>NC_133778.1:32915486-33136293 GCF_003597395.2 Chelonoidis abingdonii | reverse complement strand
GAGAAATGGTCTGAAGTAAATAAGATGAAATTCAATTAGGACAAATGCAAAGTACTTCACTTGGAAGGAGCAAATCAGTTGCACACATACAAAATGGGAAATGACTGCTTAGGAAGGAGTACTGTGGAAAGTGATCCAGGGGGTTATAGTGGATTGCAAGCCAAATATGAGTCAATAGTAACTGTCAGGGTTCCTTCCCCACTCTGAACTTTAGGGTACAGATGTGGGGACCCGCATGAAAGACCCCCAAGCTTATTTACCAGTTTAGGTTAACAGTAAACTGCCACCACCAAGCTTGTTCCAAATCTTAGGGGAGAGCCACTTGGAACTCTGCCTTCCCCCAAATATTTCCCAAGTTCCTAACCTCCTCACCTTTCCTGGGCAGATTTGAAACTAATTCCTCCCCCACCAAGTCCTTACACCTCTTTTCCTGGGTAGGCTTGAGAGTATACCCTCACCAATTAGTCCTGAAGAACACTGATCCAAAACCCTGGGATATTAAAACAATGAAAAATCAATCAGGTTCTTTAAAAGAAGGATTTTATTAAAAGAAAAGGTAAAGTTTATCTCTGTAAAATCAGGATGGAAATAACTTTACAGGGTAATCAGATTCAAAGAGTCCAGAGGAACCCCCTCTAGCCTTAGGTCCAAAGTTATAGCAAACAGAGGTAAGCCCTCTAGCAAAGGAACATTTACAAGTTGAGAAAACAAAGATAAAACTAACACACCTTGCCTGGCTGTTACTTACAAGTTTGAAACATGAGAGACTTGTGCAGAAAGATTTGGAGAACATGGATTGAGGTCCAGTCCCTCTTAGTCCCAGGAGCGAACACCACCAAAACAAAGAGCACAAACAAAAGCCTTTCCCCACCCCACACCCCAAGATTTGAAAGTATCTTGTCCCCTTATTGGTCCTTTGAGTCAGGTGTCAGCCAGGTTACCTGAGCTTCTTAACCCTTTATAGGTAAAAGGATTTTGGTGCCTCTGGCCAGGAAGGATTTTATAGAATTGTGTACAGGAGGGTTGTTATCTTTCTCTTTATACTTATGACAGTAACAGTGTTGCAAAAAAAAAAATAATCTGATCATTCTGGGATATATGCATGCAGATAAAGGAGATCCAGTGGATATAGTGTATTTAGATTTTTAGAAAGCCTTTGACAAGGTCCCTCACTAAAGGCTCTTAAGCAAAATAAGCAGTCATGAGATACGAGGGAAGGTTCTCTCATGGATTGGTAACTGGTTAAAAGACAGGAAACAAAGGGTAGGAATAAATGGTCAGTTTTCAGAAGGGAGAGAGGTAAATAGTGGTGTCCCCCAGGGATCTGTACTGGGCCCAGTCCTATTTAACATATTCTTTAACAATCTGGAAAAAGGGGTAAAACAGTGAGATGGCAAAATTTGCAGATGATACAAAACTACTCAAGATAGTTGAGCCCCAGGCAGACTGTGAAGAGTTACAAAAGGATCTCACAAAACTGGGTGACTGGGCAACAAAATGGCAGATGAAATTCAATGTTGATAAATGCAAAGTAATGCAGATTGGAAAACATAATCCTAACTATACATATACAATGATTGGGTCTAAATTAGTTTTCACCACTCAAGAAAGGTCTTGGAGTCATTGTGGATAGTCTGAAATCATTCACTCAATGAGCTGAGGCAGTCAAAAAAGTGAACAGAATGTTGGGAATCATCAAGAAAGGGATAGATAATAGGACAGAAAATATCATATTGCCTCTGTATAAATCCATGGTACGCCCACACCTTGAATACTGAGTGCAGATGCGGTCGTCCCATCTCAACAAAGATATATTGAAATTGGAAAAGGTTGAGAGAAGGGCAACAAAAATGATTAGGGGGTATAGAACAGCTTCCATATGAGGAGAGATTAATAAGACTGGGACTTTTCATCTTGGAAAAGAGGCAAACTAATGGGGGGTATGATAGAGGTCATGACTGGTGTGGAGAAAGTAAATAAGGAAGTGTTATTTACTCCTTCTCATAATACAAGAACAAGGGGCCACCAAATGAAATTAATATGTAGCAGGTTTAAAACAAACACAAACATTATTTTTTTATGCAACGCACTGTCAACCTCTGGAACTCCTTGCCAGAGGGCATTGTGAAGGCCAATACTATAAAGAGGTTCAAAAGGGAGCTAGATAGATTCATGGACGGTAGGTCCATCAATGTCTATTAGCCAGGATGGGCAGGAATGGTGTCCCTAGCCTCTGTTTGCCAGAAGTTGGGATTGAGTGACAGGGCATGGATCACTTGATTATAACCTGTCTGTTCATCCCCTTTGGGGCACCTGCCATTGTCAGAGGACAGGATACTGAGCTTGATGGACCTTTGGTCTGACCCAGTATGGCTGTTCTGATGTTCTTATTAGCAGGAGTGTTGTAAGCAGCACACGAGAAGTAATTCTTCTGCTCCACTCCATGCTGATAAGGCCTCAACTGGAGTACTGTGTCCAGCTGGGCCCTGTTTGAGCTTGAGACACCTGTGGTCAGCTACGCCCTCAGTTACTCCCACTCCTTATCCCAGCCACAGCCCTCTCCAGAGCTGCTTTTAACCCCTGTTCTACTAGAGTAGGGCAGCTGCCCCTCTATAGTTGGACATTAGGAAAAACTTCCTAACTGTCAGGGACTGGAATAAATTGCCTAGGGAGGTTGCAGAATCTCAGTCAATTTATGGTTTCAAAACATGTCAATTTATGGTTTCAAAATCATTGCTTCTTACCATTGTTGGTTGTATGCACTGTCCTGAAAGAAAGAGGACTATGACCACGTTTACTTCAGACACAATGGGCCTGGATTAGCAGAGAATCACTTTGACTAGAGGGACCATCTCAGTGGTCAGTGATCCTTTCCCTTGTAATGTGGTAGAAATATCCATTTCATCTGATTTATTATATAAATCTGATTATCCTCACTTTCATTCCTTTGGTCAGTTTACTGGCCTCACTTGGATCAACTTTTGTTTCAATGTTTTGGGGGTATTTTAATGTATATTTATTTGCTTAAGAAAAGATCATTGTAAAAGTATCCTAATCCAAAACACATACCTCCTATGGATATATCCAGTAAAAATGTTGAATATTTATTTGTGCCCATGAGATTATGAGCCTGAACAGCTCATATTAAATTGTTTGTCAAGCTTCATTAGCATTCAGCTTATCCATGTAGAAATTTCTTCTCATGTGAACACTAATTACATAGCTATTGATGGTACTAGATCTTTTTAGATCATTTTCAGACAACTGTGAAACATGGGATAGGTAGTGTGCATACTAAGTAATTCTGCTTCCAGAGATGCTCGACTTTACTCTACAAAAATCTGTTTACATGAAGTTATAATTTACTTGAGATATTTGACATGGCATCAAAATCTCTGGCCTTATACATATAGAAGCCATGGATGTACACCAGCTGCATAGATGGCACAAGGAGAATCAAAACACAATCTTTCCTGCTGCAAAAATACTGCTTCTCGTTGGTAAGCTAATGGCATAACCCCAGTCAGACATCCAGTAGAGAAAATTTGTACCAAATCCAGGCATCTGAGATGATGTTCAATAAGTCACACATGCACCTGGAGAAGCCGGGTAAGAAATCTTGTCCTTCAGTTCCAAAAATACAGGCTTCTATACCTGAGATAAAGAAAATCTTCCTTATATAGAGTCAGTAATTCTCCCTACAGGCCAGCCACTTGATGAAAACATCACAAACACCCACCCCAAACTATTACATTGTATGATGACTGTCACATAAATGTTCCTGACCCTATGGCAAACCTACACTTCTGCAAAGACAAGGAAGCAGCACTCCAGAGACTGTTGTCCTTCACACATAGGATTTCCAACTTTGTAATGCTCCTTCCCCATCCCTTCCCCCTGAGGCTCCACCACTGCCCTATCTCCTCCTTCTCCGCCTGAGGCCCTGCCCCTGTTCACTCTTCTTTTCCCCTCCCCATCGCCCCTCTCCCTTCTCATCTCTTCCCTACTTCTTCCCAGATCAGGAAGGAGTTACCTGCAGAGCCATGGCTGGGAGCTGCAGCCGCCCAACACAGGTAGAAGGCAGCCCTGGCTAAGTAGGGGCTGGTGTGGGTGATGACTCAGCACCTCCCCTGCCTGCAGTAACCAGACTGTGCATGACCAGTCAGTAGATCTGACTGGACACCGTCAGGTCATCTTTTCGACCAGACTTTCCAGTAGAAAACTGGGCACCTGACCACCCTTCTTTCTCTCTCTCTCTCTCACACACACACACCTATACTCAATTCCCCAGCATCAGGCCCTTATTTAGCCTTTGTACTTTTATTTAATTAACTTGAAAAAGAAATCAAAACCAGATTATAATTACAAAAAAACACTAAATAAAAGCTTTGATTACAATTGCCTTCCTCTAGTTTCCATCTAAACTAAAGACCAAGTTACCAGTTTTTCTCTCTCAATTTGAACAGTAAATAACTCAACAGTTAGCCATCCTGGATAAAATGCTTCAACATTTGTGAAGAATCAGGGAGTTATGTGTAGTATCTGTTACGGCTATTGATTAATCGTAGTTAACTCACACACGTTAAGTATCAGAGGGGTAGCCGCGTTAGTCTGGATCTGTAAAAGCAGCAAAGAATCCTATGACACCTTATAGACTAACAGACGTTTTGGAGCATGAGCTTTCGTGGGTGAATACCCACTTTGCCATATGCATGTAGTGGAAATTTCCAGGGGCAGGTATATATATATATATGCAAGCAAACTAGAGATAATGAGGTTAGTTCAATCAGGGAGGATGAGGCCCTGTTCTAGCAGTTGAGGTGTGAAAACCAAGGACGGAAAATCATTTTTATTTGGCCGCAACCATTCACTAGTCTTTGTTGCAATCTAGCTGATGTGTAAATTGCAATGAACTGAAGCGCCTCAGCAGTTTCCTCTTTGAAGCTCTGTCCTGAATTTTCTGCCCCCCCCCCCCCCCCCCCCCCTGGATGCCACCTTAGATCTCATAGTGTGGCCAGGGACGGCTTGCAGTGTTCGCCTACAGCTGTTTTATGTTTTTCCATTCCTAATATCTGATTATGTCCATTATCCTTGTCCAGTAGAGACTGTCCAGTTTGCCCCATATACATAGCCACGACTGATATATTATTTGGAGTCAGTGAAAAACCCAGTGATGGTTCTTTGATGGTGTCGCTTAATTATGGCCAGAGTTGGCATCGAGGTTTGTTGCATGGATTGGTTCCTGAGCTAGAGTTACTACGGTGTGGTGTGCAGTTACTGGTGAGAATATGTTTCAGGTTGGCAGGTTGTCTGTGTCTGTGTTACGTTAACTCACACTAACAAAAAAATGAATCGCGATTAATCACAGTTTTAATCATACTGTTAAACACTAGAATACCAATTGAAATGTATTAAATATTTTTGGATGTTTTTCTACATTTTCAAATATATTGATATTCTGTGTTGTATTTGATACAAAGCGTACACTGCTCACTTTATATTATTTCATTACAAATATCTGCACTGTAAAAATGATAAAAGAAAGAGTTGTCTGTTTGACATTACCAGGGCCGCCCAGAGGATTCAGGGGGCCTGGGGTCTTCGTCGACGGGGGGCCCCTGCTTCGGTCCCCCCACCACCGAAGACTGGGAGAGGAAGAAGCTCCGGGGATCCGGGCCTCGCAAGAGTTTTCTGGGGCCCCTGGAGTGAGTGAAGGGCCCCGAAAAACTCTCGTGAGGGCCCCTGCGGGACCCGGGGCAAATTTCCCCACTTGCCCCCACCTCTGGGCAGCCCTGGACATTACACTGCCTAACTGCCAGACAGAAAATCAAAAGAGTTCTGTTAAGAGAAACCAAAGGGAAATGAACCAATGGCAAAGATAAGAAATGTGGGGTAATCCTCAAAGGAGTTTAGATAACGACTGGGCCATCAGTTGGGAAGTAGCTACCTATGTGTATCCCTTAAGGTTGGTATGGTTTACTATCCCCTAAGCTGACAGCCTAGGATCAAGGAAGATCCTAAACATTAAAAATGTTGGCCTTGGAAAAGAGAAGGGGTGTGTTGTCAGCAGTCAGAGGCTTTCACCCAAACAGACTGATGCACAGATACTGAGACAGCCTGCTGCAAACAAGACAATCTGTTTCTCCCAGTCAGAGATGAGGGTTAGCTGAGTGGAGAAGAACTTACAAAAGCTGGTTAGGAAAGATTAAGGTGTAAGTAAGATCCATGCCTGTTGACCTTCTGGTATTTTTAACAAAACCTATCCCCAAAGGGTGCACTTGAGAGGGACAAAAAAAAAGGCACCTAAGACATGACTTGCCCCATAAGCATAAAAGTTAGTATCAGAATAAAACACTGTTGCATATGTGATGCAGCCTGTATTTTCAAGGGGATGCATGTGTTTAGAATGATTATTGTCTCTGTCACTTGAAACCATTATCCGTCAATGCCAATTTGATGCAATATAGATGACTGATGTTAAATTACTCTACTGCAAGCAGTGCCATCTAGTCAATTCCCTAATGCCATCATTTCACAGTCCCTCAAGCTTTTACTTTCCACCAGCCTGGACAAATTCACGTAGGATTAGTTTTCTGGTACATTTTAAACTACTTAAACTATTGTTACTACTACTAGTATCTTTGTCAGATCTGTGGCCGGAAAGAATAAATGAGCAAATATATAGTTGCTATATCCATTTAAAACACATTTTCTATTGTTTGTTTTCCTAAAAGATGGGTAAATTTTTGGTTTACTGTACTAAAGATCAGCCCAAGAAACTGACTTAGCCTTGAGCAGCCTGAAATAGGATTGTTCAAATATTAATAGTATGTGTATAGGAGACACAGCTATGAAAATGTGTTGTGGGGGGTTTTTTTGTTTGTTTGTTTGTCAATGGATTGGGTGCAAAACTGAATTTCTTCTTCTATTGCAGCTGTGAGACTTTTACCCCAATGGGTCATTGTTGCATTAGCACTAAAAACAGCCAAGCTAAGAGGCTAGATAGAGCTGCAGACTACTACTATGAGCCTTCAACTCTGCAGACCATGAACGTAAGCCAACTGTATACCTGGTGTGTGGGAAATTACATTTCATCCCGCTGTCTTTGGGCCAAATCCTTCTGTCATAAACAGATAGCTAAGGGTTAATGTTTCTTTCACCTGTAAAGGGTTAACAAAGGGAACCAAACACCTGACCAGAGGACCAATCAGGAAACTGGATTTTTCAAATCAGATGAATGTGGGTCTGGTCCCTTTGTCTCTCTCTCGGTTTCTCCAGTCTGTCTCTCACTATGAGAGGTTCTTTCTATCTTTCAAGCTTCTAATCTTCAGTTTCCCAGTTGTGAGTACAAGGTAGAAAAACAATAGGTTTTATGTTTTTTGTTTTTATTACATTGTGTAGTTTGCTGGAATGTTTAAATTGGATATCTTTTGAATAAGCTGTTTATTCATATTTTTCTTTTAAGTAATGACCCTGTATTGTCAACCTGATACAGAGAATATTTTTTATGTCTTTTTTCTTTCTTTTTTATATAATTTCTTTTTAAAACCTGTTTGAGTTTTTCCTCTGGTTAAGCTAAGGAACGAAGGGAGGGAAACTCTTTGTGTTAGCTTGACTATTTGAATCTGCATAGCCTCAGGAAGAAAGGAGGGAAGTAAAAATTCCCTCTCTGTTTTGCATTCAAGGAGTTTAAGTACAGTATCACCAGGATAACCAGGGAGGGGGAGCTGGGATGAATAAAGAGAACAAAGGGGGGGAGGACTTGTTTTCCCTTTTGTGAGATTCAGGCCTCTGTGCTTGGGTCCCCAGAGAAGGTTTTGGAGACCAGAGAGGAGTCAGGCTCTGGAAATTCCTGCTGGTGGCAGCGATATCAATCTAAGCTGTAATTAAGCTTTAGAGCGTTCATGCTAGCTTCTCATTTTGAACCTAAGGTTCAATCTGAGTAAAGCTATGACACCTTCATTCTGCTAGAGGTCTACAAGCTTTCACTGATTTTACTGAAGGTATACCACAATGATGAAGTACTGTGGATTTGACCCAAAAGTCTACTAAACGATTTGCTGTATTGGCAGTACTGATTTACATACACCACGGAGCGGCCCACACTTCAAAGGGCCCCCGCCCACAGCTCTCTCCTGTGGAGCAGCAGGCAGAAGCTTGATCTCCGGCTCCTCTGCAGCAGGGCAGGATCCGGCTACTCAAGCTTCCCCTCCCCCGCCCTCTTCCCCAGAGATGCCGCATTCCTCTCCTCCCCCCTGAGCCTTCCCAGCTGCCGAACAGCTGTTGCTGGCACAAGGGAGGGAGGAGCAGACCGCAGTGCGCTCACACTGGGGAGGAACAGTGACAGTGCGCTTGGAGGGGATGGAATTCGGGTCATTACCCTCTCCTAGCCCCCTGCCCTGAGCTGCTCAGGGCAGGGCTAGGAGCACCCATTACCCCCAGCCCACTACCCAAGGCCTGCTGCCCTGATTCTGCTGCCCCCCTCACACACACCCAGCCCCAGTCCTGACTCCCAGCACCCCCCACATCCCACCCCACCCCACCCTAGCACCAAAGGAGCTCTGTAACGGCCCCCCCACATTCCCACCTGCACCCCTCACACCAAATGTGAGCTGCCCCAGGTAAATACTCCACACCCCAACCTCCTGCCCCAACCCTGAGCCCCTTCCTTCACCCTAGCTCCTAGCCAGACACTGTACCCCAACCCCTAGCCTGCTCCTGCACCCTAATTCCCTCCCAGACCCTGCACACCCAGCCCTGTGCTCAGTGCACCCCCACCCTCAGCTCAGTGCAGAGACAAGAGAATGGTCTAGAACCAGGGAGAAGGTAGGTATCTGCTCTATGTGAGGAGGGTTGGGGGGGATCCTGCTTACTCTTTCCCCAGCCCTGCTGCACTTGCAATTTATCCCTGATCCTTTCCATGCTCCAGGGACCAACCCTAGCTTCCGCCCCGCTGTGCTTTTGCCCCCAGCCCCTGCCTTGCTCCAGTCAGCAGGGACTAATCCTCCCACTAGGCCTCACTGTGCTTATCTTGCCCCTGGCTCTGCCTTGTTCCAGCTGGGGACCAATCATTCCCCCACCATGCCCTGCTCTTAGGGTGGATAAAAATCAATGACATATATATATATAAAAATCTGATTTTTTTTTATTTAAATTGGATTTTTGAGAAAGAACCTATCTAAAGATAATGTTAAGTAAGATACATTATATCTCATCATGGAATAGGGATTATAAATTCTAATTCTATAGTATGAGACAATATATTCATGTGATGTTTAAGAAAAGTTTTATAAATGAGTTCTAATACAGACGCTCCCTGGGTTACGCAAACCCGCACTTGCGCAAAAGTTCAATAAGCCTTTTTGGTGGGGGTGCGTGTAATTTTTGGGTATACATCCCCGACTTCCTCAAAATTCAACTTATGCAAGGTGTTTCGGAACAGAACATTTCCATAAGTCGGGAGCATCTGTAGTTTATGGATTAGGGACCCAATCTTATGAGGTTCCACAGGCATCTGTATAGATTATTTAGGTTAATCGATCTACCTACCCAATGGAACTCAGTGCTCAGTCTAGAAGATACCATCAGAGATGCTTAGTTTTGCGGTTCTCAAACTGTGGATTTATGTCTCCAGAGGTAACATGTTTGTTAACAGCAAAAGTGTTGTTAAATAAATAAATAATATATAGAGGTGAGAAATAGAAGACCTCAACTCTATTGTCCCTCTGCAAATGTGTGCACAGAGTCAATCTCTTACCTCTCTTTAAAAGTGAAAAGTTTCAAAATGTTCAATGAATAGAAGATTGTTGGGGGTGGAATAGATCTGGACAAAGAGAAGAAGTCTGGAGATAAATGTGAGAAGCGAGGGACATATGCTTTTTTGTTAAAATATTATTGCTGTTGAATACTTAACGTTGTTGTTTTAGTTAAATAAAACAATTTAAATGTCTGTCTGGTGATGTTCTAATACATACCTCCTAATACAGGCTGGCAAGAAAATCCTCCAAATATTAATGATTAACCTGTTGAATTGGAAATAATTCACCTCCCAATGACTTCATAAATATCTGCTTCAATTACCTTGAGTAAATGAAATAACCAAATAATCATTCATTTTCTGATCATAGAATATCAGGGTTGGAAGGGACCTCAGGAGGTCATCTAGACCAACCCCCTGCTCAAAGCAGGGCCAATCCTCAGACAGATTTTTACCCCAATTCCCTAAATGAACTCACAACCCTGGATTTAGCAGGCCAATGCTCAAACCACTGAGCTATCCCTCCCACCAATATAGCTGTAAAACTCATCTGAAAAGTTTTCAGAATAAATCACTGTTTAAAAATGTATAGTGTGTACCTTCTAAAAATGAAACCTACATCTCTCCATGAGTAGTGTAGAATATGTATTAAGGCTGTAACAATCAACAAGAATGCACTTTTATGTAGAAAACCATGATTAAATCGAGTCTTTCTGACTAGTGATTTAAATTAAATCCACCCTGACTGCTGTGCTATTGCCCCTGACCCCTTCATTCCCCAAGGGGGCCCAGAAATATGTTTGGCATCGGGCCCACTAAAAGTTAATCCGGGCCTGGTGATTGGTAGACTCTGTAACCAAGGTCAAGAGGTTTTTGTAGTGTAACTGGAAAATTCTCAACCAGCTCAACAGGGTTTTGCTGGAAAATGCTGATTCACGAACACAAAACGTTTCACAGAAACATGTCAGGTTCAACAAACCTTCGATGAACCTCAGCCACAGTTCCAAAGAACAGAAACCTGCCTGGTTTCCTGCTAGTTCACCTGGTGGTCTACTAAGGACCCCAGGGCTTCCAGGCCCCCTGACATGGAGCTGAGAGTCTCAGTTCTAACTAGGGCTTGGCTCCTGGCTGTGTAGGAGAGAGCCTGGAAGCTCTGTACTTCGGTGTGCTTGAAAAGGTAGTATGCAGACTCACAGTTCAAAACAGGTCTGCAGAAATATAGCAAAGCGCTACAAAAGGGAAAGCAACAGAATGCACAAGACTGGAGTGTGGCCTCTAACTACAGAGAAGAAGAGAGGTGGGATAATTTGTGAATTGACAACTCGTGTTTGCATAAAATGAAGACTGCGCACATTTCTTTTTGATTATCCAAATGGGTGGCTACTGCACATCTACCCTCTCAGCACATTTATTGCTGCAGATGTTCCTGTTACTGCCTCCCCTACATAATGATAATCTAAGCTGAAGTTTTGAGACCCTCATGTAAGTTTCCCCTTCCTTGCAGATATCTTGGGGCAGTTATTCAGTTCTTAAGCAGATAAGATGGATGATAGCAATATAAATGAAGAGGGAACAGAGTGAGTGATTTTGTGGACCAACAGGGCAAAAACAGAAATCTCCTTGTAGACTTGTACATAAGCGACATCTGCCTCCATTGGTCCAAATCTTGCTTTCTTACTAAGCTTTATTAATGCCAAACTCACATTGATTTCAATTGTCAGTTCGGTTTTACTACTTAAGTCAATGTCAGAAGTAGGACTAAAAGCTAAAGGAGCCGGAATGATATACCTGTGGTACACGGTGGAGTACTGCTGACACAATTACTGTGTTCGTGCTGATTATAGGGACTTCTTTAGCAAAAACTGAGCGAGAGAGAGTAAAACAAAAATGGAATAAAAGAACAGTGGACAAATGAAAAGGATGCTGTACAGTTACACATACTATAGTACAAATGGCTGAAAATTATTAACAATCTGCAGATCATACGACGTATTATTTTTCATTAGAAGACTGTACTACTTATATGTGAGAGATAGGTGGATAAATAGCAGATGTAGCAAAACTTGAGTTACCACTAATGCGGTCTTTGAAAGAATGATTTTAAAGAAATCTTAGAGTTACAGTGAATACTCTGTACACTTTTTACTGTGTCATCATGTAATCTACACACTTGTTATACTCCTGTAATATTCTTCTGTTCAAAGACAGCCAATGCAGTCTCAAAAAAAAATCATTGTAGGCATTTACCGTACTATGGCATTTAATGGCAAATTCCTCTTCATTTCACTCTCATTCACATTAGCAATAATGTTCTCTCCTTCCAACCTACTTGCATCCTGCCACACTGACGCAATTTCACCAAATTAGTGTCATTCCTCTTTCTGCAGCCTCAGATAAACGATAGCACTTGAAAAACAGCACTTGCTTCTAACTCAAGCTCATCATTCTCAAAATTGACAAAGTCAAATTTAGGAAAATTGAATTGATTCAGCTCTAGGCATCTCCCATGACTGGTCTGACTTGTACCCCAGCATAAGCATAGCAATCGTTCTTCAAAGTAATGGAGCATACATATTTGTATTCTCTTTATAAAGGAAATGTCTTCTCCCCAAGGGGAGCAACTTTCTTTGTGTAGTGTTACCATTCTGTAACTTATACAGTGTTTATAATCTGTTCTAAGACCTGGCATGAGAAAAGAATAAATTCTGTCTGCAACTTTCATATAAGTCACATCAGGACACACAATATGATAAGAGTAAACTAAGTGTTTTGGTGAGCAAATCCTTCCAATCAGCAATTGGCCTGAGTTAACTTGTTTGTTGGCTCTTTGAAAAGCATGAGTTGTTAAAGGGAGCACAGGGGCAGGGAAGTGTCAAAGACAAAACCCGGTAACTGTAGAGGAGAAAGAGTTAGAATTAGTCCTCTGGAGAAGGAGAAGAGAGTTTAACTGTATTGGCTAAGCTGTATTTCAGGAATCAAAATGCTATCATCCTGTGACACTTCCCAAAAGGAACCCAGGCTTGAGACATAACTCACTACCACCAGCCTTTAGCATGAAGAAGCCTCATCTGTCCCTGCCATGGATCAGCTCTCCAAGCCCACCAGGCACAGGCAACACAAGCACTCCCCTTTCAGCCTATGTAGATTGTGCTACCCTCTGCAGGTAAATGATAGGCATGCTCCAACCCCCAAATCCTCTGAGCATCCCCCTGGAGCGTCCAGCCCTGGTCCACTGGACACTCAGATTCCCTGCTCCCAAAGGAAAATCCCGCACCCCATCTGATCAATTACACCTTCGACCAGAGTTCCACACAGCACTTAGATATATTTATAGTAAAAAACAAACAAAAGTTTATTTAACAAAGAACAGAGAGAGCAAGTATAAATACTGGAAACCAAATTGTATCATGCATTCTAGAACCTAGACTTATTTAACTAACACTCACCCCAAAATCCTTCCAGCATTTTTCAGCCAGGCCTGGCTGTGATCCTTTTTCCATTAGGCAAGCCGCAAAGACAGCTTGTCTCCTCAGCAAAGGATGCAGGAGGGTACCTTTGCCCCCAAGATATACTCCAACAAACCACTGTTGCTATTCCTAAACGGAATCCCCTCCTGTTGATCTATTTGTTCCTGTTAAGTTTCCTCTCTTGAAGATTTCACAAGCTCTTAATTAGCATTTTGGCTCTGTATACAAATAGACCTATATTGTAAACCAGCTGGACAGGGAGAGAAGCATCTCTTTCCCTTTGCTGGGAAGGAACCAGTCTGAGGTATAACATTTCCTGGTTACCTGCCTTAACTCCAAGGCTTTGGGAACATAATCTCCAGCATAGATCATAACTCCTTAAATATTATTCATACATACATTTCAAGACGATTATGATGACCAGTGGGCTACTGGCTCTCAGAGACCTCATATGTCACCCTTTGGTGAATTATTATATATATACCTGACTCAGGGGAGCCCTGTAAAACTTTATGCATTCCCTTGATGCCAGTTGCCAAAGGGCACAGAGGTCCTTGGCTCACATATTCCCAAGCCAAAGAATTGTCGTGATTGGGCCTATATTCTAAGGATGTTGATTACTTGCATATCCACATAAACATTACATATTACAAGAAATTTTGTTTCACTATTTCATAACAAAGAAACACAAAATGCTTCTGTGAAAAATGCTTGTGACAGAGGAAAATCATCCTGTCAAATTATGTGTTATATAAAATAGAAATAGTGCTAAAAGGGAATTATGGCAGACAGTGAAGTTTTTCTTTCAACTCCATGCAAGACAATTTCCAGGTCAAAACATGGTTATGTTCAACCTTAAAAGGCTGACAGTTTTGGGGCAAGTAGCACTTATTGTGGGCAATAAGCAAAGATGGAACAGAGATGGGTACTGAAAACAATCCTATATCATATCTACACTGGAAATTTACCCTGATTCCAGTGATTGATAGCCAGTCACTGATACAAGTTGTACTGGTGCAACCTTAAGTGTAGACTCCAAAAACTACAAGTTGTAAAAGTGGAGCCCTTACTTGAAACCAGGATAAGATCAACTAGTGCAAATCGTAGCTTTCCTTGTCTATACATGGAGTCTTTCACCAGGGTTGTCACATTAGTGGCTACCATCAATTGTGGCACCAGGGCAAAACCCCAGTGCACAGAAGGCCACAAGAGGCTCCCTTTCACATTAAAAAGTGGGTGTGAGTAGGTCTAAGGAAGCTAGTTCAGAGTAAGGAAATCTTATTTACACAACAGCTCTGACTTTAGCCCAATTTCTGTCAAATCACAATGTGGCAAACTGGAGATTAGGATTAAGAAGGTTGTGGGGGTGAATCATTGGAGGATCCTGAACACAAGGAGTGTGATTTTGTTATTTATAAGTGACATCTTCCTTGCTGAACACTAAGTCAAGCATAGAAGCATTTGGGGCACTATCTGAAAGGAATGACCACAAGATCAAGCCAAATATCTGCATAGTCATTAATTCAGATGTACTGAAAATATCAAAGTTTTACGTGTAGGTAAGATTACAGATGGTCGACTGTAATGATGCACCTTGGACTCTAAAAAGCATACAAATCTGCTCAGATCAAAGAGCCATGTTGTTCTTTTAACTTTAAAGGTAATGCACAATATAAATAGTGTACCATTAATGAAATTGAATGCTTGCTTTAGAAACCACAATAGTAGCTCTGCAGTCAGTGCTATAACACATTGAAAATGAGAGTCATTCCATAGTATTGCTTTCATAGGTATTACACTGATTAATTTTACACTAATATCTCCACACAGAATATAAAGCACAGAAACTAAAATGTCTGCAGTTTGCCTATTTTAATTACATTGCCTTTTTGGCATCACATTTCCAAACTGGAACCAATCCTGAATCTCTCTCTCCAGAGCACTACTGTGGCTGAGGATTTATCAGAAAGATTATGGCATCTGATATTCTTTAATTTCAAACCATTTGCACATAACTACAATAGGGATTTTTTTAATTCATCATGGTTATCACAGAAACAATTTCATTTCTTTATTTCTTCAATGGTCACATTTTTCACATACTTGTACATATCCAACACTAGTATGTTAATTTATCATGCAGAAAAGGTTAAGCTGAAATACATCCATCTACCATTATAGGCAGGTGGTGGGGGGAGAGGGAACTTATACCTGTCAACACGAACTTTAATGTGGAAAAAATACTGTTTACTTTAAAATGTGAATCCTATGACTTTTTGCCTTTTTTGGAGATATGTGAATTGTTTAAAAGACAAGAACACTTCAGATCCCACATTTCCCCTACAAAATTTAAATGCGTGCCTGATTTCTGGAAGTTTTACAAAAAAACACAACACACACACAAAAGAATCATGCAGAAGTATTTTATTCTTTATTCTTATTCTTTTTACTACTTTTGAATGGTAACATTACCCTCCCTTCCAGTACTTTGATACAAAGTGAATTTCATAGCATGCATAAAGTAAAAATGATCTTTTATTACTGCACAACTTGTACTGTATAAACCAGAATGAATAAGTATTCACTAATCTTGTAATTGAGGTAGGTTCTCATTGTGCAAATAAAAATCTTGTATCAAATGTCACAAAACTTGTGATTATACTACTCCTAAATACAGATGCTAGGTGGCAAGTGAAATGAAATTTCAGAGGTATTCAATTGTGCATAAGGGTTTAATTAAATCTTTCCAATGCATGACATTATAGATATTCATAACAGTGCATTTTGAACCCAGAATTTATTATTTTTCCATTTTGCCTTTATATGGAGGTTTAGTTACATTATACTATTAGACATGAAAACCAGAAGCACAGTTAATAGTATAAATAATCTTACATTTATATAACATCCTCCCTTTGAAAGAAGTCCAAATCACACACACACACACACACACACATTGTACCTTTACAGAGCAAACATTCAAAAAGATATCACTGTGATGCAACTACCTTTGTAATGGAACATGACAGCTCTCAAGTATCACACAGTGTTCCTTTTAAGACAGGAAATCAAGATTTCCTCATCCATTTGAAACTGCAGGGAGATTTTAGGTAGGCAGAATACAAATACCCAAATTGCCATGGGACCTAGAATGACCACAGGCTATAAAAAGAACCTCATGCATCAGAGTGTATCTTCAACCGCATAATTCCTCATAACACCACATTTATTTTTACTCTGACAGTTAAAATTGGCTGGTGTTCAAAACAATTGGAGGGGCTAAAACACTCTCAGGCTCCTTCATATTCTCCCCATAGTACAGAACCTCACCTGTTTCCTTTATCCCTCAGTGAAGAAAGCCCCTTCTTCTGCCACCTCCCTTCAGCCACTGCACACACACCCCTCCCTGCTGCTTTTCTTTCTTTATCCATCCAGACTCAAGGAACAATAATCCATCACTTCCCTCCTCACCTGATACAACACACTCAATACTAATGGCAAATTTTTTAAATAAAACTTTGCTTGTGCAAATGAGATTAATACAGGTGCACTGATACAGACATAGTTTCTTTAGAAATCAAAGAGCTGATGTAACTTTCCCTTATTCAGCCTTGGTTTGACTGATTTGTAGTATTCCTCAGTACAAAGTACGAACCACTGCTCCTAACCTCATGCCCAGTCTGCCTTTTTGGATGATAAAATGAAAGCTGATAATAGCTAAGTATTGCAGCATTTCTTTTATCCTGGTCATTTCACCTGGATCATAAGAACAGTCTACAGAACATTTTGCATGCCATATACACTAATGGAAAGCGATGACTCCAATGCCAGTCGCTTCTTTCACCCCTTAAGTTACACTGCTTTACTTTGTAAACAAAGGACTTCCATAAGAGAGACAGCAATGCTTTTTTCTATGAAATTAAATGGCAAATCATTAAAACTTATAAATCTAGATAAATGCAATGGCCTCATATCACAGATAGTAAAACAAAAAAATATTTTTCAGAGGAGATGACCTAATGAGGTGATAATAGCTTATCATTTATTATTACAGTACATTTTATGGTTGTAAAAAAATTCTTAAACATGCTTCTGTCACACTCGTCTGCTGAACACTCAAACACATATCCTAGTCAATTTAAGCACTTTGCTGCTGTTCACCACAGCTGTCACTCAGCTCTTAGAGAATGCAGCACACTGGAATTCTAACACTTCAGTAGAACTATACATATGGGGAAAACACCTAGTGTTGATTTTTTTTTTTTTTTGCTCGCATGGCTAATGTGATGTGCAAGTATGTTTTAAGGAGATGATGTATTTCCATTTTGTGGTGCATTTATAGTTGTACTGATAATGGATTTTTTGGCTCACTAGCTGTACCGAACATTTGGGAGGGTGGGATGTTGTGTTGAGCCAAAAATAAAAATCTGAAAACATTTTAGGAGAACCAAAGAAGTTGGAGGGGAGGGGAAATTACTTTCCAGTCACACTAAACATTTCATTCAACCCAAAACTAAATGTTTTGCTTACTTTGAGCTTTAACTTTAAAAAAAAATAAAAAACTGAAGTAAATTTCAAAACAGTCATTTTGAATCAAAAAACCAAAATATTTCATTTAAAAAATACTAAAAGAAAACTATTTTTCTGGATTTTTTTTTAAAAACCATATTAATTTGACACATTTGACACAAATTTGAAAAGTGTTTGGTTGACATGGATTTGCATTTTTTAGTGGAGTAAAAAAAGTTTTGGTAGAAAAATTTTCACCCATGCATTGGCATATCTGGTGCAACCAAAATGATATTTGCTGGCAACATTACTGCACTGTGTCAAAATGCTACTCTGTCATGACACAAAATGCTAACAGTGATTACGGGACACAGGATCTCCTTGTAAAAATCCGGATAGCATAGAAAGGGCAGGGTATGTGTCAGCCTGTGGCTTTTAACCTACTTAAGTACTTAGTACTCCAGATTCTGACACCATTGTTCACCTTGAGTAGTCCCGTATATTTCAATGGGACTTATTTTAGGACTATCAGAATTTGACCCATAATGGTTTTCATTCATGCAGCACTTTATCTGTAATATTTATGAATATAAACTCCATTTTAAAGATGAACAGAAATGAAGCAGAGAAATTACTTGGCTGAAGTCAAACAATAAGACAGAAATGTATATTCTGGTTCCTAGAGTTAGGGAACACTGATAGAGTTTGCATTTCTCTCATCTCAACGCTGCTGGATAATGTGAGTCACCTCTTAGATCTGTATAGAAAGTGCTTTCTGTATAAATGCACCTGCCTTAATCTCATTTGCAAGAGAGGTGTTTGGAAGATATACCACTAAAATACATACCATTAACTGAGAAATCAAAGCTACTGTATCCTGGATCTCAGTGGAAGGAGTGGCACGAGTGTCATTGTATTTGTCCTTTCTAAACAAATGCATAATACATTTAATCAAGTACTTATAGATCATGATACTAATCAGTATTATAGAATATTAATTATAAATACAAGACTTCAATTTCCTGTGCAATATAATTGATAAATTTGTAGTCTGACAGAATTATGTGAAGAAAACCACAGCATTAACTGTCAAAGATAATTACTAGTACTTGATATTTCTCCTAACCATCTTGGGACATGCAACATTTCCAACAATTATTTCAAGGTCAGAATAAAAAACATGACCTTTTATTAGGGAACTATTGATTCAACAACTAGATGAAGATGTGCAATTTTGTAAAGCTTTTCCTTAACACTGTATAAATTAACATAAGTTTAATAATGCTCCAGAAAATGCATAGCTGCATAGTATGGAACTGTCTAATGAGAGTGTGAGAAGTTCAGATAGATTTTAGGATGAATAACATTGGCAGATGTCCTACAAACCCTACTGCAAGAACTATCTATCCGCACTAAAGGGATATGAGATATGATAGCCCAGTTATGAAGTATGTTAAGGTTTAATCTCTTTATACTTGGTCAGCATAAGAAAAAAGGCCTGATAATCCAATTATTATTCATTGGCAGCAGATTTTGAATTTATTTGTTTTAGGAACAGGGGCCAAGATTTTCAGAAACTAGTGATTCTGGGTCACCATTTTAGGATGCATAACTTGAGAGACCTTAAAAGGGATGTGCTTTCAGAAAATTCAGTACTTTCTGCAAATCTAAGGTGGAATCCAGCCCCCATTAAAATAAATGGCAAAACTCCAGCTGACTTAGGTGGGACCAGGATTTCACTCTAGGTTCCTTGAAGAGGTCTCAAGTTGGGCACCGAAAAACTGAGATATCCAAAAATTATTAGTCACTTTTGAAAATCTTGGGTATATAGATTTCCATATAAAATCAGACTGCTGTTTCAGATTGTCCTGTTTGATGCCTCTCCAGTAGTCAGTGCCTGATGCTTCAGAAGAAGTTAAAACTGCCATACAGCATATGCACCTGGGTTTTCTTTATGGAACTGATCCCAAGAAATCATGAAGCAGTGGGAGCTGTGGGTGTTCATGGCCTCTCAGGATCAGGCCCTATGTTTTCTTCTTGAATCTTAAGAAACAGATGGTTATAAAAGAAACGAAACACCATCAAGTTTTCAAGAGACGTAAGGAAACTTACAAGTGGAATGTGGGCCAGAAAAGTACTTTCCACTTCATAGACAATTTTCTTAACACAGTTCTTACTTGCAAAATTGCCAGTGACACTGCTGCTCTAAATCAAATGCAGCACTAAGGTACCTGGGTGAAGCATTCTATCTGTAAATAAATTCATATGATCGCTTTCTCGTTACATTTAGTCCTTAAAAGTTTCACCACTGTGTTATGAGTGGACTCATTGTTCACTCTGGCCTATGGTCTCTATAATTGCACTTCCCTATAAAAAAGGGAAATCAGTTTCATTTGATTTTCTGGCTCTACTATCATCACTCCTGATTTATATCAGCTTATTCTTTCTGGAGATTTAACATCCAAATTAGTAGCAGAGTGGGTTTGCTTTTCTCTTCTTAGCTAGGCAAATGCAATTTATTCTTAATGATGTTTTAATTGAAGTTTTCTTCAGATGCTGCTTAATTATATTGAATTTTATTACCCCAAATTCACTTCAACAGTAGTAAAGCTACACGTATCAAACTTTATATTAAATAGCAAAGCTACAATAGTATCTAAAAACCCATTTAATGTCATTTTAAAAACTAATGAAACAGAAGTGACATTAAATAACTTTAATTAAACAATGTAGATGTACAGCTGAATAAAATAATCAATATTATTAATCTGAAATGGATACTTGGCTACAAACGTACATTAAGGACACCAAAGTCATCAGTTAAACTGGACATATATGATTTCATCACAGCTTTGTCCAGCTACAATGATATCACTGTTTATATTTTGTTTGAATCAGCTTGAATAGGATATTGTGGTCACAAAACACTAGAGCAGCTCTGACAATCCATCCAACAGACGGCAGTGGTACTATGTACTAACTAGTATGCTACCTCCACCACTCATTGAAGCAGAGCTCATTCAGAGGAATTTAAATCCAGCAACTGAGTTCCAAATGTAACAAACTCAAGCCTGTGTAGACTTCATGGTTGCCATATTATTTGGCTGTATAGAATGGACCCTGGACCTTCCATTTCCAAACCACAGACCTCTGCCCAGGGCCAGCTCTGGCTTTTTTGCCACTCCAAGCAAAATAAAAAACCTGCAGGGTGGCCGGAGCCAGGGTGCAAACTTTTAGCTAGCAGGACTCCTTGCTTTCCAGATGTGCCCTGGGCAGTGGCGTGAGTGCCCTGGCTAGTGGGGAGAGGGGGCAGGGAATTGGAGGGGAGAGAGAGAAGGGGGGCGGCCAGGGCTTCCTTCAGTGAGGATGCTCGCTACTCGGCCCCTCCCGGCACGCTGCCTGCCAGGAGGGCTCCGCGCCTCTCCAGTCGGCAGGGAGGGAAGGACGCGGGCTGCAGGGCTTGCTGCAGACCTGGCAATGGCTGGGGCAGACGGACTGCGCAGCTGGCTCCAACAGGGCACTCCCCTCCTCCGCACCGCCACCCCCTACAGGGCAGCCAGGGCGGTGAACAAAAAAAAAGGGTGGCCATGCCACCCTAGGATTGGACGGAATGCCGCCCCAAGCACGAGCTTGCTTGGCTGCTGCCTGGAGCTGGCCCTGCTTCTGCCACTACAGTAGAAGCAATTTTCCATCAGCTTATCATTTTTGCAGGCCAAGGGACACTCAGAAATGACCTTGTAGCACCAGCAGAGGAACTGAAGCCAGCATAGGAAGTGGCCCAGGGAAGGGGCATAGCAGCACCTGCCTTCCTAGTCTGTATACTTTGAATTATATCATCGAGCTCTGGGTTGGAACCTGGTGGAGATGGGAGAACCTAGGTTCTCCTACCCTGGGCTATTGGCTCTTGCCGGTGGGAGACACTGCTGGGAGTGAACGTTGACTCTGGTAATTGAGTGACACTGCCAGGAGCAGCCACTGACTCTTGCTGTTGGGTGACAGCCCAGAGTACTTCCGGACTGGGACCCAAGACATGCCCCCAACAGATACACACAGAATCATAGGACTGGAGGGGACCTCGAGACGTCATCTAGTCTGGTCCTCTGCACTTATGGCAGAACTAAGTATTATCTAGACGATCCCTGACAGGTGTTTGTCTAACCTGCTCTTAAAAATCCCGAATGATGGAAATTCCACAACTTCCCTAAGCAATTTATTCCAGTGCTTAACTGACAGGAATTTTTTTCCTATTGTTCAACCTAAACTATCCTTGCTGCAATTTCATTGCTTTTGTCCTATCCTCAAAGGTTAAGGAAAATAATTTTTCTCCCTCCTCCACGTAACAACCTTTTATGGACTTGAAAACTGTTATGTCCCCTATCCATCTTCTCTTCTCTAATCTAAACAATCCCTTTTTTTTTTTCAAACTTCCCTCATAGGACATGTTTTCTAGACCTTTAATAATTTTTGTTGCTCTTCTCTGGACTTTCTCCAATTTGTCCACATCTTTCCTGAAATGTGATGCCCTGAACTGTAGACAATACTCCAGCTGAGGCCTAATCAGCACAAAGTATAGCAGAATAATTATGATACTTCTCATGTCTTGCTTACAACGTTTCTGTTAATACAATGATCCCAGAAGGATGTTTGATTTCTGTACAACACTGTTACTGTTACATTATTGAGTCATATTTAGCTTGTAGTCCACTATGACCCCCAGATCTCTTTCCTTTCTGTTTCATACACACATTAGTCAGGGCATTTACACTAGGCTTAGGCAAATATCAGGCAACACAAACCTTCCATGTGCTGTATTAGAAACTGTTCTTTTAAAAATACATAAATGGACTACAAATTCATACAGTGCAAAGTTTATAGAATAGGCTGTGTGAACACACATGCAAGCATTTATATGTTAGTGATCAATTTAAAATCTTATACTCACTTCTGCAAGTTTTCTAACAATTGCTTTTAGCCTAAAATATTTAAGACTTTTTTTTAGTTTAAATATGTTTTTTAAAATTCAGTCTCTAATATCTTATTCTTGCAGTTTCAAGAGGTTTAATTCATTCATCATAGCTAATTTATTTCCTTTCACACATTTCTCTACCTAAACAAAAAATACTAGTGTGGCTGGCATTTCTTTTGCAAAGGCATTGATTCAGTCCAAGGCTATAATTCACTCATCTTTGTTATGTCAAATGGAAGTCAGCAGTTATGCTGTGCAAGGTGTTAATGGTGGGCTTGTTAGTCATTCAAAATATCAAAGAACTTGTTTCTGAAAGTGCCTTTTCTGAAGGAGTGCAACTAAACAACATTGTTCCATACCATGCAGATGTACAACACCAAATTCTTAAAACTCAACCAGGAGAGGCTTTCCACTTGAAATAGCAAGAAAAGCGAAAGTCATTGTGATTACAACAGCCAGGGCTGATATGTTTCAAAAAACGGTAATGATGAGGAGCACGTTCACTCAAAACGCTTCAACCATTCCTGTGGACAAGACTAGGGAAGACACATTATTTTGCCCCTGTTAAAAAATTCTTGACACTTTTTCTTTAAAGTGCTCAACCATTCCCCTGCTTTGGAGCGGGAACTTGAAAGTTGGTAAGGATATGTGTGTCACTGCCTCTTGCTGTCCCAAATGGCTAAGTTACAAGCCTTTGTAAAATTGCAATTCACACATGCTCAAGAGACACGACTTTGCTTTTATAGAAACTAAAATCTCAGATTCCATCTTTATTGAACATGCTTTTGCCTCTCAAATCCTAATGCTGAACAGACTGAGCATAAAGGCAGCAGAGAATCCTGTGGCACCTTATAGACTAACAGACGTTTTGGAGCATGAGCTTTCGTGGGTGATTACCCACTTCGTGCATCCGACGAAGTGGGTAATCACCCACGAAAGCTCATGCTCCAAAACGTCTGTTAGTCTATAAGGTGCCACAGGATTCTNCTCATGCTCCAAAACGTCTGTTAGTCTATAAGGTGCCACAGGATTCTCTGCTGCTTTTACAGATCCAGACTAACACGGCTACCCCTCTGATACTAGACTGAGCATAAACTATCCTCACAGATCAACTGGGCATGCTTCGTCTTATCACAGCTCCTAGTACTGACCAGGCTGTGCACATGTCATCCTCACAGAGACTGAGCATGCTCCAATCCCAGGTTCGGGGGAGGGGGAGGTGGGGGTTAGATCAGAAAGACTCTCTCTGCAATTGCTACTTCCTGCAGTTCTGAAGCCAAACCACCAGAGCTGAGAGCTGGGAGCCTGTCGTTCCTGTGCTCTCAATGATGCCCACTGCTGGTACCCAAGCAGCATGGAGGAGGAAGCCATCTAATTTGAATGCAGAAGGAACAAGAACCAGTACAGGGGGGAGGGAAAGGTATACACTGGGACAAGGAGTATGGTAAAACTGGGACTGGAGGAGGGACAATAAACTGTGAGCGGAAATAGGAGGAGTGGAGACTGGGACTTATTGGCCAAGGAGACCGGAAGCTGTTGAGGGAAAGGGGTGAACTGGGACTGGTAAGGCAGCGAAGGAAATGGGTGAGGACTGCAAGTCTGTTGACTTGTGGGGAGCAGGAACACTTCCATCAAATGTGGACCTGAGGGAAGGAGGGAACTGGGGCAAGCTGGACAAGGAGACTGGGACTCAGAATCAGTAGGAGAGGAACAGGAACAGGCGGCAAGGAAAGAGATCTAATAAGGAGCTGTGGTGTGGAAGAAGAAGGTGGTTACTCACCTTGTGCAGTAACTGGAGTTAGACATATGCGTGTCCTATGGGCGCTCCACTTCAGGTGTACTCACACCCCTTGTACCTTTAATTAGAGATTTTTAGTAGTAGTGCCTGTTAGCCTTCGCATACACTCTACACTTTCTCATTCCCCATTGAGGCTATATAGGATCGTGCAGGTGAACCACCCTCAGTTTCTCCTCTACCATGAAGTCTCCAGAGGAAAACTGAAGCAGAGGGGAAGGAGGATGGTAGTGGATCACCCACTGGGAAACACATCTCAAAGTACTCCAGTTACTGCACAAGGTGAAGAACCTTTCCTTCTTCTCCAAGTAGTGTCCCTATAAGTCCTCCACTTCAGGTGACTATCAAGTCATAGATGCTGAGTTTCTAATCTGCCAGAGGGTGCTCTCCCCCAGTTCCACCCAGACCTCTCCCCCACTTCACCCCTTCCTGGCTTCTTCCCACCCCCACTCTGCCCTGCCTCTTCCCCACCCAGTTCCACCCCATCCCCTGAGCGCACTGCACCCTTGGTCCTCCCCCACAGTGCCTCCTGACGCCACAAAAACTGCTGTTTTGCAGTGGGAGGTGCTGATCGGCGGGGCCCATGGGGGGCAGGAGGCAATGCAGGGAGGGAGATCCATTGATGGGGGGGCTGCCTGTGAGTGCTCAGCACCTACCTTTTTCCTGGGGGTGCTCCAGCCCCAGAGCACCCACAGAGTCAGCACCTGTGTACGGAGAAGTACCCCCAGCTGTAGGGGCATACTTTGGAGCCAAGTCCAAGACTGAAGACAAAGCTGCATTTCCAATGGCAGCATCTGATCTAGAAGGCTGGAACACTGCATAACGGTTTAAGAAGGTAGACCAAATGGCAGCTTTGCAAGTGTCCAAAATATGGACATTCTTAAGTAAGGCCATGTAAGTAGATAGAGATCATGTGGAAAGGACCAACACCCTAGAAGGAGGTTATCTATATATGTGAAGATTTATAGCACAATATGACAGTCTGAGATCTAACTGGGGAGTCTCTGGGTAGAAGCACAGCACCTTTGGATCGATTTCTAATAACCATGAACAGTCTGGGTGATTTCCTAAATGACTTAGTACTGTCTAAATAAAAAGGTATATGCCATCTTTACATCCAAAGTGTGCTAAACTGCAACAGTATGTAGCAGAGGAAACTCCCCAACCCCAAGGGGGAAAGAGATTGTGAGAAAGTAAATAAAATAACTATAGTAGAGACAATAAACTAAAGCAGAGAAATGAAGCTAAGAGACTTCAAAAGTCAGGCATGCTAATGCTCTGTCTCAGGCCAAGGCAGCTGAGAAGGAACAGAGGGCACTTAGCCTGCACAGCCCTATATAGCCCTGAGTGGGGCACAGGGAGTGTAGGGCACATTGCCAAGTGAACAGGCATTACTCCAAGAGTCTCTGATTAAAGACCCAATGGGTGAGAGTACACAAAGTGGAGTACCCATAGGGACGTTGCTTGAGGAAGAACTGGGACTGGCTGGGCAAAGAGACTGGGAAAAGGAACCAGAGACACTGGGTTGAGACTGAGATTGGATAAGGACCTGGGAGGGGGATCTGGGAGTGGCTGGGAAAGAAAACTGGGGACAAGGAGCTGGAGCAGGAAGAGGAGTAACTGGGACTTCCTGGGCAAGAAGACTGGGACTGGATGTAAGGAAAGTGAGACTGGGAGTCAGGGAGAGTTGGGGGTCTCAGATAGTGATCTAGGAGGGGGAGACTAGAAAGCCTGGAAATGGAATGAGATGCCCGGGGAGTGGAGACTGGAAAGGCAAAGAGAATAGGATTGGAACAAGAAACTAAAGCTGGGGAATAGACAGGATTTGGACAAGTACAGGTTGGATTACATACAGATGAAGTGATCAAGTGTGGAGGAACAGGCAGAAGACTGTATTCCCCTCCAGAGCCTGGAATGGAACCCAAGATTCCTGCATATGACAATTTCTCTGCTTTCAGCAAATTTTAGTAAAACCCACTGACAAAGTGTTCTGTCTCCTCTAGTGCTGGTCCACACGGAGGATGGCAGCCTACTATGGCTATCAGTTATTCCATTAGCTCAAGTGACAGAGGTCTGTGTAGTGCATCTAAAGATTCCAGCCCTGCTGATGAACCAAGTGGATATCAATGGGTAACCACATGGTAAAATTTTTTTTCCAGTTTCTTTTTTTAAAAAGCTAGGGAATTCCATGCAAAATACTATGTTAAAAGGAACATTGCTCTTTGTTCTCATGTCCTTTCTGGCATTTCCTAACTTTTGAGTGCCTCTTGACTTTGCAAGCCTGTTAAAATCTCTAACACATTCAGGGCATCAGTGAGTAACAATGGCCAAACTCAAGCAGAGAAGAGTGAGCGTTTGTTCCCTCCAGATATTGCCCTCTCTACATTCTGACTAATTTTGATTCCATAGTTACACCAAATGTCCTTACAATGGGAGGGGTCAGCATCAGCCATGAAGTAGAGAATCTGCATTAACCAGGCTATCCATCATCCAAAAAAAACCCCTGATAAATATTTTTGCAGATACTTTTGTAGAGGCACAAAAAGCACCTGTCTGGAACAGAGATTATATTACGTGATAAGAGACTTTCATGACTGGAATTTGATCTTTTGTGTTTCATCTTTTCTGGATGATAATGTACTCATATTAAAAACTATTAGTTCTGGTCATTAACACCTGTACATAGACATCTGTAAACAACTGCATAAAAGGGAAATCAATTCTAATGTGAATTTCCTTGTAAGTTAACTAGATGGCATCAGAGCAAACCTAAATATAGCTCAACTAATGGGACCCTGGAGTAAAATCCTTGAGATTGTTTATTCCAAGAAATTCTAATCAAACATGAAATATTTGGTACTGTTGCCCTCTCCTAATTAAGTTAAACTAATTTTTGCCAATATTAAATTAATTTGCTAATAGGAGACATTAAAATGGATCTATGATAGTATTCAGTAAGTAACTGCTTTCCTCTGATTTTGTAAACAAGCTTTTGGTGGATTTAGCTCTACAGTTCATCAATCTGGAGACTAAACATACAGCACAGTTAGGAGACAAATTCCTTCAGCACTAAATCTCTTGTAAATTACTACATTAAATATAGAAACCATCAGTCCACCCAGAAAAATATTATATTTTAATAATATGTCAAAACAGATTTGTGTACTAATCTCCATTTGTCTGCACTGCAGTCTGAAGCTGTTTCTTATCCCCATGCCTTGAAAGGCAGTGTGTCTAGGGAATTGAGCACAGGGAACCACAGACTAGAAGCTTGGATTCCGCTGTTGCCCAACACTAACTCTCAACAACAACTTTGGACGAGTCACTGAACCTGTCTGCCCCAGGAAAGGACCCAAACTCCAAGAAAGAACTCTCCACCACCAAGGCCTGGTCTACACTACGAGTTTAGGTCAAATTTAGCAGCACTAAATCGATTTAAACCTGCACCCGTCCACATAACAAAGCCATTTATTTTAACATAAAGGGCTCTTAAAATCAATTTCTGTACTCCTCTCTGACAAGGGGAGTAGTGCTGAAATCGACATTGCCGGTTCGAGTTAGGGTTAGTGTGGACGCAATTCAATGGTATTGGCCTCCAGGAGCTATCCCATTGTGACCGCTCTGGACAGCAATCTGAATTCAGATGCACTGGCCAGGTAGACAGGAAAAGCCCCAGGAACTTTTGAATTTCATTTCCTGTTTGCCCAGCCTGGAGAGTTCATCAGCACAGGTAACCATGCAGTCCGAGAATCGAAAAAGAGCTCTAGCATGGACCGTATGGGAGGTACTGGATCTGATCGCTGTATGGGAAGAGGATTCCATGTTAGCAGAACTACGTTCCAAAAGACAGAATGCCAAAACATTTGAAAAAGTCTCCAAGGGCATGATGGAGAGAGGACACAATAGGGACTCACTCCAGTGCCACATGAAAGTTAAGGAGCTCAGACAAGCATACCAGAAAACCAAAGAAGCAAATGGAAGGTCCAGTGCAAAGCCGCAGACATACCGCTTCTATGCTGAGCTGCAGGCAATTCTAGAGGGCACCGCCACCACTACCCCACCCCTGACCATAGATTCTAAGGAGGGGGTACTCTCAGGCATGCCTGAGGATTTTGTGGATGGGGAAGATGATGATAATGAGGAGGATGAGCTTGTGGAGAGCACACAGCACACCTTTCTCCCCGACAGCCAGGATCTTTTTCTCAGCCTGGCTGAAGTAGCCTCCCAATCCTCCCAAGGCAGTATCCCGTACCATGAAGCCATAGAAGGGACCTCTGGTGAGTGTACCTTTGTAAATATAAAACATGGTTTAAAAGCAAGCATTTTTTAATGATTAATTTGCCCTGAGGACTTGGGATGCATTCGCAGCCAGTACAGTTACTGGAAATTGTTAACATGTCTGGGGATGGAGCAGAAATCCTCCAGGGACATCCCATGAAGCTCTCCTGGAGGTACTCCAAAAGCCTTTTGCAGAAGGTTTCTGGGCAGGGCAGCCTTATTTCGTCCTCCATGGTAGGACACTTTACCATGCCATGCTAGTAGCAAGTAATCTGGTATCATTGCATGACAAAGCCTGGCAGCGTATGGTCCCGGTGTTTGCTGGCATTCAAGCAACATCCGTTCTTTATCTCGCTGTGTTATCCTTCATGGTAACCTGGTTGAAATACGGTAATTTAATTAAAGGGACAGAGGTGGCCCTTCCTACAGGGCTGTTTGTCTGTGGCTGAAAAGAAATCCTTCCCTGCAGTTAGCCAAGTGCTGGTGGTGGTATGGGGGGCATTAGCACTGAGCTGTTTGTATTTGGCTAGCAGGGATCTTCCCTGACACCAGCCACGCGATGGGGGAAGGGGTAAAGTGATCATCCCAGAGAATTAGATGGGGGGGATTAGTTTGGTTTCTGCTGCTGCACATTAACACGAAAACCACAGCACTCAATGGGCTTTGCTTGGTATGGGAAAGAAGCGCGCTGCTTTTATGAAGGTTGCAGAAGCCAAAAGACAATGGCTTACCATGGCCGCATACGAGCCGAATTCTGTGGCCCGGCCCTGTGTCTGTGATCTCTAATACCAAAGTGGCAGGCACTCAATATTAAGATGCAAAATGTGACCTTGTACCGAAATCACATGTGCTATGTAATGTGAATAGTGTTGTTCACCATGAAAGAGTATACTCATTGTTCTGTAAAATGTATCTTTTTAAATACTTCTCTCCATTTTTGCTCTCCTGCAGCTGCAAATTTTTCAAGCCTCCCTCCTCCGTCCCGAAGGCTGTCAGAGAAGGCGGCAAAAAAAAACGCACGCGAGAAGAAATGTTCTCTGAGATCATGCAGTTGACCTGCTGTGAAAGAGCTCATTTGAATGAGTGGAAGGACACAGTATCACAGTACTGGAAAGCATCCAACGAACGTGAGGACAAGAGGGACACTTGAGATGAGAGGTGGCGACAGGAAGATCAGAAGAGGCAGGATGCAACGCTGGAGCTACTGCAGGATCAAACGGACATGCTCCAGCGTCTGGTGGAGCTTCAGGAACAGCAGCAGGATCACAGAGTGCTGCTGCAGCCCCTGTATAACCACCCTCCCCATGTTCCATAACCTCCTCACCCAGACACCCAAGAATGCGGCGGGGGAAGACTCTGTGCACCCTGCCACTCCACCCCCGTGGACAACTCAAGCAAAAGGCTGTCATTCAACAAGTTTTGAAGTGGTCTTTTCCTTCCTTCCCTCCTCCCCTCCTCACACACCCCACCTGGGCTACCTTGTCAGTTCTCTTCCTATTTTTATAATCACTTTAATAAAGAATACATGGTTTTTAAATAATAGTGACTTTATTTCCTTTGAAAGCAAGCTGTGATCAAAGGGAGGAGGGTGGGTGGCTTGCAGGGAATGAGTCAATCACGAGGGCAAGTTTTCATCAAGGAGAAACAAACAGAATTCTCACACCGTAGCTTGGCCAGTCATGGTTTTCAAAAATTTCTCTGATGCGCAGTGCTTCCTGGTGTGTTCTTCTAATCGCCCTGGTGTCTGACTGCGCGTAATCAGCGGCCAGGCAATTTTCCTCAATCTTCCACCCCACCATAAATGTCTCAACCTTACTCTCAGAGACCGTGGAACACAAATTAGGCAGCAATAACAATGAGAATATTGATTTCGCTGAGGTCTGAACACATCAGTAAAGTGCATCAGCATCCCTTTAAATGTCCAAATACACATTCTACCACCATTCTGCACTTGCTCAGCCTATCCTTGAACAGCTCCTGACTACTGTCCAGGCTGTCTGTGTATGACTTTATGATCCATGGCATTAAGGGGTAGGCTGGGTCCCCAAGGATAACTATAGGCATTTCAACATCCCCAAAGGCTATTTTCTGGTCTGGGAAGTAAATCCCTTGCTGCAGCTGCTTAAACAGATTAGTGTTCCTGAAGACGCGAGCGTCATGAACCCATCTCAGCCATCCAACGTTGATGTTGGTGAAATGTCCCTTGTGATCCACCACTGCTTGCAGCACCATTGAAAAGTACCCCTTGCAGTTTATGTACTGGCTGCCCTGGTTCTCCCGGTGCCAAGATAGGGATATGGGTTCCATCTATCATCCCACCACAGTTAGGGAACCCCATTGCAGCAAAGCCATCCAATATGACCTGCACATGTCCCAGAGTCACTACCTTTCGCTACTTGCATCACAGCCCCACAGTAGATTTGCCCACTCCAAATTGATTCCCGACTAACTGGCAGCTGTCTGGCGTTGCAAGCTTCCAGAGGGCTATTGCCACTCGCTTCTCAACTGTGATGGCTGCTCTAATTTGGTATTCTGGTGCTTCAGGGCAGGGGAAAGCAAGTCACAAAGTTCCATGAAAGGGGCCTTATGCATATGAAAATTTCGCAGCCACTGGGAATCATCCCACCCCTGCAACACTATGCGGTCCCACCAGTCTGTGCTTGTTTCCCAGGCCCAGAATCGGCGTTCCACAGCATGAACCTGCCTCATTAACACCATGATCTCCAAAGTGCCAGGGCCCATGGTTTGAGAGAATTCTGTGTCCATGTCCTCATCACTCTCATCACCACGCTGTTGCCTCCTCCGCATCCGGTTTTGCAGGTTCTGGTTCAGCATAAACTGCACGATAATGTGCGAAGTGTTTACAATATTCATGATTTCTGTGTTGAGCTGAGTGCGCTCCATGCTTGCCGTGATATGGCATCTGCACAGGTAACCCAGGAAAAAAGGCTTGAAACGGTTGTCTGCTGTTGCTTTCACGGAAGGAGGGAGGGAGGGGGAGGATTGATGACATGTATCCAGAACCACCCGCGACAATGTTTTTTGCCCATCAGGCATTGGGATCTCAACTCGGAATTCCAGTGGGCGGGGGATACTGCGGGAACTATGGGATAGCTATGGGATAGCTACCCACAGTGCAACGCTCCAGAAGTCGATGCTAGCCTCGGTACTATGGATGCACACCGCCAAATTAATGTGCTTAGTGTGACCGCATGCACTCAACTTTATACAATCTGTTTCCAAAAATCGAATTATGTAAAATCGGAGTAATCCCGTAGTGTAGACATACCCCAAGAGTAAAAGGAGTAGAAATAATCAAGCACTACTGCCACTGCCTGATCGCTGCTGTAGACTGCTTTAGCTTAATCTGAGGTCTGCACTCCACAGCTCAAATAGAAATCTGACCAGCTAGTGAAGAGGCACAGTCAGATTCCTGTCACTACACCACTATTACTTGATGTGCCTGCTGGCACATGGCAGCAGATCCTCAGATAACCATATGTTGTACCTTTCACAAGCATGTGTAAGAGAATGAGACAGAGGTTTCCCTCAAAGCTCTGAGGTGTTCTGTCTGCATCTGCTCTGTTCAGGTAAAGTGGCTCATTACCCTCACCTACTGCAGCGTGGCACCTTCCCCCACCCTCCCTCACCTGCTGTGCCCTGACAGCTCCCACAGGAGCAAGGTCACAATGTGACTTTTATATTATGCTCATAGCACTGAAATTTCCTTCACTGAGTTCACTTTCCTTCATACTCACATCCTACAAGTAATGGTGAGCTAAGTCTCCTTGTACAAATGAGGAAACGTATCAGGTTATGTTTGCAAATAACTGTCCTGTGGTATCCTAACATCTCCTACAGCACAGATGTATTCAAAAGAGATCTGACATTAAGTTCATTCTCTAATGCAGCTAGATTAATTTTCTTCATGAAAATATTTTCCCTTCACTGAGAAATTATGTGATAAGAGCTCCCTCTAGAGTCTTTCCTCTGCTACATAAGGCAAAAAATGGAAAACAAACAGTTGCATGGGTCACTTATTTTCCTTGCCCTCTTACATGTATCATCTCACACAACTCAGTCTGAAATTATGGCAACCCAGAAGAAATATGTATAGTTGTGAGTGGAATTCTTAGCACTGTGGGCCAATTCTACTTACACAGACTAAATGAAATCCGTGATATTTTATAGTGTACACAACTTGGCAACTTGAATCTAAACTTAGTAGTACGGGTGAGCCAGCCAGTACAGATAGGGGAATAATCTATGCCAGGAAGATATCAGGCGCATCTTATCTCCCCCTTAGAGCAAGTAGAGAAGAAGACTGAGACTCAACATTTGGTCCCTGGCTTGCACCTTGGGGGAGGAAGGGACACAGCTACATGCCGCCTCTTACTCAGGTTAGACTGTATGGTCCTAACCCAGCCATCACTGATTCATTCTAGGGAACAAGTCAAAGCAAAAGAAAGAAGGATTTTAACAGTGAATTGCTTTTCTCTATTTAAGCGTGGGTGGGTTTTTTTTAAACTATACAAAAAAAATCTCTTGAATGAATCAACTTCCAGGGAGCAGAGCGAATCTAAAGTTTTCCCAATCTTTTGTTTTTGTGTTATTTTGTACCCCTGTTCATAGAGCACGACTCTTTTGTATTAACAGAAATAGATTATGTTCCAGGTGTGACAGTCTCTTCCAGAAAGATGAGTCAGTTCTTCATAAACTTGACATTCACAATTATAAGTATGTAACTAAAACACAGCTACATATACTTCAGTTGTAACTAGAAATGGACATGTGGGTTAACACTGTCACAAATGAATGGAATACAATCACAAATATTTCTTATGATGCTTAACTAGACTTAGAATTGTGATATGCCTATTTTCTTTTAAAGTAATTGCACCTTTAAAACGTTAGTCTTACTTTATCAGCACAGCATATTGCAGGATTAGGAACTACTAAGAATTTTCTTCATCAAAATTTAAGAATAATTTCCCTGAAGATTCCCTCACCCACACCCCATTGGAGATTAATTTCATTTTCCCATTGCAACATACTGGATCCATTACTTTCCCCAGCTATTCTGTTCACTCTCTACAAGGGGTGGCATGGGAATAACATAACAATGAAACAAAAGTTTGGAGTATAATGGAACTCCGTCCTTCCTACATGCTGGGAAGTGAGTGATTTGTGCAGGTAACACCTTCAACCTCTGAGATAAAATCACAAAGCCCTCATTCTTAAAACTACAATAGATTGGCTGGGATCAATCAGGCCAGTGCACTTTCAATGTATATGCTAAATTTCAAAGTCCGCTGGTGTAAGCAGAATCTCAGACAAATTAAAAATATTATTCTTGAAAAGCTTCTTGTTTGTGAAAAGCATTTTATTTTAGTCAAGTTATTATTGAAACTAGTGAAAATAAATGTATTCCATACTATATACTGTTGTCTTTAGCCTCAACTGGCTCTCCGACAACAAACATGGTACTGATTTTCACTTCAAGGCTCTTTACCAGTTTATCCTCTTCCCTATAACATCTTTCATTCACTACTGAGCTGTTGATGCTTGCCTCTGCTTGGTCCATGATACCAGCCTCCATTGCCCACTTGTTAAATGTTCAATCTAGCACCTTCAGGAGAGTTCCCCATAAACATCCACAAGTTGAACCCATTTTCCTTCTTCAAAACCCTCCTTTTCAGTGATGCCTAAAAATACTCAACATCTAGGCTGACTATCATGCGAACCGTCTCATGGTCTCCTTGTACTCCTTTGTTTTATACTTTGATTATAAACTGCTTGGGGCAGGGGTCATATTTTTGTTGTTTGTACAGTATCTAGAACAATGGGGTCCTGGTCCATGACTAGGGCTCATAGGCACAACAGTAATACAAATAATCCTTACAAGCCTTCCTACTTTTACTCCCTATTCCCCAAGCCTGCTACCATACAGGAAAGTATATTTACAAAATACATTACTATTTGTAGAAAAGAATGATCAGCTATTGAAAACAACATCACATGCAAGCAATATTTCTAGTGCCCAAAAAGCTAAGTTACCACAAATATTTACACATGCATAACTCAAATGCTGCTTCTGAAAGCCCTGCTGTGCATAGAATACTCAGTCTTCAGCTTTCCTCTGACTCAGGCCCTACATTCCAACTCTGCTCCCCAAATGCTGGGAAGAGAGAGACTTCTTAGCATTCCTTCAAGGTCAACACATCCAGGCTCTGACGTACCAAAGAAGGGGTTCCAAAGTGGAAAAGCCCCACCCCACAGAGAATGCCCTCCCAGCAGCTCCCTTTCTTTCACATAAGGTCAGTCTGAATACTGTGAACAGAATTTACTACTTTAATACACAGTGAGGCCTGGTCTACACTACAAAGTTAGATCCACAATAAGTCAACCAGGGTTGATTACTTGTGCATGTCTCTACACTCAAATTTGTCTCCCACCAACGTAAGCACCCTGTTATGGTGACTTAAGTAACACCACTTCCCCGAACGGCATTGAGCCTTGGTTGACTTACTATGGCCGACACAATGCGACACTGAGTGATCTATGTCAGCCCTAACAATTCTCCAGCAGTAGCCCTACAATGCCCAACAGTGACTGCTCTAGTCAAAGTTGTGAACGCAAGTGTTCGGGGTCACAGAGATGAGAAGCCACCCTTCTCCCCCTTGAAAATCCCCACATATTTTTTAAGTGTCTTTTCCTGACTGCTGAATTTGGCAAGCACATCTAGCAGCTCTTCTTTGTTGCCTGCAACTGACCACATCAGCTACATGCGCCTGCCTCGAGTAGACAGGAGGTATTGGGCCTGTGGGGAGAAGAAGCTGTGTAGGAACAGTGCAGTTGCTGAAATATGGACTTCTACAGAAACATTACAATGGGGATGCAGGCAAAGGGGGACAACAGGGATCAGCCGCAGTGCCACATGAAAGCAAAGGCACTGCAGGAGGCTTTCCGCAAGACCAAGGGAGGCCACTAATCAATCTAGTGCAGATCTGCAGACCTAATGCGTTTACAATGAGCTATATGCCATATTTGGAGGAGAACCCACCAGCACCCACAAGGCCATTGTGGCTACCTCAGTGGAGCCTGAAAGAGAGCCCCTCCTCTGAACAATAAGGAGGAAGGAGACATGGTGGGGAAAGGGAGTCCAGCTATACTGTGAGCCAGGATCTTTGAGACTAAACCAGTATCTAGTCAGTCCCACCAGCTGAGCACAGATGAGCCCAATTCAAGGAAGGAACTGTGGGTAAGTGTGTGCATTTCATTCTCCCTTAAAGTGTTTCTGTGTGAAGATGGCACCCGGCCGAACCCCAAGTTAGCAGGACATAGGTATCTACTTTCATGGTTTCACTCTTGCAAGAAAAAGTAGAGCTACAACAAACAGAGGTAGAGTTATCTGCTTTTCATTTTCCTGTAAGTTTAGGCAGGAAGGGAAGGGTGAGGGAGAAGATATGGAACACTTTGTTTACATATTACATAGGGATGTCCTTTATATCCTCCTGAAGGATCTTGATGAAACTTTCATAAAAGCACTCTGCGATCCTCTCCCAAAGGTTTCTATGGATGGGTTGCTTTATTTTGTCCTCTGTGGTAGAGGACTTCCCCATGCCACTCCACAATGACTTTGGCAGGCACCATTGCAGTAAATAGGCTGTGATGGGGGATAGCTCCCTTTGATGGACACTCAGCCAGCCAGTTAGCTGTAAAATCCCTCTTGGTGTCTGTTCTTTACCTGAGGGACTTGTTAACCCTTTACAGGTAAAGCAAGTAAAAGGGGAGTGGGGGAAGTGGGCACCTGACCAAAAGAGCCAATGGGAAAGCTAGAAGTTTTAAATTTGGGAAAGAAACTTCCCCTTTGTCTGTTGTTCTCTGCACTGGAGGGACAGAGCAGCCATGCTATACGCAGCTGAAGCCAGGTATGATCATAAATCATCAGATCGTGCCTAGAACTACTTATCTGAACTCCAAATGTGTAAGTAGATCAGAATGTTTAGCTAGACACAATCAGGCTTCTTTTATTTTGGCTTGTAGATCTCCTCTGTGCTAACCCCAGATGCTTTTGTTTGCTTGTAACCTTTAAGCTGAACCCCCAAGAAAACTGTTGGGTGCTTAATTTTTATAATTGTTTCTTTTAAGATCTAGCAAAAAGTCCAAGTTCCAGATGCATTTTTTCCCTTTTGTTTTTAATAAAATGTACCTTTTTTAAGAACAGGATTGGATTTTTGGTGTCCTAAGAGGTTTGTGCATGTTGAAATTAGCTGTGGCTATCAGCTAATCAAACCTTTGTTTTCTTTCTCAGCTCTTCCCTGTATTCAGATCCACAGAAATTAGGGATGACATTTTATATTTTTATGCAACCAAAAAATTCCCTCTTCATTTCCCATATACCCTTGCCAACAGCAGGCCACGCTCATCACAGCTGCAACCAGAGAACGGTGCTGTAAAGAGGCACTCCAAAGTTAAAGTGTCAATAAACTTGTTTTGTTTAAAACTCTGATTGGAATAAGGGAAGGGAATTCTGAAGCTTACCTTTTGCTTTCCATTCTGACTGTAAACACAATGATACAGCCATCTGTTTTATCTGTAGCTGCTGCTGTTGCGGCTTTGAGGGTGCACTGACTTGTAATGGCCATGGTTGGTATATGTTTGGCAGAACTGGACTGAAATGGACACTAATGTTTTCTATCTTTCTAACTTTAAAGTTCTGTTCTGTAAATATTACAAGTTTGCAGTGTATTGGTCTTTAATTGCACATTAATGTTTTGCACTGTTTTGGTACTCAATACATGTTTATTTTTTGGAAATAAAAATATCTTTATTACTTCATAATATACTGCAGAATGCCTAGTGCTACTCAGAGCACACATTAATTCTAATAGTACAGGATCACAGAACTCATAGGTTCAATGAAAAACAGTAGAATTATAAATTTACCATAATCACTGTATAATTCATAGGTTCATTAAAAGACTGTGATATACATAAACATACACCAAGCATGACAGTTCCTAACCATCCCCTCAAAACATCAGGGCACAGATCGAGCACATAACTGTGGTTGACCATAAAAGTGCTCTTCCAAGGTCTCCTTCAGCCACACAGCTCTGCATTGAGTTCTCCTAATGGCCTCTGTGTCTAGCTATTCAAATCCAGCAGCCAGCCATTCCACCTTCACCCTGGCAGCAGCTTCTCCCTCTTTGCCTCACAGATATTATGCAGGACACAGCAGGAAGCTATAACCACTGGGTATTTTTCTCACAGAGATCTAAGCATCCCTTCAATCTACCAAAAGCACATCCCACTGTCATTCTCCACCTGAGTAACTGATTCTTTCCCTAGTATTGTCAAAAGTGGCTGCTACACAGGTTTGTCAGCCAGGGATAAGCTGGGTCCCCAAGATCACAACTGGCATTTCAACATTGTCAGTGGTAATCTGTCAGTTGGGAAAAGTGTCCCTACTTGCACGTTCCTGAACAGATTTGTGTCCTTAAAGAAATAAGCATCATGCACTTCCCTGACCAGCCCACACTGATATCAGTGAAGCATTCCCAGTGATCCACTATGGTTATTCAGATGATGGAAGAGAAGCCCTTTCTGCTACTGTTGTTTGTGGCAAGGTGGCTTGGGGTTAAAATAAGGATATACATGCCATTTAATGCTCCACCGCAGTTCAGGAACCCCATAGCTGCAAATCTATCCATGATGTCGTGCACATTGTTAGAGTCAGTCCTGTGTAGTAGGATATAACTAACAGCCCTACACACTTGCATGACAATAACCCCCTTTGTAGATTTTCCAACTCCAAAATGATTTCCCTCGACTGGTAGCAATCCAGCATTTCAAGCGTCCACAATGCTATTGCCACTCACTTCTGAGCTGTCAAAGCAGCTCTCATTCTGGTCTCCATGAGCTGGAGGGGAAGGGGCAAGCTCCTCAAACAGATCCAGGAACATGGTCTTTTGTGTCAGAAAGTTCTATAACCAGTGCTTGTATTTCCATACCTGCATTTTGATGTGATCCCACCAGTAAGTGCTTGCTTCTTAGGCCCAGAAGCAGCTCTTCACCATCTGCAGCTGCTCCATGAAAGCCACCATCAACTCTGAATTATTTTTTGCTATGTCCTTTAGCAATTTGTCCTCAAAAATGTTGTCACATCCCTTGTTGTAGTACTTCCTGTGACTATGCCAATACCAGAGGAGAGGATCATTTGTCCTGTATTCACAGTGTTCATGACACTAGTGCAGAATTGTGTGGGCTACATGCTTCTGTCAGTGACAAGTGCTGCGTGGGTTTTTTTTTTTTAAAAAAAAGGTGAGGAAATTATGGGATAGGCATGGTATTATGGGATGTATAATGCAGCATGATGGGAACTTGACCCCTTGCTCCCAGCCCTCCTGGTGTGACTCATGTGTGACCCACAACACATTGTGAGAATTCCCCAAAAGGCATTGTGCGAGAGGGTAGCCCATGACATGCTGGTATACCTACCCAATGTACACTGCACTTGTGTTAACACAAGCACTCCTGGTGAGTACATGCAGCACTGACAAAAGGGACCAACACACCTGAGCGTACACTAACTGCAATACCTTTACACTGACATAATTCAAAGTTTGTAGTGCAGATATGGCCTTAAAAAGCTAAGTAAGCCTTGATCTGACATGAAACCATTATATTATGTCATCCTACAAAAAACACATATTCAAACATATGTGAGAGAATTAAGCAGTACCAAAAATTAAAATACTGAAAATGGATGCCCCCCTCCAGCCACTGACTCACCACTCGCCTCCTCACCCCCCCAATATAAAGCCTCACTGCCACTGCCCGCCCACCCACTCGGCTCGTCATCCCCCCATGAAATAAGGGGAGGGAAAAAGGACAGTGTTTCAGCGAGGCTGGGCAGCGCTGGGGGGAGGGGTTTAGCGGGGCCAGGGGGTTTCGGCCTCAGCTGTTTTCTTTGGAGTAATATGGCCCTCACCGCTTTATGAATTGTGCAGGCCTATTATAGATTGTAATTTCATGTATATAGTTTTGAGGACGAAAATGTGTCCTCATGGCTTAAAACAAGCCCAGGCAAAACTCTACAGGAGCATGAGGGTAAGTTCACACCTCATCAGGGCATGTATGGGACAAACCCAGCCCAGCCTCACAGGAACAAAGGACACTGGCCTGGGCAGCAATAAAGCATCTATTGGACTGTTGAGTGAGTTACCCCCTTCCCTTGGTCAGTTTGGGACTGCGATGAGATAATGCTCACCTGACTCTGAAGGGGGGACGGGGACCGTGGCAAAGCCGAGAGAGAAGAAAGAACATGATAAAAGAGAGAGATGTTTGCCATGCTCTCTCTCTTCCACCTCCATCTACAAACACCACCACCAAGCAACTGGAGCTCTGATCAAAGTTTGTAAGGGCACTGAAAGTGTTAAGATCAGCTTAGAATCCGTTTTGCTTGTATTTCATTTGACCAAATCTGACTTCTTGTGCTTTGATTTATAATCACTTAAAATCTATCTTTTATAGTTAATAAATCTGTTTGTTTATTCTACCTGAAGCCTTTGGTTTGAAGCATGTAAGATACTCCCCTTAGGATAACAAGCCTGGTACATATCAATTTCTTTGTTAAATTGACGAACCCATACAAGTTTGTAGCAATCAGTGAGCCGAACTGGACACTGCAAGACAGAAGGTCCAAAGGTAGTGTCTGGTCCCAGAGATATTGGCTAGTGTCATTTGGTTGCACAAGCCAAGCAGCTGGCCAAAAGTGCTCACGCACGTCACTAGGAGCAGCTTACATGCTAGAGGCTGTGCGTGAACAGCCTGGGAGTGGGGGGTTCTCACAGCAGAGGAGGGTAAGGCTGGCTCCCAGAGGCGAGGGTTGGAGTGACCCAGCAGATCACTGGTCCAGATAACACAGGGGAATGTCACACTTACCCAGAGTGGGGAAATCATCGGGGCAGCTCCACCCCCATACCAACTGTAAGAGGCTAATTAATTAAGATGAGCTCTCATCAGCAGGAGAAAACAAAGTTTTGTAGCGATAATCAAGATGGCTCGTTTCAGACAGTTGACAAAAAGGTGAGCAGATATTTAACTTAGCTCATTGTCATTAATCAGCCTTTTACCGTTGGTTTGGATACTTCCACCTTTTCGTGTTCTCTGTATGTACAAATATCTTCTTCCTGTATGGGCCGTGCTATGCAGCCGATGAAGTGGGCTGGAACCCACGAAAGCTTATGCTCAGCTAAATGTGATAGTCTCTAAGGTGCCACAAGGACTCCTGGTCTTTCTGCAGATACAGCCTAACACGGCTGCTCCTCTGCAACCTGTCATACCACAGACGCTGGGCCCAGGGACTAGCACAGGGAACGGTGCTGACAGGCCCGCTCGGGCCCTCCCCGCGCTCCGAGCCCGAGCCCGAGCCCGAGCCCGGCCCCGCCGCAGGAGCCGCGGCCACGTCAGCCCTCCCAGCTTAGTGACTCAAGAGCTGCCGGGCCCCACCTGCCTCCGGCTCAGAGCCGGATCCGGCTCCGGTCGCCGCCTTGCTCCTCCCCTGTCCCATGCTGCTCCGCGCCGACCCCTCCTCCGCCGCCTCCCGCCACCGGCTCCTGCACGGGAGCCGGGCTCCGCACAGACCGGTAGGAGCGGCCTGCATGGCCCGCCCGGGGAAGGAGCAGACGGGAAACCTGCCTCGTCCCCTCGCATCCCACCACTCCAGCCGTGCCCTCAGCCGCCCCCCACCCTGCCTGGGCTGCTTCCCCCAGCCCTGCGCCTCCCCTTCCTCTCTCCGTCCCCGTCCTGCTCCCCCCAGCCCTGCTCCCCCCAGCCCTGCGCCTCCCCGTCCCCGTCCCGCTCCCCCCAGCCCTGCGCCTCCCCTTCCTCTCCCCGTCCTGCTCCCCCGAGCCCTGCGCCTCCCCGTCCCCGTCCTGCTCCCCCCAGCCCTGCGCCTCCCCGTCCTCTCCCCGTCCCGCTCCCCCCAGCCCTGCGCCTCCCCTTCCTCTCCCCGTCCCGCTCCCCTCTGTCCCAGCTCCTCTTCTCGTCCCGATCCTGCTTCCCCCACAGCATGCTCTCTCCTAGCGGCCCTAGCCCTGGTTTACCCGTGTTCTGCCCTCTGCCTTCCATCCCCAGCCTGTCACACACTCAGCTGCTGCTCTCTTCTTCCGATTGTTGTGTAAACCCCCGCCCCAGTTAAGGTGCTAAAGGAGCTATCTTTGTTCCTAGCCTGTTTCCCACAACCTGCATAGCCCACTTATACTATGCACAGATAGACATCATCCCCCACGGTTGCGTACATCTAGGTACACAACAGTCTGCGTGATTCTGCAGCCACCCTAGGCCAGCTGAAGCCATTTGAATGAGGGAGGTTTTTAGGTTCGTTTTTGGTTTTTAAGGGGTTTTAAATGTCTAATTGAAACACCTTTCACTCCTGGTATGAAAGATTGTGCAATGTTAAAACAATTACTTTTAAACTACTTGTTCCCACATGCAGAAATAGCTCCTCCTCTCAGTGAGTGAGACTAGGAGGGAAAAAATATTAGGCAGGAAAAGCCAGCAGAAGATAAATGTATTCCTAACTGGTAAACATGTCTAGGCTTTACTGTCTCTCAGTGGAGGCTATTCATGTGAATAAAGCTTTGCAAAATTGGCCCATACCAGAGAAGGAGTGATAAAAGTTAATGACCACTAACACTTAAATTAAGTAGAAATATCAAAACATTGTTCCAGTTTTGCTGTTACTAATGTTAGGCTGCATTCTGCTAAAGCTGTTAATGTTTCTTAATAACATCAGTGTAATATAGCGAAACCTCTACTAAATGGCTTTCTCTCCCTCTTTACAGGTTATAACTTTTGCAAGTTATTATGTGACTGTGTATTATGACAACTAAAATCTTAAAGAAAACGCCTTAAATTAAACATCCATATCTTTTGAACATCTTGGAACTTATTGGATACGCCCTTTGAAGTCTATCTGAATTGTAACTTGTATAACTTTTTAAAAGCTTCATAATGGAGTTCTTATTATCTAAAGGAGACTGCATTAGAGATTTGAAAAGAACTTTGTTGTTATTTTTAGTTTTAACATGTCTGGTAGCTCTTGTTTGCACTGATCAGGACTATTATAATTTACTTGGAATATCCAAAGAAGCAAGTAATAGAGAAATAAGACAGGCTTTCAAAAAACTGGCATTAAAGTTACATCCTGATAAAAATCAGGTAAGTAAAATCTTTGAGTTCCTGTGAGCTAATTTGTCCAGTGTTAAAAAGCAAATAAAAGTTCATTTTAAAGTTAACAAATTTGAAACTTTGCATCTTTGTGTCTTAGATTTTTGAAGTGATGTAATAACATGATACTTACAGTAGTTTAGACAAGCTGACTGTCCTGCAAAGAAAAACAAAAGTAAAAGAGTGAATATATTAGTAAATTATGGCCAAGTTGAACTGAAGTCATACTGAGCCATTGCAGCTGAAAGGCATATTAGGTTATACATTTTCTTCAGTGCTTTCTCTTACTTAGAATTACACTGCCTCTTTTGGTTTTAGCTATTAATTATTGTTCTTACTAGAAAGCTGCATCTGTGAAATAAATATTGCTGGGCTATGTCATGTCAGTCCCGTTTGGAAACTGAGCAGGGGAAAGCAAAAGTTTTAGGATGGCCTATGGTTGAGAAGGGGAAATGGAAGGACCCCTGGAGAGACAGGAGGCAGATCAAATTTTGAAGACATTACACTGATTAAGAGAAATCTGTGTTAGTGTAAATTCAAATACACTAAAGAAACATATGTTTTTAATTCTCCTATAAGTTACTCAAGATTTGCTGGACTAATTAGACTAAAAGTCTTGGAGTAAGACAATACAAACGCCCTGCTACTGATCCTGCTACTTGTTCCATGCATGTAGAGCCCTGCACCCTCAGAGAGCCCCAATGATGTCAGTGAGGGTTCTTGTGGACACAAGGATCTGCCTGCACAGAGCAAGCTGCAGGAGTGGGGCCTAAAATGCAAACGTTGATGCTATACTGTTGAACTTGACATCAAGGAGAAGGACTTTGACCAAACATTTATGATATGGGTCTAGGAAGCAAATATATATTTGACTATATACCCAGTACTAACATTCCAATGGGGAAGAGAAGAGTGACTGAACATGGATTAACTGTTGAGGAATATGTTATCGTATATAGCCTCTAATTAGGAAGACTTTATTTTATTATGCCTTTCCCCCCACAATAAAGATAAAAATGGATTAGCTGTGACCTACTATATGTGACTGATTCTTGCTATCTCAAAGAGCAATTCAGCAATAAGTGATATGCCACTTGAAATAGAATAGCTTATTCTCAGCTGTGTGTGAAATGCTCTCAGCTACTTTATAAGTTTTAATGGGATTCTCTATTTATACTTTCAAAAGTATTAAGATTCCAAAGTAGTATCTATAATTTCCATAAAATATGGAAATATTGCTATATAAGAATACCTTCTGCAGAATTAAACATACATTTTTTATAGACTCTTAGATGACACTGATTCAGGCATGTAAACTGTCTGTAATGTTAATAGCAGCTGTGCAGGTGTATCAGGTGGAAAATAGTCTCTTTATAACTTATTTTTTAGTATTGCTGCACATTAATGTAGTAATTTAAGGCAAATTTTTAAGTAATAATGGGAAAGGTGAGAGAGTTAATAGAATGCTAGTGAGCTAGATCTCTCAGTCAGCACAGGACCAAGAGAAGGGATGTAAAAGTAGTTGTAAGCCAACTTTCTGCTCCTCTGATTCTGGAGCTGACTAGAAGCCAAAATGGTCCTTGATGTATTTAAAGGAAGCCTAAGGATTGTTCTGAATTTGCCAGCTACAGCATTGGTCTGTCCCTAGAGGATCACTCGTCTCTAGCCAAGGATTAATGGAGAACATTATATTCTATCTCCACCTTGTCTCCATCACTTCCCCTACACCTGAGTGGGGATGGGAAAGAGGAGTGGGAGGTAGAGATTTCTTCTGTGTCAGGAATTCATAGCTGCAGTTGTTTTGTGCCACCAGATAGATGCCAATAAAGCAGAGCCAAAGGCCAGCACATGCCCAAGTTTTATTTCTGTAGGAAAATGATAAATCCTCAGAGAGCATGTAAGTGTTTTCTTAAGGGAAAATTGCACTGTAATAACATATTGCAATCACTACATCTAATTCACTAATATATTTAAGTATAAAATAAACAGAATAAAAACCAAACAGAAACCTTGCTAGCTTAACAGTCTGGTGTAAAATTCAGCTCACGTTTGAGTGATTAGAAAAGCAGAGACTTTCAAAGTTATTGTAAGATGATCTTCAAGTGTGAGTTGACCTCTCTGTGCTACTCTACCTTATTGTCAATACTGGTTGTCTTGCTTGGAGGCTTGGCAACTTCCATTGAGAAACTTTACAACATTCATAGTTATGGAGACATTGAAACAAATGTATTGCTGAAAGTTCATTTAATATTTTTAGTTATACATTAGACATTTAATTATTGTGATTTTCCTTTGATAGAATGATCCAGATGCTCATGAAAACTTCTTGAAAATAAATAGAGCATATGAAGTATTAAAAGATGATGAGCTACGGAAGAAGTATGATAAATATGGAGAGAAAGGTCTTGAAGATCACCAGCAAGGAGGTCGATATGAGAGCTGGAACTTTTATCGCTATGATTTTGGTAAGATGTGTGTTTGTAGTTTGCTTGTCTTTCACAGTTCTGAGTAAATGCAAAATTGTCAGCTATGCCAACTCTATGCACATACTGTCCTCTTAGACCCCCTTTTCCTTTTTCTGGCCTCCACAGCTTTTTTTTTTCTCCTTTCTCCCTACTGACTATGTTAGCCTTAAGGTATCTTGTTAAAATAATCACCAAACAGCAGTAATAATACAGTCAGCTTGGTATGAAATCCACTCATTATACTAAGTATTTGCTTTTTTACTCTTCTGTTATAGTTTGTGTGTATATATATATATATGCGTATTATATATGATCTTTGTTCATTTGCAATCAAACACTAATAGTGTCGTATTAACTTCTTAATACAGGGAAGGGTTTTTTCTTTTTAATTCCTTCAGATGATTTTTTTTTATATTGGAAACCCATAACAAGTATTTTCCCATAACAAGTATTTTTTATTTATTACACTTTATACGTAAAGAGCCCACTCCTGCAAAACAGTTAATTCCCATAGAGTCTTGTTGGAGATCAATGTAACAATACCAGGAAGTAAGCATACACACCAGAGCAATAGGGTTAGGCCAAAAATGATTTTGAAATCAGTTCTTCAAACAAAAATTGTCCAGATATTTTCTGGGAATTAGACAGCCATGTCTTTTCAGAGCTATTGTGACACAGGTAGCTAACCTGGAAAATAGGCAACTGAAAGACTGCAATGATGATTTCTACCATGCCATAAATATGGAAGCTGAAGTGAGCCTCTCTTTTGGTCAATTGGCTAAAAACATCAGAAGTGAAGGAGAGAATTTCTACACTTGTATTTTGCTAAAGCAGTCTAACCCTGAAAAAACTCAGAATACAAAGGGAACATTTTATAAAACAAAAACCTCAAGAACTACTTTAATGTTTGTGTACACCTAAATTAAATAAACCAGAGACATGCACATTGCATGAAAGTGAGAGTGATTTCAAATTTCTTTAGAGGTTACAATAATTTTAAAAAAATCACGTGTTTGAGTCTGCACTTCTTGATGAAAGTGGTTGATTTAAAATGTCAGATTTTTAACTTTTATTGAATATTCATTATAAGTTTATGTACAGTTATGCTTGTTTTCTTTTTCTTCTGGATTTTTATTGTGAATTTATTGTTTCCATATGGCGGTGGCTTGATATCTCTGGACGAGACTGAAGTTCTGTCTTATTTATTTCTATTATAGTAGTACTTACAGGCCTCAACTGATATTTGGGCTTATTGTGTTAGGCATTGTACAAACCATACTGAGACAGTTCCTGCCCCAAAGAGCTGACAATCTAAATAGATACGCCAGACAAAGAGTCAGAGAGGTTTGGGGCACCAAGAGGGAAAGTGACAAAGGTCAAACAGCAGCCCAGTGACAGACCTGGGATTAGAACTTGGGTTTCGAAAGTCTCAGTGCTGTGCTCTTATCAACTGAATTGTGCTGCCTCTCAAACTCTCATCAGGCACTCAGTATTGTGTCTCATCTAACACAAAGATCCACCACGTCTTTGTGTGAACAGCCAGTTCAGTCTCCTATGCCTACTTAAAGATTGATTTGTCTGCTGAAGATACCAGAAGGTTCCCAGCTGTGATGGTGGCTATTGTGATGTGGACATTTATCTCCTGGGAATTGAACTGAGACCAAATGAATTTTATACATACCACTGAATTACATGTCACATGGTAAAATCTTTTACCTTGCTAATATGCACCATCTTTTGTTTTCTACAAATTTTATTTTGTGCAAGAAGCACAGGAGTGTTTCTGGATTCTTTTATGTAAAGATTGCAAAAGAAAAACATAGTTGCTGACTTTGTATTTTTTCTTACTAGGTATTTATGATGATGATCCTGAAATTATAACATTGGATAGAGGAGAATTTGGTATGTCTGTCAAGTCATATGGGTTCACTAATATTTTAACATTGTGTAAATATTATTTTCAGACTGAATATTTTCATGGTGTACATAGATTATAAATTGTCAGAATCCCACCAGAGAAAAAGTGCACATTATTTCCAAAGATAAAAATGTTTTTGAGGATCATGGTTCAGTTAACAAATGCTATGCAGATCAATGCCTGTCAGCTTTTTAGACTGAATTTGAAAGAAAGTGTGTAATATCTGAAGGAAGGGGAAATTATTTACCTTGTAACTTTGTTTCTCCAGATTTATTATCCTCCAAAATTCTCACTCTATGGTCTTGTGTCTTGAGCACACATCTCCTACTAGGCAGCTGATCTCCAAAACTAGCAATTCAGTAACTTCTACTTACCTGCAATTCTGCTTGTTTGAAGATACCATTTGACAGGATTCCTATTCTGACATTCCTAAATCTTAGCTCCCTAATGTCAAAAATAAAAGGTCTTAATCTGGACACCAGGAAACAGCTCATACTGATCAATGATGTGGGTGGGGGCTTTTGTTTTTCCCCTCTCATATTTATTGTTCGTGTTTACAGAGAGTTGATGATGTGTTTTCAAAATAAGATGCTGTGTGTACTCACAGACAATTACCAGTGTTCTACTATCACACCTCTAACTCGATATAACACTGTCCTTGGGAGCCAAAAAAATCTTACTGCGTTATAGGCGAAACCGTGTTATATTGAACTTGCTTTGATCCACCGGAGTGCACAGCCCTCCCCCCCCCCCCCCGAGCACTGCTTTACTGCGTTATATCCAAATTCGTATTATTTCAGGTGGCTTTATATCGAGGTAATTAGTAAATCTGGAAATTAGTAAATCTTAACTATCTTTTTTTATACTTCAACATTATATTAAGACAGTAGTTTTCAGTCAAACATACTGACATCTTGTAGCACAAACAATATTTCTCAGACAAAATAGAAAAGACAAAATACAAATGAATTAGATCAGGATGTGATAGTGATTTTTTTATACAGATATCTGAAGAGGACAGCTTGTTTTTCTTAGATACATTTTGGCTCAGATTCCTTAAGTGTGCATGCAATGCACTGCTGCTACTCTTTGTATCTATTACGCATTTGTTTGACAGTAGAATCTACGTCTAAGATGAAACACACATATATACTCCAAAAAAATATGAGTTACTGCCGGGAAGTATATGAGGATTAATTACTTAAATTAAAAAGGGAATTAAAATCCATCCTCCAACCAAGATACAGGACAGCCCTATGCCCCCTCAGTGTTCATTTTCACAGCAGCAGCCATCACCCTAGTACACACCCTACTCAGGTGTTTGTGATCACTGGATTCAAGCAGTTACCAGTGGTTCAGACCCCAGCCAATCCCTCAAATCCCTGCTATGACAGGCTTTGCAGAACCAGTACTGAGAGCCTTCTTGTGTGCCTGTTTTGCCACCACCTTATTGCCCCTTCCCCATGCCATTGAACCACTGTTTCTGCTGTTCTGAGGACCTTTCGCACTCTCTTCTATGATAGGTGGTGAATTAACCTATGGCTAATGATAATCTAATGACAAATTTTATTTTATAACAAAACAATGTAATTTTCTGTGTATCACAACTTCCATGTTATATATGAATTTATCACAACTTCTGGATATATGAATTTAAACAAAGTTCTGTTTAAAAAAATTAAAGGGATATAGCCAACTTAATTTCACTTCTATGGCAATCTTTTTCTCCTCTTGTCAGAAGTAACACCTAGAAGATAAACATAACTAATATAGAATGTTGGGGAAAAGTCATTGTTTTCCCACTTGTATATGTTTGACAGCATTTTGTGCAGAGTTTTCTTTATATCGTCAGCTAGGCTTTGCACCTGCAAGCTGAACCACCAAGGTACACCATTATACCCACATAGAGCCTCACAAAGACAAAGAGGTTCCACATGAGAACACTGGCCACCTGCAGAAACAGGACAGTAGTCAATTTCTCCTGTTCATTTAGGTGTTTCACACAGCAACAGCAGAGAGATTTTTAACATAGGAAACATGACTGAAAAACCCCACAAAAGTTAGGGACTCTGAACCACGTGATTTGACATCAATGGTATCCCTTTAGTAATGAGTTTTCTAATATACATACATGCTTTGACAGGGTAACAAGCCTTGTGGATGGGGGAAGCAGTAGATGTGGTATATCTTGACTTTAGTAAGGCTTTTGATACTGTCTGGCATAACCTCCTCTTAAACAAACTAGGGAAATACAGCCTAAACGGAGCTACTATAAGGAAGGAACCTAACAGGTTGAAAAAGTGATCGCAGAGAGTAGTTATTACTGTTTCACAGTCAAACTGGAAGGGCATAATAAGTGGAGTCCATATCAGTCCTGGGTACGGTTCTGTTCAAGATCTTCATCAATGATTTAGATAATGGCATAGAGAGTACACTTATAAAGTCTGCAGACCATACCAAGCTGGGAAGGGTTGCAGGTGCTTTGGAGGATAGAATTAAAATTCAAAATGATCTGGACAAACTGGAGAAATGGTCTGAAATATAGGTGATGAAATTCAGTAAGAACAAATGTAAAGTACTCCATTTAGGAAGGAACAACCAATTGCACATATGCACAGTGGGAAATGACTGCCTAGGAAGGAGTACTGCAAAAAGGGATCTGGGGGTTATAGTGGATTGCAAGTTAAATATGAGTAAGCAGTGTAACACTGTTGCAAAAAAAAGCAAACATCATTCTGGAATACATTAAGGGGTGTGTTGTAAGCAAGACATGAGAAGTAATTCTTCCCCTCTATTCCATGCTGTTAAGGCCTCAGCTGGAGTATTATGTCCAGTTCTGAGTGCCACATTTCAGGAAAGTTGTGGACAAATTGGAGAGAGTCCAGAGGAAAGCAACAAAAATGATTAAAAAGGTCTAGAAAACCTATGAAGGAAGATTTTTTAAAATTGGGTTTATTTAGTCTGAAGAAGAGAAGACTGAAATGGGATATGATAACAGTTTTCAAGTGCATAAAAGGTTGTTACAAGGAGGAGAGAGGTAAATTGTTCTCATTAACCTCCGAGGACAGGACAAAAAGCAATGGGTTTAAATTGCAGAAAGGGAGGTTTAGGCTGGACTTTAGGAAAAACTTCTTAACTGTCAGGGTGGTTAAGCACTGGAACAAATTGCCTAGGGAGGTTGTGAAATCTCTGTCATTTGGCAATTTTTAAGAACAGGTTAGACAAACACCTGTCAGGAATTGTCTAGTTATTACATAGTCCTGCCTTGGGGCTGGACAAGATGAGCCTCTAGGTCCCTTCCAGTCCTACACTTTTTTGATTCTGTGCTCCCCTTTGAGACTAGTCATTAGGTAGCTGGCCCCTTACCAAAGCACATTAGACTGATTCCAGCCTGCATTTTAAATTGCATTTTCAGATGTAAAAATAAATCTCTCTCATTTGAAATAGATTTTTTTATTCAGTTCAGATTTGAGCATTACTTACCATATGGCAAGAGTGCAAGTGATTGTCAGGAGATAACGTGTAGCTGATGAGTAGAGGTAGTGTTTGTATTTTGTTAATGTAACTAAGTTTCTATAATTCTTCTGATATTTAAAGGATATGTTTAATCTGTTGGAGTGTTTTAACTACTACTCTAGTGTGTTTACTAGCTCAGTTAGATGTAAACAAAATTTCATAGTTAACCTGGTGATTTCACTTTAATTATGCCTGTTGTGTGTCCTGCATGTGTCAGAGTGAGTGTAAATGGAGTTGCAGTCATTACACTATTCTAGATATTAATGATATCCACTGAATCAGGGAATTCTAGACACTTGAACTCAGGCCTTAAAATGGGTGTGTATTATTCTCTCTCTCTCACTCACGGTATTTCTAGATACACAACTTAAAAGGAAGCTTTTATCAACTCTTAAGTATATTTTTGTCTCCTCCTGTTAACCAGATGCTGCTGTTAACTCTGGAGAACTCTGGTTCATCAATTTCTATTCTCCTCGATGTTCACACTGCCATGATTTAGCACCCACGGTATGTATTTACAGTCAACAGCTTAATTCTGAAAATGTATTTCAAGTAGACGCTTTTTTTTAATTAGAGTAAAACTTTGTCAAGTTTGATTTGCATGCTGAAGCCAAAGTCTAAAACAGCCGTGATTCAAGAAGCCAACAGCAGAAGAATTTTTTGAAAATTGTTTTCTAAAGAAAAATATCCCAAGTTTTCTTTTCCCCCCTTCTTTTTAGTGGAGAGAATTTGCTAAAGAAATGGATGGACTAATACGCATTGGAGCTGTAAATTGTGGTGATAATAGAATGCTTTGTCGGATCAAAGGAATTAATAGTTATCCAAGTCTCTATGTTTTCAAAACTGGAATGGTGAGTAAACGGTTTTGTTTTTTTCCAGGTTTTATAAATAATGGACATTTATATATGCTCTTTCCATCTTGTGCATGTATTTATGTTTTGTTATGTGTTTATTTTTATATAAAAATAATTAAAGTTAAAGAATTCTAAGGAAGAATACTAAACTAAAATACATTTGATCACTGATGCTATAGCGATAAAGAATTTTTCTTTAATAGTGTAATTTATTCTTCATCATTTATAAAAAAAAAATATTTGGACTTTCATTCACCATGAACAGCCCAATTACACTAGACAATTCCATTTTTAATCATATCATATTACAACTAAATGAGGAAATAAATAAATACCTCTCCAACAGTTCTCTTCAGATCATTTTGCAATAGAGAGTAAGTATCATTTCTTCCATTTTGGGGAAATTGAGACACTGAAGTTAAATGATTTGTTCAGGGCCGTACAACGAGTAACTGATAGATCCAGGAATTGAATACAAGGCCTTGAACACCAAGACCAGTGCCCTATCCACTGAGCCACACTGCCTCTATCACAGTTCTGTATTGGACTTTCCAACAATGTAGGATGATATTTAAATATATGCAATACTCTGCTTTACGCCTAAGGAACTTTGACAGTTTTCCTTTAAAAGACACCCACACTATTTTTTACAAAATTTCTTCTATTGTACCAATATGCTGTACTGCATGCTACTTAGTCTAGTTATTGAGCGTTCAGCACATGCTATAGTGGAGAGAATGCGTAAACTTTTGAGGAGTTTAAAGTAGAAGAGATGTATATTAACAGAAGACTGGCACAATATTCACTTCTTTTAAACAAACAAACATGACTATGTGAACTGTCATTTCTGAGACCCTATAATCCTTGTATTGCTGGACTAAATGAAAGCCACATATAAATTAGACAAGGGCCTGAGTCACAACATTCAAATTTAAGGCTGAACTCCAAACACTCTAAAGTTTGGAATGGAGGGGGAAAACATTTGTATCTAGGATTTTAGTAAAGGTCCATCTGCAGTGTAAATAATAATTTCAATTATTAATTACTGTGTAATGATTTCTATGAGTTAAATTTTGCGTTAACACACCTTTTTTTTCTTTTTTGCTTGTGTGTAGAATCCAGTGAAATATTATGGAGACAGATCAAAGGAAAGTTTAATGCATTTTGCCATGCAATATGTCACAAGCACAGTGACAGAGTTATGGGCAGGTAATGTAATTTGTTTGGGTTATTGATCTTTTTATGTTGTTTTTAAGACAAGGAGGTGTTGCCAGGATTATATCTATATTTAACTGAGTGTGTGTACCCAGTCTTTCTTACTCAAGGCTGAACACACACACACAGTACTTGAAATTAAAAAACTGTTTAATTGTGCTAATAAGCATGCTTGTTTCATAGTTTTACATGCAATATTTTTTCATATTTAAAACAAAACATCGAACAAATTGATATGGATTTTGTGCCTTTTTTTTTTTTTTTTTTTTTTTAGGAAATTTTGTTAATGCTATTCAAACTTCATTTGCCTCTGGTGTTGGCTGGCTGATCACTTTCTGTGCTGAGGGTGGAGGTAAATATATTAAATAAGGCAAATTGATTGAAGAGAAAACAATTCTTTTGTTTTACACTGACAGTGACACGTTTGCTGCTGCTTCTAATGAAGGTTTTAATGGAGTAAAATTCACCCATAGTGTTGTAGGCCAGCACAAGGCCATGTGGACCACTTAAACCTCATTATAGGGCTACTTGGGAAAGGGAACATTAATGGAGGAACCTTACAGTGGTACTTGCACACCCTACATGTGTTGCAGGATGGGCCTCTGTCCTGGGCCCACAACGGGGCCTGGCCATGGGATCCATACTTTTGCAGTAGCCCCCACATCCCATGCAATTGACACAAACAGGTTTAGGCTGCATTACAGCTCATAGGCTGCAGCATCAGATACTGAAAAAGTACACAGCATCCCTGCTCATTGGCCCTGGATTGGTGAGAGTGGTGGACTTCCCTTTCCAATCAATGCAGAAAACATTGAATAAGGATTAAATATTTTAGGCATTATGTAGCCTTTGCACAACCTAAGTTTGCATATTGCAAACTACAAATATGATCAATTTTTTTTTTTAAAGTATGTGTGGGGGAGTAAATTTCTTAAATAAATCAGTGGGGGTTTGGATTGGCACCCTTCCCAGAGCCCTCCCCATCTAGTGTCCCCTCTCCCACCACTGGAGACATTTGTACTAGCAATCACAGATGGGCCACGTGCCATTGTAGGCAGTCATCACACCATCCCCTCCAGAAATTTATCAAGCTCAGTCTTGAAACCAGTTAGCTTTTCTGCCCCGACTCTTCCCCTTAAAATGCTGTTCCAGAACTTCTCTCCTCTGATGTTTAGAGACCTTTGTCTAATTTCAAGTATAAACTTGTTAATGGTAATTTGTTCTTGTGTCCACATTGGCGCTTAACTTAAATAACTCCCTTCTCCCTCCCTTGTATTTATCCCTCTGATGTAGAGTAATCACATCTCTCCTCAGCCTTCATTTGGTTAGTCTAAACAAACCAAGATCTTTGAGGCTCCTCTCATAAGGAAGGTAGGTTTTCCATTCCTCGGATCCTCCTACTAGTACTTCTCTGCACCTCTTCCAGTTTGAATTAATCTTTCTTAAACATGGGAGTCTAGAACTGCACACAGTATTCCAGCTGAAGTCTCACTAGTGCCTTGTATAAAGGCAATAACACTTCCCTGTCTCTACTGAAAATACCTCACCTAATGCATCCTAGGATCACATTAGTGGCTCATAGTCATCCTGTTATCAACCAATACACCCAGGTCTGCCTCCTCCTCTGATACTTCCAACTGATAAGTCTCCAGTTTATAGCAGAAATTCTTGTTGTTAGTCCCTAAGTGCGTGACCTTGCACTTTGCAGTATTAAATTTCATCCCATTTATATTACTCCAGTTTTCAAGGTCATCCAGATCTTCTTTTGTGACATTCCGGTCCTCCTCCATTTTGGCAATACCTCCCAACTTTGTATCACTCGCAGATTTTATTAGCACACTCCCACTTTTTGGGCTAAGGTCAGTAATGAAAATGTTAAATAAGAATAGTCTCAGGATTGATCCCTGAGAAACTCCAATAGTAACCTCCCTCCAGCCTGACAGTTCATCTTTCAGTATGATCCATTATAGTCTCTTCTTTAACCTGTTCCTTATCCATCTTTTAATACTCATATCAATCCCTATCTTCTCCAATTTAACTAATCATATCCCTTGTGGAACTGTATCAAGCACTGAAATCCAGGTAGACTAAATCTACTGCATTTCCTTTGTCAAAAAATCAGTTATCTTCTCAAGTTATTACTTTTCAGAAATGTTTTTGGGGTTTCTAATAATTCCAATGAAATATTTTTCTATGACAAAATTTGATACATAGGTAGATATTTTTAAAACATTGCTCAGGTGAGAATCCGTTTACAAGAGAAGGAATCATAAGCCATGTAAAACATTGCTCATATTTCAAAATGAGAGAGAATTTTCTACTGATGAAGCCAATATAGAATATTTTCATTCACAATTGTCATCACATAGGAAGTAGCTTCTCAAGATTTTCAATTGAAAAGCCACAAAAAAGTGGGGTTTTTTTGTTTGTTTTTTTAAAAGCTAGCAAACATGCGTTGTGAAACTGTAGCCTGCTTCCTCCTGGGATTCTTGGTGATGAGAAGAAAAATTCTAAACTAGAGTAAGTTTAGTGATTTGATCATTTAAAGCCTTGTGTTTACAGGTAAATCATTATTTTCATTTTCCAGATTGTTTGACTTCCCAGGCACGCCTTAAACTAGCTGGCATGTTGGTAAGCAGTATTTCATTTGAAGATGTTACTCATTATATTTACATCAGAATTCCAAAAGGTGAAATCCTGATGTCATAGAAGTCAATGGCAAACTCTCACCGACTTCAGTGGGGCCAAGATTTCACCCAATAACTTTCAAAAAGTTATTTTTCAAATCACCTTTATGTTTGAGAGCCATCTCATTATTGGACTTGATATAATGGAACCCAATATTTAAAGGATGTACATGTAAAATGGAGTACATGACTATCAAAGTATTATTGTGCTTCCCTGTAAGTCTTCCTTTTTCCCATCTCCTAAAAACTAACTAGTTGCCTCTGTTGTCATTGCAGAAATTCTTCTGACCTTGACTTTCAAAATAACACACTCAGATTGTTGCTTTTTTATTTCAGGAAGGCCTTGTTAATGTAGGCTGGATGGACTGTGCAACCCAGGGTGAGCTTTGTGATAATTTGGATATCTCATCTAGTACTACCGCATACTTTCCACCTGGAGCCACCTTAACTAATAAAGAGAAAGGAGGTGTTTTGGTATGAGTTACTTTTAAACAGTTTGTGTCTACATACAATGTGGTGGTAGTGATGAGAAAGTGGATTATACACATTCACCAATCAAAGAAAATTGAATTTATTACACTGAGAAATGTTTGTTCCCAGTTTTACATTTAACTTATGTGCTATTGGTAAATTTGATATATAATGAGCTAGATACCCTTCTTAAAATCTCAAAGAAATGTGATCTACATGCAATGAAAATGGACTTGCATGGCCTGTCACTATGGATATGTGTTGTGCTGTGCTGCTGCGCTATCCTCCTATTACCATATCACCTTAAACTCTTGTTTCAGTTGTCTTGAGGTTAATAATCTTAATTTATGCAAGAAAATCACTAGTCTGAAACACGACACTCACCCTCTCTCTCTCATGCTATGGCCACCTAAGCCCTTCTGCAAAAGTGAACCTGAAGAGAAAGTAACAATCACTGGAACTACATTAAATCCACCAGCATTGAGTTACTACTTCTTATGCACTTCCTGATGTTTGCAAAATTACAGAAATACAGTGATCTGAACTATACAAATAGTACAGTAAAAGAGATGTTGCCAAACAAAGTATTTTGTGAGTTGAGGCCAGAACTTTGTTTTAGCACTCGTTTTGAGAAAGCATGTGGTATTTTGTGTTTTTAGTGCGAGGAATAGGGAGAAAAGCAATGTGTGACAGTGGGATTTAGTCTCCTATGTGCCTAAATCACTTTTAAAAATGAGACTCAGGCATCACAACACTGAGCACAGCGTGCCTAAATACATTTTAAAATCTGGGCCTAAAAGAGCAGACTGCTTAGAGTATAGTGTTCTTGTAATAGCAATTAAAAGGAAGTTTGAATCAAGAAACATATGTTGATTAACAGCATTTTTCAGTTGATGAATGGGGACTAATCAGGTTAATTCTGTTGAGGATTGCTAATCAACAATCATTTTAATGTTTATACATTTTTTATTAATTTGAGTGACTTTTTTCTTTTCTAGTTTCTTAACTCCTTGGATGCAAAAGAGATATATTTGGAAATCATGCAGCATCTTCCAGATTTTGAAATGCTCTCTGCAGCCTCGTTAGAGGTAAAATTTAAAAAAAAAAATAAAGTAAATAATTTCTGATTTTAAGTTTAAAAAGCCACATTAAGCAAAATAATGTCTTGTCTTTCTGAAAAGATTTCACCTCCTATTGGTATAAACCAGGGGTCAGCAACCTCTGGCACATGGCTCGCCAGGGTAAGCACCCTGGCGGGCCAGGCCAGTTTGTTTTTCCTGCCGCGTCGGCAGGCTCAGCCGATCTTGGCTCCCACTGGCCAAAGTTCACCATTCCAGCCCAATGGGGGCTGCGGGAAGCGGCATGGGCAGAGGAATGTGCTGGCCGTGGCTTCCCGCCGCTCCCATTGGCCTGGGACATCAAACTGCGGCCAGTGGGAGCCGCGATCAGCCGAATCCTCTGGATGCGACAGGTAAACAAACTGGCCCAGCCTGCCAGGGTGCTTACCCTGCCGAGCCGCATGCCGGAGGCTCCCGACCCCTTGTATAAACAATTCTTAAAATTACTATACCCAAAAAATATTTTTCTCTTTAGCTTACTATGTTTTCATGCCCTTTTATCTGTATTGAGTTTCATTGTTTCCTCTATTTGCAGTTGGGCCTTTCGCACAGCAACTGAGGAAAAGCATTTTTTTAAAAAACAGGAAAATATGACTAAAACCATAAAAGAACTCAGAATGGCATAATGGCTACTGTTTTTCTTTTTAATTGACTAAGTTCCTAGTGAACTGTTTTGACAACTAAATCTAGTGATATCCTAGATATTAGATATCCTAATCATTAAAGACTCAATTGAATGGGTTTGTGTGTGTTAGGATGTATCCAAACTAAGGCCAGGTCTATACTAATGAGGTAAGTCAACATAGCTTAGATCAACTTACAACGGTGTCTACACCACGCTGTGTTGATGGAAGATGCTCTCTCGTCAATGTAGCTTCCACCTCTCGGGGAGATGGAGTACTGAAGTCAACAGGAAAGCACTCTCCTATCGACTTATCTTGTCTTCATCAGGACCGCCAAATCGATGCCTGCTGCATCGATCGCAGCAGCACCGATTTAGACAGTAGTGAAGACAAGCCTTAAGTCTCAGTCTCCTTTCACTAGCCTAATAATATTGTTTGCTGCAAGTGGTTCTTTAATGTGTCGCCTGCGGCTCTTTGCAGCACGTTTAATTATTAACCAATCAGGATGCTTTTACTGTGATATTAACCGATTAAGTTATCAACTTGCACTAAGTTATTAACTTATTTGCTGTGAGAATTATATATATATATATATATATATATATATATATATATATATATATATATATATATATATATATATATATATATATATATATATATATATATATATATATATATATATATATATATATATATATATATATATATATATATATATATATATATATATATATATATATATATATATATATATATATATATATATAACTGGTATACGCTACAGCCTCTGTAATCCTGGAGATGCTTGGCTACACGATCAAGAAGAACAACAGTATGTACCCACCCTGGAAAATGAGGTGGGAGGATAAGATCAAGGCGACTCGGAGAGAAGTTAGTCAGCTGGTGGAACTACAGAAGGGTGTAGAGATTAAGGATAAGACTCGGCTACTGAAAAAATACAAGGGCCTGACTCCATCTGAAGCCCTAGAGACTGCTAAACAAAGCTCACAGCACTAGCTACCAGGCTAAGGAGATACACTAGAGAAGCAGAGGCCAAAAAAGTAAATGCCCTGTTCTCCAAGGAACCATCCAAGGTGTACTCCCAACCGCAGTGCAACAACACAATAACAGCAGAGCCACCAGCAGCAGAAACTGAACAGTACTGGAAGAACATATGGGAGAAAGAGAAGACTCATAACACCAGTGCAAAGTGGCTGCAGGACCTGAGAACAGAGCACAGCAATCTCCCAGAACAGAAACCAGTCACCATCACAGTAGAAGACATCCAGCAGCGGGTCAAAAACATGAAGAGCTGGACAGCACCTGGACCAACATGATCCACGCCTACTGGCTAAAGAAACTAACAGCAGTGCATGAACGCCTAGCAGCACAGATGAACCAGCTGCTAGCAGCAGGCTCCCACCCAAACTGGCTAACACAAGGAAGGACAGTGCTGATCATGAAAGACCCTGCAAGGGGACAGAACCGGCCAACTACCGGCCAATAACCTGCCTCCCCACAACATGGAAAGTCTTATCAGGCATCATAGCTGCCAAGCTACAGGACCACATGGGCCAGTACATGAGCACAGCTCAGAAGGGCATTGGGAACAACACCAGAGGCTCAAAACACCAGTTGCTCATAGATAGAGCAGTCGCCCAAGACTCAAGGTCTAGACAGACCAATCTGAGCACAGCCTGGATTGACTACAGGAAAGCCTATGACTCAATGCCGCACACGTGGATCTGTGAATGTCTGACGCTATACAAAGTCAACAGGACACTAAGGACCTTCCTCAAGAACTCAGTGGGACTATGGAAGACAACACTAGAAGTCAACTCAAGGCAGCTTGCACAAGTGGCCATCAAGTGTGGGCATATACCAAGGTGATGCACTGTCCCCGCTGCTGTTCTGCATAGGCTTAAACCCCTCAGCCAGATAATCACAAGGACTGGATACGGGTACAGGTTCAGGAGTGGAACTACCATCAGCCACCTCCTCTACATGGATGACATCAAGCTGTATGCTAAGAATGAACGAGACATCGACTCGCTAATCCACCTGACGCGGATCTACAGTGAGGATATCGGGATGTCATTCGGACTGGAGAAGTGTGGCCGGATGGTAGTGAAGAGAGGGAAGGTAGTCAAGACTGATGGGGTGGAACTACCAGCGGGCCACATAGCAGACATACAGACCAGCTACAAGTACCTTGGCATCCTGCAGTCACATGGAAACCACGATGAGGAGGCAAGGAAGACAGCAACATCCAAGTATCACCAAAGGATAAGACAGGTCCTGAAGAGCCAGCTCAGTGGGAAGAACAAGATCCACGCCATCAACGGATACGCCCTGCCGGTCATCAGATACCCTGCCGGTATAGTGAGCTGGCCAAAGGAGGACATGGAGGCTGCCGATGTGAAAACCCGGAAGCTCCTCACAATGCACGGAGGTTTCCACCCCAAGTCCAACACCCAGAGACTGTATACCAGCCGGAAAGAAGGCGGGCGGGACTTGGTGAGCGTCAAGGCCACTGTCCTGGATGAAACCCGGAACATCCAGGAGTACATCAGTAAGATGGCCCCCAAAGATGAGCTGCTGAGAGAATGCCTGAGGCAGCAGCAGACATGGGAGGAAGACCAAGCAGAAGAAGTGCCATGGCAAGACAAGACCCTGCATGGGATGTACCATCGACAGATAGCTGAGGTGGCTGACATTGGGAAATCCTACCAGTGGCTGGAAAGGGCTGGACTAAAAGACAGCACTGAGGCACTGATCATAGCAGCACAGGAACAGGCACTGAGCACCAGATCCATTGAGGCAGGGGTCTACCACACTAGAGAGGACCCAAGGTGCAGACTGTGCAGAGAGGCCTCAGAGACAGTCCAACACATAGTGGCAGGATGTAAGATGCAGGCAGGAACAGCATACACTGAACGGCACAACCAAGTGGCTGGCATTGTGTACAGGAACATCTGCACAGCGTATGGGCTAGACCCTCCCAAGACCAGATGGGAGATTCCACAGAAGGTTGTGGGAATAGCAGGGCTAAGATTCTGTGGGACTTCCAGATCCAGACGGACAGGCAGGTACTGGCCAATCAACCAGACATCGTGGTAATAGACAAGGAGCAGAAGACAGCGGTGGTGATAGATATAGCAGTGCCAAGTGACAGCAACATCAGGAAGAAGGAATATGAGAAGCTGGAGAAGTACCAGGGCCTGAAAGAGGAACTAGAGAGGATGTGGAAAGTGAAGGCCAAGTGGTCCCAGTGGTGGTAGGAGCCCTCGGGGCTGTGACTCCTAAGCTGGGTGAGTGGCTCCAACAGATCCCAGGAACAACATCAGAGCTCTCTGTCCAGAAGAGTGCAGTGCTAACAGCTAAGATACTGCGCAGAACCCTCAAACTCCCAGGCCTCTGGTAGAGGACCCGAGGTTGAGGAAGACACATACCACCCATAGGGGTGAGAGGGGAATTTTTTTTTTTATTATTTTTATATAAAATTTTATATATAAAAATAAAATATTTCCTGTCATACTGTTAAATATGAATTGTACTGTAGTAAATGAAAAAGTGAATTTACACTCTTATGGCTCTTTTGGGTAATGTTGATTGCTACTTTGGCTCTTGAACAACTGAGGTCTGAGTATCACTGCTTTAAAGAGAGAGTGCAAAGTTTAGCACTTGTGATCTAGTATGAGGGAGGCAAATTGTAAGCAAGATTAAAAAGATATACAAAGTAGTTTTTTTTTTCTCTCTTAGGGTAGTGCTCTGTTGGAAAGCTGAAGGGCAATGCAATGTGTGTTGGATACAGGTTTAGGTTCTGGTGAATTACTTAGCATTTGATTTACAGTAACATGACTGAAAACATTAACTTACATAACTGGTGGAAACTGGAAGATAAGCATTTTTCTCTCATTTTCTTCCCATTTTAAGGACCACGTGGCTCGTCACCGGTGGCTGCTTTTCTTTCAGTTTGGTGAGAGTGACAAGTCAAATGTGCATGAGTTTAAAAAACTGAATTTTCTGCTTAAAGATGAACATATTCAGGTAAGAATACTCATTTATTTAGCATTACAGAATTTCATCCCTGAGTATTTATCTCAGATGCTATGTTCTCTCAACATTTTATTTGGAAGAAATGAGATTGGTTTAGTTTCCATTTCCTATACCTGTCTTTGAGGTAAGAATTAGCAGTGATTAGCTGTGTTGCAAAATTAAATTGTTTTGTTTTTAGAAGCTTTTCTCTACCTAATTGTGCTTGTGGTACATAACACATCTGTGTGAATTGTATTACACCTTAAACATTGTATCAATCATAAAACTGATCAAGATCACTAGCACTTATAAAAGAATATTGCATTCATAACTGACAGGAAATACCATTTTGGAAAAGCACCTTAACTTACATCAACTTTTCAAATATAATAATATAAATAAATTAGATTCCCTTATTAAAAATATATATATATTGTTTGTTTAATAATAGGTTGGAAAGATTGACTGCCTTACTGCACCAAGTGTCTGCAGTAATTTGTATGTCTATCAGCCATGTCTAGCAGTCTTTAAAGGAAAGGGAACTGAAGATTATGAAATTCATCATGGTAAGGCAAACTGACAGAAGTTTTAAGTTAGTGTATAATTTTTTTAGATGAAGTCTTTTTCAGACTGAATTTGTTTTTCAGAACAATTGTTTCCACAACTCTAATGATATTACATCATAATTTTGCTTTAACATTGCCTATTGTCTTGTTATATTATTCTGTAAGCAATCCTCAAACACCAAAAGGTTCTCCTCCTACTTATTCACTTTTTAGTACTCCCTCTATTTCCCCCTCTTATTCCAAGGCTGTAATGATGTAAAGACATCATTACAGCCTTGGAATAAGAATGGGAATTTGAGGCCGATCAGTGCTGCTCTTTGCTTTGGCAAAGGTAGTTGAAAAATGACATAAGGCACACCCTTCCCCAAATGCTGAACATGCTGCTTGCATAGTGCTTTTGGCTTTAGAATCTTGGGACTTGATCTCATATTTTATATGTCCATTTGCTAATTTCACATCCCACCCACCATTGTCACATTCTGGAGTGAAATCCACACCAGTGAAGAATTGTATCACCTCTTTCCCTGTAACCCCAAGTGCCTCACAATGCCTTGTCCTGGCTCTCTGCCTGGAACTCCCACAGTTAACAAGTATTCTGTCTATGTATTGGGCAGACTTGGATCAATGCCTGCAATACCACAGATTTCCACTGGCTTCACCTAGCCTTGGTTAACAACTGGGATGATGAGTCCACACTGTCCCTGGCCCTGAATTTTCCCAAAAGAAGTGTCCAGCCCTGTCCTGGAACAATCAGAGGGATATTCAGATTTGTTATCCTTTTAAGGAATCATTCAACACTTTACTACTGTAGCTGAAATTACAAAATAGTTCACACCACTGGGTTGGCTTACATTAAAAAAAAAAAAAATTTCAAGTGAATTCAAGTATAAAAGATAAAATTAGAAATGGTTACCAGCAAATAAAAGTGAAAACGCATATAAAACTTAATCTAGCAACTTTTAGTTCAAGGCTTTTTGTAAGACATACAGTCTTCCAGCAAGATAGTGACTGATCCTCTCCTCGATCAGGATCTGTCCCAGAATCCCAAAAGGTTCTGGTGCTTTCGTCTTAGGTAAAAGAGAGAGAACTTGGTGTACCTACCCCTTTCTTTTATAGGCCATTAAATCTTTTAACTGGATTCTTCTGAAGGATACCCCCTCACCTCCCCCAAAAAGTGAAGTTTATCCAAAGCAGCGGGAGGAAGGCAACATGGTATCTCATGATAAAGGAGGCTCCATGCTCTTTCTTCCCCCATTTGTGTTTGCAGAAATGAAAATTGCTCTGTTTCCTGCCATCTTCTCGCCCTAGTGTCTTGAGGATGCTGTTTATTGCTAATATGTAAATTAAGATAAACACACATTCCTTTGTTTAGGATAGACCTGTTTAACAACGTTTGTCTAGGCAGGGCTGTGTGGTTTTGAATATGTGCTAACAACATACAGCGAGAATTTGTAACTTTACATATAATATTGCTGCATACATTTCACCATGATATTATTGACCAGTGAGTTATTAGTTTTAGTAGATTAGTGTGTAGAGTGTGAATAGAGGGGTGCTTTCAGTCACAGCCACTTTTACCATATGCGCTTAGGTCCTCCAATGCCCACCAGTAAATAATTCCAAATCTACAATGTTGAAGTGTCCCCTTGAAAGAATTCTGAAGTGCTGTAAAAATTTAGGTATTGACTCAGGGCTGGAATTGCAGTTCATGTCAATCAGTGTAGCTCCATCAAATTCAATTGAGTTATGCATGGTTATACCAGCTGCAGATCTGGCTCAGGCTCTGACGCATGAAGAGCATAGCACACAAAAGATCTCAACCAGAAACTTAGGCCTGGGCTACACCAGCGCAGAGGTTCAAACTATTCGCGTAGCTGAAGTCGAAGTATTTTAGTTCGACTTACCTGGCTGTCCTCACGGCAGTGAGTCGACTATCACGGCTCTGCCATCGACTCTGCTTACTCCCCCAGCCAAGGTGGAGTACGGGTGTCGATTTATCGTGTCTAGACGAGATGCGATAAATTGATCCCCGATATATCGAACACTACCCGCCGATCCACCGGGTAGTATAGACGTACCCTTAGTCTGATACAACCTCCTACTGAGCTAAAGCCATTGCTTTAGAAGGGACCAATAGAGCTCCTGTCAAATAGGTATGATGATTTTGTAGCCAAATTCTGTACAAGATGCAAACAGCATAAAGAGAATTTATCTTATTTTTAATGCTGGTATGACTGCAATCAGTGCCGATTCATCTAACCTTTTTCTTGCAAGTTTTTAAAAATATCTGTATCTTCTCTTAGGAATGTCTTCTTTTAATGTGTGCAGAATAGGTGGCATCTACAACCTTTGCCACAACTTGTACTTCTCATAGTTCTTAGTTTGGTTATGAGAGAATAATGTTGAGAGTCTCATCTATCTAAACTGAGTGAGAGCAATATTAAATTGCATCATCACTAGCAATCTCTCAGGTCACAGCATGCTTTGAATTTCTTCAACTCATGTCATTTTCAAAATAAAAAGCATTTTCCACAAAGAACACTAATTCTATATTTTATCCTGGCTAGACGTTTTATGCATTAAGCATTTTCATATCAAATGTCCAACATGAATTGCCATACTTGTTCCCTTACACTGAGCAGACCAATGAAATGATTCTTACATAAATTGAGGTAAGATGATAGCTATACAGTTTATTTAATAAAGCCTTGTTCAAAGACCACTGAAGTTAACTGAATAAGTCCCATTGACTTCAGTGGGCTTTCAATCAGGCCCAGTGTGACCAGTGACAATGTTTGCATTTACCAGCTCTTCAGCCTGATCTCTGGTATAACATTCATAATAAGACAAATCATACACTGTTAATGAAGTGTGCTCCGGTTTTTGGTAAATAAATGAAGAGTAATCATAAGAATATAGATATTAAGAATAACTGTGGGTTGTTTTTTTGGGGCATGGTGTTTTTAGGAAAGATGATCCTGTATGACATAGTTGCATTCGCCAAGGAGAGTGTAAACTCTCATGTTATCACACTTGGGCCTCAGAATTTTCCTGGCAAGGAGAAGGAACCATGGCTTGTTGACTTCTTTGCACCTGTAAGTATTTGATTGCTATTTTTCTTTTCCTTTTTTCTAAAATATGGAAATACTGTATTAAAATACCAGCATTGTTTTTGAAGATGATATTCTATAGCAGAGAGCACCCAAATAATTCATTAATCCACGGTTGCGACATTCCTACATTGAATGTTTTTATCCTTTATTGGAGTCTTGTTTGTCAAGACCACACACAAATTGCTCAGCATACTGTGAGACATTAATATATGTATTCACATTTCTGCAGAGAACTGCTTACAGGAGAGTTATATGTTCTTTGCTTTGTTTTAACAGTGGTATTATGATTTGCATTTTTTAGTGGTGTCCTCCATGTCGAGCTTTGTTGCCAGAGTTGAGAAAAGCATCAAAGCACCTTATTGGTCAGCTTAAATTTGGCACACTAGACTGCACAATCCATGAAGGGCTTTGCAACATGGTAAGCTGCAAGTATTGAAAGGTCTTGTTTAATAAATGCTGTTTTCTTGTAGTTAAAATTTCAAAACACATCCAAAGAGGGTGCTCCATTATCAAGGCTTTTTTCAAGGGAATAAACTATACAGATCTCTTAAAAGAATCTGTAAACTTCAAATGTGTTCTGTGATAAGATTAAAATCTTGTCCGACCTCCTTAGTGGTCAGGAAAGATTTGAATTCCAGTATTGGGTTATTCCCTTTTGAGAGAGAAATGAATGAGCACGACTCAGTTACTTGTTACTAGTCTATTTACAAAATATAGAATATACACCTCTACCCCGATATAACACGAATTCGGATATAACGTGGTAAAGCAGTGCTCCGGGGGGCTGGGGCTGCGCACTCCGATGGATCAAAGCAAGTTCAATGTAACACGGTAAGATTTTTTGGTTCCCGAGGACAGCGTTATATCGAGGTAGAGGTGTATACACTGGTCCTATTATACATTATATATTTGGGAGAGAAATGAATGAGTACGACTCAGTTACTTGTTCCTAATCTATTTACAAAATATACAAAGTATACTCTGGTCCTATTATTGCTTTGAACATGGAGAGATAAAAACAGCAGAGAAGTTTATGCTGATGGAGCACCATTTTCAGAATGCCACAAAGAGTTCAAGTTCCCAGCCAGCCTACAGCTGCTTTTTAATTTGCATTGCTTTTGTCTACAGTACAAATTAGGAGTTTTGGAGGTCACAAGAAATGTGTGGATGAGTCCACACATTTAAAGAAGGAACTTTCCTTAGCATTTTTTCCTTTTTACTTGCTTAGGCCTTTTCTGTATCTGTGCACTGATTGAATTCAACAACTGATTACCAGGATATTTCTGGTTTTATAGTGAAAAATTTAAAGTTGTAAGATACATGGGGAAGTTGGCATAGAATTGAAAGCTGTAAAGATAGAGGAGTTGCCAATGTACACGGCTACTTAAATCATTGAAGAATCTAGGTTTACAGATAGCAAAATTAATGTACAATTATTAGTACAGTACAAGCTATTTTACCTGAAGGTTGGAGAAGGGTACTTCTGAAAACTTCAAATAAAGGGTTTTGGTTGGTTTGTTTAGAGAATTAGGAGGGACAGGTCAGAAGACTTGGTTAAGGGAACAAAACTACAGCCTTTTCTATGAGCACACTGGGATGACTCTTAAACTCCAGCAGCACAGCCTCTTAAAGAAGCCAGCATCCTTTTCACTATGAATTAGGGTTGGAGACCCTAGTCCATAATCTTTTCTAGGCCTTCCAAACTCCCATTTATCAAAATCCAACAAATCATAGAAATGTAGGGCTGGGAGGGATCTCAGTAGGTCATCTAGTCCATCCCACGCTAAGGCAAGATTAAGTATATTATCTAAATGTTTGACGAGTTGTACTGCGCAAAGCAGATTGGCTAGCAAGAGTATGACTCATTAGTACCAATGGTCCTTAATGGATTGGCAGCAAACAGGAACATATTTTGCAATTTGTTTTGTTGTTGTGTTTTTCAATAGCATAACATTAGAGCGTACCCAACAACAGTGGTGTTCAACCAGTCCACTGTTCATGAATATGAAGGTCATCACTCTGCTGAACAGATCTTGGAGTTTATACAGGTATGTGCTTCACACATTATACACATGCTATTTTGGTGTAAAACATTCCAAGATATCTTTTCTAACCAGCTATCCTAGTATCACTACCCGATATTCTTAAAATAAGAACGAGTGGAGGGAGAGGAAGGATGGTCTCCTGAGTGCTAGTCTGGAAATTCAGAGACCTGGGTTCAGTTCCCTGCCCTGCTACACACTTTCTCTGTGACCTTGAGCAAGTCCTTTATGTCTTTATGCATCAGTTCCCTGCCTGTAAAATGCGGTTAACAGCACTTCCCAACTTTATAGGGAGGAGAAATACATTCATTATTGAGAGTGCTCAGAGACTGGTACCTAATACATGTACCTAAGACTGCAAGTAGTTTTATAACCTTTGTGAAATAAGGTGCAGATCTCTACACTCTCAGTCCATTCTTCAAAGGCTGTTAATTTATAGGATTTTTGAGTTATTGATACTTAAAGACAAACAAGCTTCATATGTGGGATGAGCATGGTAGTATTATATAATCAGTTTGTATTTGATAATACTATGTGCAGGATAATGTCATTGTAGGTAAAATGTAAGTCTCATTATTTGTGTATTTTAGGATCTCATGAACCCTTCGGTGGTCTCCTTAACACCAGACACTTTCAGTGCACTAGTTAAACAAAGAAAACGGGATGAAGTCTGGATGGTTGATTTCTATGCTCCGTGGTGTGGGCCTTGCCAGGCTTTAATGCCGGAATGGAAAAGGATGGCCAGGGTAAAGTGGAAATCACATTCTAAGTTTTAAAAATGCCCTATTTAATAGAAGTATTGAGACTGTTCAATAAATTGACCTGGAGGAGTTATCATAAAGTGAAAAAGACTAGTGATTAGTATAATGGACAAAATGATAAGTTCCTCCATGGCAGTGTTATGATGTTCCAGCTATGATGATTTTTTTTTTTAAAGAGTTCCTGAACATTGCTAATGTCTTCCTAAATACCCATAATCTCACACATTTTGACAAGTTTAGAATAACATTCCTTGAAGTTTGATTAATTCCTTATGTGTTGCGAATTACAAGGTGACTAGGTATTTGTGTTTAAAATAAAAAAAGTAAAAAGACTCATTTATGTACACTGGATCAGAAATGGCTTTAAGTAACCATAGCTGTTTTCCCCCCTCTAAGTTCCTTTATGAATAGCTTATAATTATTTGTATTTAAGGTAGCACCTAGAGTCCAATCAGGATCTAGTTCTGATTTCAAATTGATGTATAAAATATGAATTTAAGGTTATCTATATTTATTTTTTAAAAAATATATGTTTGAGGGCTTTTTCAACGGTGTTATTAAATAGTATTTCCAGGATGTTTTAAGTCTCATTTTCAGTGATCTGAACTATACACACTTCAGTATTGAGGTCTGTGCTTACTTTGCATGGCCATTGCTCTATGTAGTCATTTGCCTAATAGTATTGCACAAAGATCAAGGATTTGCAATCACATAGCCATTTGGTGCCAGTTAGCAGTGTGTGTAGAGTAATCATGGCTCTGGACATGTACAGTATAACTTTGATTTTCATGAACAACAGTCATACTAACAATCAGTTATATGAACGCTTTTCTCCAACTAGGGTGTGGGGGGGGGGCCATAACAAAAGTGGTGTCAATTAAGAACAAGTTTACATCCCATCACATGCCAATGGCTTCAGTGCATTGGAAGTGCTTAGAGGGACCAAAAAAAAGCAATTCAGAGCACCATACTGCAGCTTATGTACTGTACCTACTGTAATTTTGAGATGTCCAATTTTATGAACGTTTTTGTTATTAGGAATGTCTCAATCTCCAGTTCATTTATAAAATAGGGGTTCTACTACATGCATAGTATTTCATGTGCAAAGTATGTATGTAATTGCACACACAAAGTTACCATTAAAAAAAAGGAAAGGAAAAAAAAAAATCAGCCTTTTGCTTTTTACCTGTAAGTACTCCAGAGGTGAGACTGCAACAAATACTGATGTCTAAATTCTGAAGTATTCACATGCCACGAACTAACCTCAATGACTAGAAAATGCAATATTTTTTCTTTTTCAGTTGCTAAATGGATTAATCACTGTTGGCAGTATGGATTGTCAAAAATATTTTTCTTTCTGTCACCAAGAAAACGTACAGGGGTATCCTGAAATAAGACTCTTTCCTCAAAAATCAAATGCAGGTCATCATTACTAGTAAGTAAATAACTGTTTACATTTGGAAAATATGTCATGGTTTGTATTTCAAGAGTTATGGTATCTTCAAAACGTATTAAGGAGGGCCTGGGAGGGAAAATAGTGTCTTTAAGATGGTAAGTCAAAACCACAGGAAACTCATAAGCGTTTACAAGTACAGTATGAATGATTTTATTCTCACACATTCTGAGATTTTCAGTTTTGTAATACTAAAATAGTGCAAGAAATTAATTTAGTTTATCTAAATAATTGTTTGGGGTTCCTATGTTTTATTATTAAGTTTGCCAGAGGTTTTCATGAGCAGCATATTCATTAGTAACATAAAAATGAATTACGTAACTTCAAACAATTAGTCCTTTGCCATGTTAGTGGCGAAATATGTAGTTAAGACAGAACAGTGCCATAGATCCTTAAATTTTCCAGTCCTTTGTCTTCTGCAGAAAATGCCAATAGCTCTGACTCACCATGCGTACTTTAGTGCAACCTGACCTTTAAAAACAGATCAGTATGGGGATAGATATTATATATAAATAACCTTCTTTGGCATGTGTCTGATGTCAACATTGTAGAACTTTTGCTCTCACCTGTCCAGTGAGCCCATCCACCATACCATTTCTTTGGGACAATGACAGAAAAATGCTTGATAGTGAAAAACCTCCTGCTATGGAAAGTGAAATCTGACCATTTAAAAAAAAAAAAAATTGTAATAATGCTCCGATTCTATTGCGTATCATAAAACTTTGTAACATGGAACACTTTACATTTCTGACCCCGGCACCTCAGAGGAAATGGAATATTGAAGAAAGAGATTAAACTGAATTGGGAAAGACTAATGATTGATTATACAATTGAAGGGTTCCATCAAATGCTCATTGATAGTAAATTATGTAGACTGCATTGAGGGGTGCCTAAAAGGCAGCTGAAGCTTTGACTGTTGAACTGCCTGTGATGAAAGTTGATTTTATTCTTCTTCTTCTATTGAAATCTCTCCCAAAGCACTAAAATTCCCCAGAAGGGGTGTTTTATTTTCCATTTTTTGGGGGAAAAAAATTCAATCTTTAATAATGTCAGATTTTGGAGAAAGCAGGATTTTGTAATTAAGAAATATGTTAAAATATACTCTGAGGATAAATAGTGCCCCTGGAAAGAAATGCCACTAAGAACTGTTGGATTAGATTTGACTATGAATTAAACTCTCACACAGCCTAGGATTATTAGTTTCACTAATTTGTGTGAAAATTCCATTGAGCAAACAATCGCCTACAGTATTTACAGTTCAAATAATAGATCTTTGGGTTACTGACTAGCTTGTTTTCATAGTCTGAGCTGAGAGAAATGCAGAAGTTAATAGAATGAAAAGTAAATTAATTGAAAATATTTCCATTGTAATAATAAAATGTTCTCTGTAATATAGGTTAAATTTTTTTTTGTTTACTTAATTGTGTTTTCCACTTGATCATGTGGTATTTTTTTGTCCCACCTATATTAGATGTAGCAAATTTATCTGGAAATGTTACCAAAGAGACAATGTTCACAAGTCTTTTTAGCTGACAAAAAGTCAATTTGACTGAAGTACTAAATTTACCTTACTCTCCTTTAATTTAACATAACATAGGATCAAGCTTTCCTTCTCTTCATGTTCCTGTATTTTACAATGTATATCGTTGACTTATATTATTCAGATTTGAAATTAAAATAGCTTTTTCAATATCTAAATTATAGTATAAATATATTCTAAAATGTATGCATTCAAATGAATTTTATGTCAGCCTTCATGAATAGGTTGTCCTGGGTTCAGATTTAACACCGCTACAGTCTTTCAAACCTATTTAAGCTGTTGTATAATTAGTATTTTCTTGTGTGTTCTCTCATAGTAGTTACAATGGTTGGCACAGGGATTCGTATTCGTTAAGAAGCTGGGCACTTGGGTGAGTTGTTACATTAAAATTTGTTCACAAGCTAACCCAATGGTTGGGTCTAGGAGAAGCTGGCACCCGGATGCCATGGAAACAAAGCATTAGAAATGCCTATATAGATGGATATGTTGCTTCACAAGACAGATGCAGGATCTTCTGTACTCTGTTGGCTCAAGCCTTAAAAGCATTGTTTAGAGAAGGTATTCTTAGCTTCCTACAACAGTGAAGGTAGCATCACGTTCCTGACCCCACCATTAATATAAAGCATTATTGTAGTCTCGGAACACAGCTCTTTGACTTCCCAGATTCAGACTAAATACCAGGTTCAAGTTTTCTGAAGAAAGGAAGAAGATATTGATGAGAAAAGAGCATTCATATTGAATGGACACGTCTGCCCTCCGCACACTCAAATTAGACAACATCCTCAATTTTTGGTTCAAGGAAAGATGAGATAATGCTTAGATGCCTATACTTCATGTAAACTAAAGGGCCTTTCAGCATAAAAGTATTATGGTGTTTATTTACATTTCATTATAGCTGTTCCCTAATTTCTGGAAGCTTCCTGTAGTGTAACTGGAATTTTAAATATATTTAAGGTTTTAAATTTTATTATAAATGTTTTTCCCCTCTCCTCAGATATTTACCTCAAGTATCTGTAGATCTGACACCTCAGAGCTTCACAGAAAAAGTTTTGCATGGAAAAGATCATTGGGTCATTGATTTTTATGCTCCTTGGTGTGGCCCCTGCCAAAATTTTGCTCCAGAATTTGAGGTGCTAGCTAGGGTAAGTTTTTAACCTATTGACACCAGCAGTTAGTTTGCTTCTGATAAGTAATAATAATACCTACTTCTTATATAGCTTTTCATTAGTAGACTTAGTAGCAGTTATATATGCTGCTGCCATGAAGTACAACGTTTATTTCAAAACTATAAATCTTAGGGCACGTCTACACAGTAAGTTACTAGGCAGCAAGCCATGGTGTGAATCTACAGTGCATCAACTTCCCGCACAATAATTTATTATGTGGACAAGCCTTTTATTTCCCCTTCTGTTTATTTCCTCAGCACCATTAGGTATTTGCATATGTGACTAGAGAGAAGTTCTTCTGTAGACTTAGAAAAATCACATGTCCCTCTTCCCTGTAACAGAAGGGAACCATAATTTCCGAGTATTTATTTACTTAAATACTTAGAAATTATGGTCCCCTTCCTTTACAGGGTAGAGAGACATGTGATTTTTAAATAGGCTTGCCAATTGTGCTTGTCACCACAGTGTCTAAGTGTTTCATGTACATTAATGAGTTTATCCTCATTACCTCTGTGAGGTAGGCAAGTATCTTACAGATCGGAATCTGTGGGGGACACAGGCAGATTCAGGGACTTGTCCAAGGTCAAAGCAAAGAACAAAACCCAGGTCTCTGTTCAGTGATTTTGCATTCCTTTTGTATGTAAGAAAGATGTCCCAATAGTTCATGTCTTCATAGGGAAACAAATTGGTGACAGCTATGCCTAACTGAGCTCCAAAAGACAGGCACAAATTTGAAAGTTGTAGGGACGAGATTCTGTGCTACACCTTTTAAAAGGAGCAGCACAGAACTTGCAGACCAAGGCTAAAGAGAGGCTAAAGTGGCTTTAAGCTACCTTTGCACCCTCTAGATGCAGGACTGCTGTAGATGCTGCAACTCCAGCATAATTTCTGGGGCGGGATCTGACTCATTGACAGTAATCTCCTGGGGCTGCCCGATGAAGACACCTCCTCCATATCCCTAGCACACATGCCCCTGCATCAGGGCTTATTAAGGGGTACGCCGAAGGCAGCGTTTATGGATGTTTGTGTGTCTGCAGCTCTCATCCTAGATCTTTCCATTTGAAAAGTGTTATTCAGGCCTCTGTTTATGGTTTTTCTTCTTTCAGTCTGAATAAAGATTTTGCTTTTCATTTTCACTCTGTTTAGTACAGTTTTCAGAACTGTTAAATCACACCTCACTCCTTGTACAGCCATATGGAAGCCTACAACACAACATTCTCATTCATATTTTTAGCATTCTAGGTAGATTAAAGCTTGCATTGGTACATTTACACAAACTGCAAATTACACCCCTACTTGCACTGTAGATATACCCTAAGTCTCACTGAAAAATCAAGGGGATTTAGGCTTTCAGGTGCCTATTTTAATTTTAAAACTGGGACTTAAAGCATTTTTTTAAAAATGTTACCCTTTATCTGCACTTGGTAGAATGAATGGACATATTTTATACTATGCTTCTTTGTTGTGTGTTTTTCCTACAATTCCAATTTATAAAAAGTTGTCTGAGTCATGGAAATTTTGAAGTTTGCTTATTCTAATGGGGATTCTAGTAAACAATTCTCTTTTTTAGACTGTAAAAGGAAAAGTAAAAGCTGGAAAAGTTGACTGTCAAGCTTATGCTCATACTTGTCAGACGGCTGGCATCAGAGCCTACCCTACTGTTAAATTTTATCCCTACCAAGGAGCAAAGGTAAATATTAGTTTAAATATGATTCACACAAACCATGATTTGAGGACTTCAATGGCTCAGACACAGGTTTGATACAGGCGTGGGCGGGTGAGATTCTGTGGCCTGCATTGTGCAGGAGGTCAGACTGGATGGTCATAATGGTCCCTTCTGATCTTAAAGCCTGAGAGTCTCTGACACATGAGGGGAAGTACTGCTGCTTAAGTGCTCTAGTTCCACTACTATTTAAGATTGTATTGTGCTTAATTTTGTACTGGAAATTACATGTCGACATATATTATAGTTCTTACTTTGGATTCTATCAACATTGATTCTCTAATCTATCTAAAGGAAATGAAACACTAAAAAATGCTTTTTTAATACTTGGAATTTCTGTAGCAGGAAAACACTAGTGTAATGAGAGATAAGTCATTGTGTCTGATGGGAAAGGAAGCTGCTATCTAGACAAATTGATAATGCAAAGTAAGGAAAAATTGTAGAGCTAAGTGGGCACCCGATTTTTCATTTAGTGAGAAGTGTCACAAGTTTTTGTTCCTAAATGGAACAAAAGGAACAAATTGCAAAATTTCCTGCAAAACAAAATTTAAAACTTCTGATCCAGTTGAAAATGCTTTGCTTCAATAAAACAGAACATTTCATTCAGAGTTTGATTTTTATTTTTTGTGTTATATAAAAAGTGAAACAAAATTATGTCAAAAAAGAAAATTGAAATGTTCTGTTTTGAGATGATCGAAATATTTATTCAAGTTTTCTTCCCAAACAAACTTCTGTCAAAAGTGACATTTCCACCAAAGATCATGCTTTTAACAAATTAGCATTTTTCAACAAAAGAAAAAGCTTTCCATCACAAAGTTTCCAGCCATCTCTAGAAAATCGCCTTTTTCATTAGAAATCATTGGATGTTATTAAGCTTCCAAACTATTCTATGGCAAGATCTATAATTATTTGTTGTGTGTCAGAAAAAATGTTCACTTTTCAATACTTTCTAATGACAAAGCTTATTCTTTCAATTTTACTTTGCATTTACAAACAGCCTCTATTGGGCAATATTAAGAGCATGATTCTGAAAATCCTTACCCCGGAAACTAGTCTGTGCCCAAATAGTAATCCCATTCACTTCTATGGGATCTCTCTGTGAATATGAGTTTGTTACCTACATTCAGTAAATCTCTTACTGCAGGCCTGATCTGACAATGTGATAGATTTCTAAAATATGTATTTATAGTTGAGTAAATATTTAATATGCATATCAAAAGTTAGTTTTCCTTAATGTGCATGTTTTACACACACTGGAACTCCATAATAATTATTACTGAGGGAATTGACATTTTATGAAGCACAGACTTAAATTCTCTCCCTCCCCGAAGGGTGATATTCACCCCATTTGGGAGTTTGAGCACTGCATAGGGCCTTGCAATTGTTTCCAGAATGGGTGTGAATTTCACCCAGCAGTCACAAGATCCATTTCTCTTCAGTAGAGAAGGCATGAAGTGATAATAATGTACTCTTCTCCTGTTTTTAAAGAAAAATGTTCTTGGAGAGCATATAGACAGCAGAGATGCAAAAGGCATAGCCAATCTTCTGACTGAAAGATTAGCTGTCATTAAAAATAAAGGAAAAAGAAAAAAATCTTCTAGAAACAAGGTAGGAAACTTGTGGCTTTTGTGAAGACATATATTAATGTAAAGAATAGCTATTTAAATAATCTTGATAGCCTTTCATCTTTATGTCCATAAAATGTATTTTTATATGCAGTCTTGGTCTAGTTAAAGTATTCACTAAGTCAGCTTTTCTGCTTCTGTGGATGGGCACAGAACCAGTTACTGCATCCTCCCTGAGGCTATTTTTGCACCATTCCTGCCAAAGTTTAATTCAGTATAAAAAGGACCGTTCCAAGGGACCATTCATTAGCTGGGGTTAGTTTAGTGTGCTTTAGCCAAGCCCCTCATACTGGGTATGTCTACTCTGCAATGTAATCCCTGGTTTAGAAGAACTAGAGTTAGCAGACCCTGGGTTTGTTAACCTAGGGCTTGAGCATCTACATTTATCTGTAACCTTAGATTAGTAGTTGTTGAATCCTGGGTCCCAACCTGGGGCTCCAGTATCTACACGGCATTTTGTGGGCCTGAGTCGAACTACTCATATCCCAGACTTCTTAGCACTCTCCCAAAATGTGGCCTCTCGAGCCCTTCGCTAGTGGTGCAGTGAGAGAACTTGACTGTCCAGAGAACAAGGACAAAAAGTCAGCCCATGGTATTCTGGGATGTTTTTGGCAGGCTCCCAAAGCACAAGTCCAGGGGGGCTGTGTCTACACTGCAAAGCAATAGGGCTTGAACACTGGATTCCAGCTTGACTCAGGATCAGACCCTCCACCCCCATAGGGTCCTGGGAGCATAAGTCAATGTGATTTGTTTGTAGGTGGAAAGTGGGGCAGGGGGGAAAGGGGAAAATTAGGCTTGAGCCTGAGTTTGAATCCTGGGCTTACACTGGAGGGCAGACTTACCTTGAGCCTGGCAGGCAAGGGGACATAGGTACAGAGACATATTAGCCCAGGACTAGTATTTCTGTTTTCCAGCAGGAAGGAGATAGCAAACTCAAATTTTGACATTTAATAATTTACTAAGTGTTTGTCCAGCCAAGTTATGGTGTTAAAGAACTAGTGCAAGAAAATATAAAATTACTGGTGTGAAGAAAAAAATGGAATATCAGTGCTTTTGGATTGTAATTTTGTTATTTTTATTACCACCAGGATGAACTCTGATGTTGAAGACGATCAATTTCAGAGTATACCGAAGCTGTGACAAATAGAAGGCACCATGATGAAAATACAAAAGTTAGATTAATTTCATGATTGGAAAAACTGAAATGAACCTTAGTTTGAATTCAGGGGCACCGAGGCTTGTCCAAATGAATTCTAAAAAACTTTTGGGAGGGTGTTGCTCTATTTGTTGTGGAGGGATTCCAAGAATTTGGGCATAGGCTGTGACTGCCTCACTTGCTGATTAGGAGACACAAACTTCAAGGGCTTAGACAATAATGAAATAGGGAAATGTGCATTCAACCTGTGGACAAGCGTGCAATAAAGCCAGCCAAACTTGCATTTTCACACAGCACAGTGCACTATCCCTTCCTGAACACTGAGGAATCATCTGACATCAATGTGATGGAAAAATAATCTTATGACGGAAGTTTAGTTTTGGATTTTTAATTTTGTAGTAATTCACCAAGCAACCAGTAGTTGGATAGGTTTATAGAATCAACAGATCACCTTCCTTGTAGAATATTGCTATATCTTACCAACTGAGGTGACAAAAGTCTTGGAGAGCTGTGTCTTTTTTTTTTTTTAAATTCATCTCACCATATTAGGATTTCAAAACTCAATGTTTAACTGAAATACAAGTGTGTTATACCACTGAAGTATCCTGTACAGAATTCCCAGCTTGTTTCATAGTAAAGTTTTCCAGTTTTTCTTTAACTCAGATGAATACGTGGGGGACATCTTTTAACTTGTTTTGGTATAACCACTGTCAAACTGTATGCTCCCAGCCACCCTTGAAAATCATCATGAAATATGGACCTGGTCCACCGTGCATATTTCCCCTTTTTGTACAAGTGCCTTCTGAATTTTGACTGTTTCATAATGGACATTTAACATTGTTCATGTAGACACTGAGGTCATTCTTTGAGGTTATACTTTTTAAAAATTGTGTATGCAACAAAGGATCCTATATGCACCATTTGCACTTAGCAACGTTTAAATCGTTTTACATTTTTGTTTTACTGGAGTCCACAAAAACTGTCTACTGTGAGTCAGACTTCTTTGAAAGATCACTGTATTTTTTAAATGATTTACTCTTTAATAAAATATAGATTCGCCATTGTCAGATGAGCTTTTCTCCCCGTTTCCACCCACCCAGCTTTGGCACAATTGAACCTACTGTAGTTACCATAATGATGAGTATATCAGAAATTCGTAGAGGTCCTGTCCTCACTGAGTAACTTATATTATAAATTAGAGTGTGAGACACACAAAAACAAAAAGTGACTCTAGCCAATCTGAGGCACCCAAACTCAAATACTTTTACCCTGTGTTTACAGTTATGTATATTGTTTGCAGGATATTTAATATATATTACCAGCCCTTCGAACCCTTAGGTTTTTCTTAAATGAACATACAGATTCAATAATATTCCCTCCCATGTTAGTCCTTCCAAACTTGTATTGATAGTATGGAAATAGGACACTGTTGTGCCCATCAGAAGTGTCCAGTTCACAGAATACCAGTATTTGGCAGCCCAAGAAGTCTACATATATAAGACCTCACCTTGTAGAAGAGAAGAAATACAAAATGGGCTATACGGAGGGAATTTTGTCCAAGTAAAATTTAAAAAAATGGGTTAAGATTTAATTTGATGTGAAGGAGTTTGTGTAGAAGTCTGTCTGGAAAGATTCTTGCCATGTTCCACAGCTCTGAAATAGCATAATTTCAAGACATGAAATGAAAAAAATTATTGGATGAACTGAACTGAAAAAAGATTAATGGATAAACTGTATTTTAAATTTTTAGAGGTTTGGTACTCAACTTTTTTCTTCTACCCTCTGATAGATCTCCTTATGTATGGTTAGAAAAATTGTTATAGGATGTTGTATGTTTTCAAAGACTTGCAAGATTTTATTTGCCAATTGCTTTGTCTGCCGGTTCTTACTGTCACAAAGGCTAGACTTAATTTCCAGCTGTGCAAAACACTCGTCTTACATTATTTTACTTGCTTTTTTAAGGTACATTTACTTTGTTGCTAATATCGCAGGTATGATTTTATGCTAGTAATCTGTAATTTACTCAATAGTTCAAATGCACTGTCCAGGACACCTGCTATAGCAAGATCATTAAATAGAAGATCCTGATTCTGCAAGCTGTAAGATAAATTGCACGATATTGGCCCTCAAAGTAGCATCAGGGAAGCGTCAGTACCAGTCGCTCTGCTGTCAGAGTGGAAATAAATGGAGATGCTGAAGAACTCCTCTAAAACAATGGAAACATGGGGAAAAAATTCCATAAAGAATTAAACTGACAATTTGAAATATCACATGGTCTCCAATACAGAAAAAGCAGGCATTTCAAAATAAACTGCATGTAACTGCTGTTTTGATATTTTAAAGTAGTGTTTATATTAAAAAAATTCTTCCAAATAACATACCTAATAGCCTGTTTGTAGATGCAATAAACTAACTGGAAGATGAATCATGATTCATATATAAACTGGATGCTCTGATTTAAGAAGTGATGTTCAATGGTTCCTTATTTCCTCTCCACTGAAGAGGCAGATACAATAAAGCTTGAATCTTACCCATCCCCACCAGCAACATTATTCCACCAGCACCATAGCATTCTCCCTTCTCTGTGGAAATGTTAGGACACCCAGCCCTGACGATTCTTTCAACTGTTTCCTTTCCCACTCTCAATCCACCACTCATGCTCCACAGGATGGAGAAATACCTGGGGTGCAAAGGATTTCTTTGGCTGGAGTCCATGGAATGTCTCACAGTCAAGCCAGAGCACAATATGAACACTCTCCAGGGCTTCAGCTGCTGAAGACAGGGTATTAAGTCAACAATGTCAAGCTAGCCAAATTTCTCACATTACACACAGCAAACTAATACAGCTGGGCTTCTTCCCTCCCCTGCCCCACATGGAAGTGGATGTGCATGAAACAAAGGTTAGTGCAAGGGTGAGACACACGAGAATTGCATGAGTTGTCCTGACAGATTTGGAGGTTTTGAAATGGGCCTTTGGCTCTTTGAATTATGTTTGCTTTAATCAGGACTGGGGTTTACCACAGTTGGGGCCACAGAGCTAGTTAGCTGCAGAAAAGTAAATTGTCATCTCTGACGAATCTGACAAACTTGTCAGCCATGTTTTGCTACTTGAATCTTTACTGCTGATCTGATGTATAAAGCAAGAAGGACACAGGCTGATTCAGGCAGGAGTGGACTTAGTAGCACATCTGGTTGCAAGACTTGTTTTGACTGTTAAGCAGAATAATATGGATATCCAAACTATGACCTTAAGTTTGTTTTCTAACATAAGCACATTTCAGGTTCGATTAATTTTGGAAGCACTGTATTTTTCAGTAGTTGTAAAATCAACGATAATTTATAATAAAATCTAAAACATCTTTTATGTTTCAAAGTTTGAAGATGGGGGAGGGGAGATTAATTTTCTGCTCAAATCATTTGGGGAAAAAAATAAAAACCCAACATATTTTGCCTCGTATGTCAGAAACTTGTCAAGTCCTAATAGTCTCAGCCTTATGCCCGCTAGCAATACATCAAGTCATCTATGTTGGAATCCATTATGTTTCTTTTGTTTCTTTCTAAAGCATGAAGTGCTTGAACTGAACAAGTGATGCTAAGATTGAAGTCCAGATGTACAAAGGTATTATGTGTTTTTCAAGGGGAATTAGGCACCTACCCTGGTTAGATGCTTTTGTGAATTCCACCACACATTTATCGGTCTTTAGGCACCTAAATGCCTTTGTAAATCTGGCCCATTATACCATTCACTTCCCTTTTAAATTTTCTTCCTCACACCCTACGTGCTCACAAAAAGGAGTTTATACATACATTTTATTTACAGATTCTTTGCTTGAATACCTTCATATCAGAGTCAAATCCGTTACATCAATCCAACTCCCAGATGCCAAGTCTTTTAAGTATACATATAGATCATCAATAAGTCTTCATAATTAAAATGGTACATAAATATTCACTGCTGAAACAAATAGGTCTTAAAATGTTACCAGAAAAGCATCTGAAACAAAGTAAAAGCTTATTCAGTTAATATCATGAAATCGAACATTTGGCAGCCTGAACATGCTGACAGGATAGCATGCAAAGTTACTTGTTTTCCTTGAATAATTTGGCACAAGAAGTATTTTAACGTGAACACGGAAAAGTGATGAGAAAACATTTTCCCATGGGGGGGGGGGCGCTGTACTGAAGCACAGATTATAGGCACTCAGTATTGCAATACTTTTCTAGGGACGATAGATGCATTTGAAGTGCTACTATTAAAGCTAATCAGCAGTAGGGATATTGTTGGCTGGAAGGTTTCAAAAGATTGTGGAGAGAGAAGATGAAATACCCAGTTCAGAATGTGTTAATTATAGTATTCTGGGTTGCATATTCTATAATAAAGGTGCCCCAACCATTATCATTACATCTGGTTTAACTCATCATTAGTAAGAGAAAGTATTATATAGGTGCAGCGTGGGTGAGATAAAGTTGATTACCTTACTTTTGTCTCTTCTGATACTACTGTTTACATTTACATACTGAATCAGATTGTGATCCCACTGAAGTAAGTGGACCAGGACTTGGTTCAGATCATATATATAAGATGTGGCCATATATGTGTATAATAGGTTCTTGCCATGTGTATGCCCGACTTTACTAATGGTTGTGTATGAAGAAAATTTTTGATAGTGTAGGAGCCCAAATGTGTTAAAACTAAAGAAGAACGTGCCCCTAGCTGGGTAATTGTTGCTGAATGAGTTTAGATCAGCTGTAGTGAAAATACAGGAATAAGCACAATCCCTGCTAATAGAACTTACAAATAAATACAGTTCTTTCCCTCTGTGCTAGTGCAAATGCTCTTGAACACCAAATACTTTGAGCAGATGTTAGATTCAGTTTTGTCTCTGAAGTCAGGAATCTGAAGTTTTTTTTCCAGTAAAAACAAGACAGTGCCAACAAGGTCATTGAACTTGCAGAACAAGTTTGCTCTAATGGAAAAAAATATTACTTGGAAGCGTGATAGATATTTTTGTTATTTGATAAAATGGAGTAAGAGGCTATGCATGTGAATATAAATACAACCCCAGTCAAGTTCTCTCTCTGTTCTAATCCAGTCCTCAACACCATGATATCTGAGTGCATGGGAAAAGGTTCCCCACCATCACCATCGTGCTGGATGGAAAAGTGTGGGATTACTTTAAGGTAGAGACATCCAAACTTTGCCCCACTGAGGGTTAGTGATCTGGGTTGATCCATAGAAGAGAGTATCATATGCTGGGACATGCTTTATCAGCAGACTGTGGGCCAGATTCTCCCTATACCGCAGCAACTGTGAACTGCTCTGTTGGTGCAAGGCTAATGCCAGATTAGCACACCATAGGAGGATCACCCAAATAAAAGACTATCTTTGGGTGGCATATATCCCTTTAGCGGGCATAGGGGGTCCGAGTTGTCCTTATGCCTTGGAGACTGCCAACTGCTGTGGGCAGTTGGCACACATTAGAGCAGTCCTCAAATTGTCCTAACACACCAATGAACTGGACCAGTGCAGGGCAGCCCCCGGATTGGGGAAGTGCAGAAGTGGCTTTTACACCATCTCAACACTTCTGGACTCTCAGAGTGCTCCTCAGCCAGGGGCAAGGATCGGCATCTATACCTCCACCTGAAATACCACATGGGTGACTGTCAGTGATACTGTAAATCTCTGTGGATATCATTTGACTGCGCCCAGTTTACAAAGAAAACTGGAGCTGTAGCTAATGGAAGAGTGTGAATGAATTTAAGTTAATTAAAATGTGTCTTATCAACACTAGGGGCTCACAATCTTATTGACTCTTTCTGGCAGGTAGTCTTATGCCTTGCTGCTAAAGTTCCATTTAAAAAACAAAATGGGTTTTCCTTTTGTGTCTCTGACAAGGGAAAACCCTGAGATAAAGTCCTGACAGAACGAAAGGAAGTATGCAGTCTCTGGAGGAAAAAAGAATGGAACTCTTAGCACATTCACTGACACCTTCATAAGCCAAATTCTCATTTAGTGTCAATTTAAAACTGGAATAAACTCTGGATGCTTCAATGGACAGTAGTAAACAGAACAGATGGAGTGCCTTGTTTCCTAATCTTTTTGAATGTGGAGAGTGGCTAAAAAAAAAAAAAAAAAAAAAAAACCACACGCCACACACACACACCTGACAAAGAGACTGGGAGAAAACTAGATGCATCAGAAGCCACTAAGTCCCTGTGTAGGATAGGAAAGTAACCCATTCGTAGACAGTGCATATTGCTAACCTGATCTCTCTCCTATCAGGGTGCAAAACACTTTGGCTATTGGTGTAGTCAGTGCCAAATTGTTTTCAAGACCCATTTTAGAACTCAGTTGAGACATCTGGTGTTTTGATCAGATGTGGAACGTCTTTAAAAACACTCCAAGTGAATTGCCTTCACAGTGTAAACACAGCTTGATATTATCCCAAAGTACCACAATTGCCCTCAGGTGTCTCAGTGCTGTGGAATCAGCTCCTTTTGCTGAAACTCTGATGCTGACACCACTTTAACCATTTTCACTTTAAAATGCCTTGGCTTGCTGCACATTCTGTTGCTAGCCATGGAGGCATTGAAACCACAGAATAAAAGCCTGTCATGTGGTAGTTATAAAATATGAATTGACTTGTTTATTTTTAAGGCATCGGTCCCAATGCTGCCATTCTTGAGGAGGTAAAACTGTCATTGCCTCAAGAGAAGCATGGGACAGTCAACTCCCTCTACTGGAGGTAGGATGTGCACTACCCGTTTTCATGACTCCCTAGAACTACATTATACAAGAAGCCAGATAAAAATCAATCACAGGTAGTGGGGGAGGTTGTCCCCCAAATCCTCAAAAAAATAAACTCCTTTGGCCAATAGCCTTCAGCAGTCAAGTTGAAACTAAAAATGGGGAGAGAGTTCCAGGGCCCTGATAATGCTCTGCTGGAATCCCCCTCTTCACCTGTCATAAACAGATAGCTGAGGGTTAATGTCTCTTTCACCTGTAAAGGGTTAACAAACAACACCTGACCAGAGGACCGATCAGGAAACAAGATACTTTCAAATCTCAAGGGAGGGAAGTTTTGGGTGTGGGTCCTTTGTTCTGTTTCTGTGTGCTCTCTAGGTTCTGAGGGTGATCACACTATCTCCAGGCTCTCTAATCTTCTGTTTCCAAGTTGTAAGTATAGATAGAAAAACAATATAGGTTTTTACATTGTTTTCTGTATTTGCAAGTGTGTAGTTTGCTGGAAATATTTAAATTGTATTTTTCTGAATAAGGCTGTTTATTCATTTTTTATAAGTTAACAGACCCTGTAATATTTTCATCTTGATTACAGAGACGATTTTTATGTCTTTTCTTTCTTTTTATTAAAAGCTTTCTTTTTAAGACCTGTTTGATTTTCTTTTCTAGTTGAGGCTCAAGGGGATAGGAATCTCTGTGCCAGGATTACTGTCTCTCTCAGGGAAAGACTGGGAGGGGGAAAAAGAAGGAGGGGGGAAGGTGAATTGTCCTCTCTGTTTTGTAATTCAAGGAGTTTAAGTACAGTAATCTTCCAGGGTAACCCAGGGAGGGGAAGCCTGGGAGGAGGTAAAGAGGGGGGAAGGGAAGTGGCTTATTTCCCTTTGTTGTGAGACTCAAGGCATCTGAGTCTTGGGGTCCCCAGGGAAGGTTTTGGAGAGACCAGAGTGTATCAGGCACTGGAATTTCTGGTTGGTGGCAGCGCTACAGGATCTAAGCTGGTAATTAAGCTTAGAGGATTCATGCAGGTACCCAAATTTTGGATGCTAAGGTTCAGATTTGGGAATTATACCTTATGACATCACCATGAAGGAAATCAAGCGCCAGCATCACTGCAGCTGTATGTCAACAGAAGAGAGGGGATTTTGAAAGTAGGTAAATGCCAAGCTAGTTGGGGCTTTATGAGTCACACACCAAGAGAAACTGGCAGCCAGTGCAGATTCCTTACTGCTACTATATTTTCCCTCTGTTTTTCAGTCCTGGTGTGGAAGGTAACAGATACAGCTGGAGTACGTACTACAGTTAGAATGACATGACAGATAAAGTGGTTGTCAGCAGGTGGCAGTAAAGATTCGGGATACGGTCCTCATGTGAGTCACTTGCAGACATGCTTACAGTCTCAGGACAAAAAGACAAAGTGCGTAACCTTTTGTTGTTAAGTAATAATAAAATAGTTTTCTCCTGCCTTCACACTCAAATGTGCCTTTAGAGACATGTGGCTGCTCCTTGGCTGCACAGTACTTCTAATCCTCAGTCCATTTACTGAATGCAAATGACACTGGTTTCTGATAGTTTATTCTCAGCTACTTCTCATGCTGTTCTGAGATGAGCTGAAATCTACACTGTTGGAGTTTGAAGATAATGAAAATTCATGAGTACTGACTCAAATCTCAAGCTACCTAAATAATCAACTTGAGTTTATAAAAGAGGAGAAGAACACGCCATGTGATCACCCAGTTTTCTATAAACCCCTAACAAGTGCTCCCAGGATCAATTTGAGAACATCCAATAAAAGTTAAGTGAAATAACATTTCTCCATTGCCTATTTGAGTTCATCCTTCCACCCTTGCCACTCTCATACCCCCCCCCAAAGCAATTCTCTAAATCCCTTTACATATGGACATTATGAACATGAATCAACAAAAGCATTAACCACAACAAAGTGAGAGAAACTGTAAGTTCTTATGGGGCCTGGATCTTCAAATTGTTACATGAACAGTCCTAGCTGAGTCACTGGGACTGCTTCTGGGAGTAAGAATTTGCAGGATGAGTCCCACTGGAAAGGCAAAGGTAGGAATTTTTACAATTTACTACCCTCACTTCCTGCCTCTTTGCCTTCATTATGGGCCTCATCCTACAAGGTGCTGTGCACCTTTGACTCCCAATGCTATCAAGAGATGTTGAGAGTGCTGAGAACATCATAGAATTGGGCCTACATGTAAAGTGATGGCTTCTAAACGTGATTCAGAAAAGCGATAAGGTGGGTGATACCTTTTATTGGACCAACTTCTGTTGGTGAGACACACAAACCACCTTGTCTTTCTAATATCCTGGGACCAGCACGGCTACTACTACACTGTCTACAACACCAGAAGAGAGAGAGGGCTGTCAGAAGCCAAAAAGCTAGTCTTAATGGCCTACTTAATTTCACTGCACCAAACTGCCATTTTCACAACAGTCACTTAGCATATTACTTTGTTGTTAAAGTCACAGAACCGCCAACAGAAAGCTATTTTTTCCTCACAAGGAATGTTCCTGATTTTTCTGCGTTAGTTATACCCCTGATTTGTTCTCCCAATGTTTTTGTTAATTGTAAAGTTGCTCAGACTTCTCCTTCCCCCAGCTTTTTAATTGTTATGATTATTAATAAATAATTTAAGGCTATATTCTGTTTTGTACATCTCAAATAACTTTCTGTAGTCATTCAAGGGAGAATTTGGCCCTTTGTTTTACGGAAATTTTCTCTTGGTAGTACAAATTCTATAAATTGAATTATTTAAAACAAGTAAGCAATTAGATTATAACAAAATAATTTTAAGGTGCAGTTTAATGCTAGCCTACAGTTCCAGCAGTAAGATTCTATTTGATTGAAACATTAGGATTTGTACAAAGGTCACACAAATGCTACTTCATGAATAAACAAAGTGGTGCTCTGAAATTAATAGCACCTAATAACTTAGAATCTTTCTTTCTGGGTTTATACAGTATAATGAACTCCTAGCATGGCATCAAGTCAAACAGTAATTATATATACATATAAGCAGATATCCCATTACATTAGAACTGGTTCAGTTTGGACAAAGTAAAAACTGCCCCTAAAGCTTAAATCAACCCCTCCACCCCCTTTTTTATGTCTGATAAATTTAGTTATTCATGTGACCCGGATCTTCTGGTTTCATGTGCAAATAGAGCCTATTTATGCATAATGTCCAGCTCAATTCTCAGATCAAAGAGACAGTGAAAAAGCCTGTGAGTTTTAGGTGGGTTATCTGAATTGAACCTCCGACCACCACTCTCCAGTGAAATTTAGAGACTATATTAATACTTTAGCAAAAGACTATTGATATTCAGTGGTTGCATTATTTAATATTTGTCACCTAGTGGTCCCAACCCAGATTAGGGCCCCACTGTGCCAGACTTTGTAGATACAATGTAAGGAATGATCCTTTTCCGAAAGAGTACCATCTCAGGCCCCAATCCTGAAAGATCTTGTGTGCAGGTGGACTGCTGTGCCCGTGTGGAGACCTATTGACTTTGGGGCTCTGTGTAAATGCAGCAATCTGCTCCCATCACAAGAAACCGCAGGTTCAGCAGTTTTAATAGATAAGACAGATGAAAGGTTGGAGAAAGGGATGCTAAGATTTTTAAAGTTTTCTTTGTGTTGAAAAAATTCTACTAACTTGATATACCCCGAATCTATACTGAGGAATAGTGTTGGATTTGGTAATCCCTATCAACATGCAAGAAGAGACAGTATCTGTCATTTCAAATGAAAGGAAAATACAGTTTCTTAGTAGCATCATTTATAGAACATCACCACAAAATGTTCCATGGCTGATTACAGTCTGTACATGCAAATGATGAGTGTATTGGATGTAAACAAACTACAGTGTGGTTTGTAATGTGCCCTACAGAGAGATTTAGGGTACAGGTAAGAAGTGATACAATGGCCACCTTTCAGAGTGAACAAGTAACTTCTGATTGTCTAATACATCTATCAAATCCTGTTTCCCCCTCCCCATACCAGAAGACAAAAAGAAGAGATTCAATTTGCAAAGAGTAAGGGCATTAAATACAAAGAGATAGGGAGAGTGTTTCAGATTTTGGGAGCAACATGGGAGAAGCATAGATCCATCATCCACTACTTGACTACAAAGAAAAAAGAAAGGAAGGAGGGAAAGTGAAGACAGACAAGGTGGATTTTGGTCTAGACTTTGAAATGGATAAGAAGCCGGCAAAGAATTGATGCTCTGGTTTTGGAAACCAGTGAAGAGTTGAGAGTTCTGGTTCTCCATACTTAGGAAGACCATAAAGAAGGAAGTTATGGTAGCTGGCACAAGAGCAGACATGAAAGAACAAATATCTTCTGATATGTTAACAGAGGTGCCTAAAATGATGGATTTAGGGTTAAATATTTTCTGCATGTTTACATACCATATCTCTCCCAAATACTTCAAAGGCATCTATGACCTTAGCATATAAGGCTAGATAACAGCGCTAAATGCTTGGTTCCATGTTTTTATAAGTAAATGCTTTCAAGTGAATTTCTGAATAAAGTATCTGCTTAGGGGGTTTCCTTGCCAGTGCATCTGCATCCTGTTGTGAGGGGGAAGTGTTCCAGCATCCTGATATGGAATGGATGTAAGAAATGTTGGGGGAAAGCTTAATAAAATATGAGAAACTTGCTTCCACAGTTGTGTTGTTTTCTGCTAGGTGTCTGTGTGGTAGTGGTTTAATTAAATTATCTCAGAAATACCACAGAGTCCCATATTATCTTCTATCTCTATGTAAATAGCTGAAATTCCATAGAATGGTCACATCAAAAAAGCAATAGGCCACTTCTTTTCTGGATAAACAGTGAAAGCTGTAGCTCTTCAAAGACTGTGTAACAACAAACTCCTTCTGTAGCATGTTATGTCTCATCACCATTAAGAGTGACTCCTAAGAAAGCTTGATTGATCACTGTTGCCCTCGAGCTGTCCAAATATTATCTCGGTGTGTCTTTTAGGATAAAGCATGGGGAGGAGTGTGTTGTGATTTTTACATATTTAAGGTAATCAGTATCACTTAAGTCATATGATAGGAATGCTGGTCATGCTGCTTTAAAAGATGTCAGATTTTACCATTATTTATCCTGTTCTTCCGTCCTTTGACATTCAAATGTAACTTCAGTCACTTCAGGAAGAAACTTGGCATATAAACTTGACAAGTGATTCTCAAATTTAGTTTGATTGATTCTTTTATGCCAGCATTTGGTGCTCGCTGCCTGTAAAGGACACACTGAAATGTCTACGCTGCAGAATTAAAATCAGTTCGATAGATTATAGTAATAGGAGACCACAGAGAATCTAATTTTTATGGTTTCAGACATTTATGGAGTTCCCAAAACTTGAAAAATAGTTTTGCAGAGGATTAGTCCAGAATATATAATCGTACTTTTGTATAAAAAGAATAAAAAACCTGAAATCCTAAAACCATCTTTGCTATTCAGATTTTTAAAAGGGAGGAGCTGGACATGTGCATTAACTCCTTTTTCAGAAGAGGGTTAGTATTCACACTTCCTTTAAATACACAGTACAGTATGCCGACGACACAGCATATTTTTTGAATAATACAATTGGCACAATGGAATGCTACAGCTCTAGAGGAGCCTGCCCATTGTGTCAATTGTCTGCAGATTAAGAGTCCCTACTAGAGTGCATAGATGGTAGTTGTTATGGTCCGTCAAGTCAGCAAGCCACAGATTAAGGACCACTGAGATCACAGCAGCTCCAAAGCAGTTACCACAACCTGAATAGAAGAACCATGATGAGTCTAGTGGGACTGCTGCAGATCAAGCAGCCAACGTTGCTTTCACAGACTCTTACATATGATCCCAGTGATTTCTGGGGGGGCTAAAAAGAAACAAAAAGGGGAAGTTAAATGCATGATGTTTGAGAAAACTTTAAATAAATATTCCTTTCACCTCAACTTTCCATCCCCTAGGCAAGAAAATGTGGGCAAAATTCACATGCCTTGATGTAGAAGACAGGCAAAATGAGAAGTTCTCTCCTCTCTTCCCCTGCCCCCCCACCTCAAACCTCTCCAGAAACAGAGAGTGAAATTATGGTCCCGTTGAAGTCAATGGGAGATTTAACTTCAGTAGGGTCAGCCTTTTACTTAGAACATCAAATTCTGTTGCAAATGCGTGCAACTCCATTGCTGTCAGTGGATTTTCACACATTTACACCAGCAAAGAATTGGGTGTAGTGTGTGGGGAACCACTGTGCTTGGCCATAGACTCATTAACAGCCAGTAGGTGCAGGAAGGTTATAGTCAGAAAGCCTGTGCAGCTTGTGGACCCACTGGCTATACCTTCACCATAACACTGATTCACTCACAATCCCTTATCCTTAACACGACTGTGGAGAGAAACATGCCATAGTTTCACTCAAGAGCATGCAGAAGGTTGCAGAGTCCCTCTGAGTGGTCTCTCTACTCCTTCACCTTTTCATGCTGCAGAGGTGCTGCCAGGCTTTGGCCTGCCCAAAGCTATGAAGAGGGCTTGAGGATTTAATCCTTTGTTCTCAACTGATACTGTCCCATTTAGCTTCAGGCACAACAGGGTTAGTTCACAACAATATAAAATGCCCATTCACATGGATTCCTTGATTGTCTGAACATTTCTAGCTGTATCTCTGCAGTGAAATGCTGCCCATACCTCCCAAATATCCATTTGCAGGGATTATAGGGTGATGTATTCATATTTTGAAAATGAGGTTTATGACCCTGTAGTCCAGCATTTCTCAAATGCAGCCACCGTGGCCACCAGGGGCTTTGCTTGCGGCCACAGGCTTCTGGGAAGTGACTGGGGGGGTATGGGAGGAGAGGAAAGGATCGGCCCCTCCGCCAGAGCCACCAGCAGGGGTTGCGCCCTGATCCCCTCTGGAGCCAGAAACACTGGAGAAGCAGGTAGCTGGTATGAGTTCTCCACCTTCCTGGGACCAGTGGAGCTTGGGCTTCTGGCTTCAACCATGGGGTGGCAGGTTCCAGCCATGGGGCGGTGGGCTCTGGTCCCCAGCCACAGTGCTTTGACCTGCACCCACTGGCCCCCACTGCCTCCCCTAGCCCATCGCCCCTGATCCCACTGCCTCCAGCCCCCCATCCATTGCCTTGGACCCCACTGTCTCACTACTCACTGCTCCATCCAGGGCTTAATTTGTCCCCCAGATTACTGAGGCTTTGTAAATTTGCTGTGAAAAGTATTTATATGTTTATTAATATCATTTTTCACCGCCTCCCAGCTAGCCAGCAAGTCTGCTGTTGGGAAAAATATTAACATACAAACAAATACCAGTTTCCAGTATTCCTTATATTCCTTCACGTATTTTATATTAAAATATAATATTTTATATATATTTCCTTCAAGTAATATAAAATACGTGAAGGAATATAAGGAATACTGGAAACAGCTATACAACACAGGCCATGGCTGAAGAAGCACAAAGTGATATTGCTTGCCTTATGCTATAATAATTAAGCTGCACTGGGCTTTTTTAGGCAAGCAATTTTCTCATATAAATTAGTCTAAAATTTTAGTTATATACCTGAAGGCCCAATGGATCCCTAGAAAGCCTTTGATATACATACATATATAAACACACACACATATATACACACACGCACACACACGCGCGCACGCGCACAAAGCTGAAACTAGTATCAGAGAGGTAGCCGTGTTAGTCTGGATCTGTAAAAGCAGCAAAGAATCCTGTGGCACCTTATAGACTAACAGAAGTTTTGGAGCATGAGCTTTCGTGGGTGAATACCCACTTCGTCGGATGCATCTGACGAAGTGGGTATTCACCCACGAAAGCTCATGCTCCAAAGCTGAGACTGTACCTAGAATACTGCATGTACTTGTGGGTGTACCAACTTGAAAGGAGTTCAGAGAAGAGTAACAGAAATGTTGCAGTAGCTGGAGGGTCTGACTGATCAGGAAAGAATAAAATAACCTAATGCATGTAATCTGGGCTAACAGTGTTTAAAGGAGAACATCTACAATCTGAAGATATAAACACCAAGGAGGTTGAGAAATGAGCTGCTTAACACAGAATGGGCTTATATTTGACCCAAATATTAAAACATTTAGCATCTTTTTAGGGCATTACATTACACCAAAGCACATACAAACAGATCTGTTTCCAAAGTCCATGAAATCTATTTGGGTAAAAGTAGTACATTGGGGCAGGTTTTCACCCATGAATTTACAAATTTTGAAATTTTTGTTGGTTTGTTTTAAGTGAAGGGTGCCAGATTAACATCTTTAGACAGTGAATCCCACTGTAGCAGGTTTAACTTGGTGGCAGACCATGGCTCATTCATCCAGCAGAGTCCTGGGGTGCCTGAGGCCCTGGCAACCATCATCCTCCATCATTCCCTGGTGCTCTGTGCCAGATGAATGAGGAGAGACCCCTACCTCTTTACCAGTTCCAAGCAGAAAAGGGTGAGGAGTGTCTCAGTCTCCTCTAACAAGGAATGAAAGTGAGCCGATGCGGGCCCGTATTCCATGACAGTAAGAACCTGCACTGGCCCATACCCATACTGGCCGCAGCAGTGCTTTAATGTCCCTGCCACTTTTGCCTCTCCTGTCAGGGGTCCTGCCAGTAGGGTCCATACCAGCAGGGCCACAGACAGTGGGGGTAGGGGGCAACAAAGTTAAAGTGCTTCTGTGGCAAAGGACCCTGCAGCACTTTAACGTCCCTGCCCCTTTTGCCCCCCTGGCCAGTGATTTAAAATGGCCTGGAGCTCCGGACGCCGCTGTCCCTATCACCTCCAGAGCTCTGGGCCCTTTAAATCAACGCAGGAGCCCCGAGCAGTGCGGTCCAAGAGCTGGCTGGTGGATGCTGACCCCCCAGCCCCACTCCTTCTGCCCGAGGCCTCGCCCCTTCTGGGTGCCAGAGCCACACACCCCCACCAGTAAGTGTTCTCAGTTACTTTCACCCCTACCTCTAACTGATACACCAGACCAGCATCCCCAGGCCACTTCCTATCTTCCACATTCTCTCATCGTTTTAGCACATGATCACAGCCCTCTGCTTACCTCTCAGTAGAGGGTTGCTCACACAGTCAACAATTCAGATGTCTGTTGGGGTTTCCCAGCTCACTTTTCAGTGTCCAGCTGTTTCCCCTTGTCAGAGAGATGCGAGGGAGAAAAAGCATCAGGCCCCTGACCTCCTGGTTGGATCTTACTCACAGTCTAGAGACCTTAGCTCCCTCTGTCCCAGAAGCTGCAAAGTGGCTTCCTTCCTGAAGACAGCATCTCCTTCGCTCTCTCCCTGCTTGACTATCAGTGTCCTCTTTTAAGCAGGTCCTCCATTTGAAGCATGCTCTGCAGCTGCTGAGAGGTGGGGCCTTCTTGGCCCTCTACTGCCCATCATGCCCTTAGCCTTGGTGTGAGGTCTCTAAACCCCATCACACCCTCTATAGCCACAACAAGAGGAGGAGGAGGAGGAGTGGCACTGCAAGCTTCCTCTCACAGGCCTGGATTACAGTTCTCTTCAGCTCAAATCCCACTCTAAATTCCAAGGGTCTGCATGACCTTTTTTGGTTTTACATCATTATCTTGCACTGCTTTCACCATAACTCCCTTCCCCACTACTTCATCTTACTTTTCTTAACAGCTGAATATATTTTGTCATGACGCTGTCATTATGTGTGTCATGCTGCCTCATTTTCTATTTGCGGATTACATGAAAAAACAATTATGGCATTAAACGATAAGGTACAACAAAAGCTGCTGGTGTTTATTCTAGCTCTTTTAGACCCTGCTCCAAAACCCACTCAAGTTAATGGGCATCTTTCCACTGATTCCACTGGGCATTGACTTGTATCTGCTAGAGAAGCTATTTACATTCTAAAAACTAGTACCTGCAAGTTCCCTTAATGAGAGTCTTGTCTGCATGAAGAACTGGACCATAGCAAACTGGGGTGTGACTCTACCCTGCAGTTCATTGATCTAGTCCCCTTTGAAACAAAACGAGCTCAAGCATTCTAATATGAACTGCTAACTTGTATCAGCAGGGTGCACATGAACGGTTAGACTGCAGCAGGCTACTGTGGTGTAGATTTACACCCCAGCTTGCTGCAGTCTAATTATTCATATAGATAAGCCCTGAGAGTAATTAACCGATTTTAGTAGTGCCTACCCTGTTGTCCAACCAGATGATGATATTTGTTAATATAGAGGTAACAAGCTTTGCTGCAGTAACCCTAAATGGGTGTCAGAAGGTGTTACTAAGATTAATCCAAGACAAATTTTGATTTGTTCCACCCCCTACGCTGCCTGATTCCCACCTGTCATTTCGGAGACAGAAGTCTGTCCATTTACACAGTATTTGCCACACACATTTACAGTAAAAACATCCAAAAAACGTGCCCATGCTGAAAAGACACCCGTGTGACTTTTTAGAAGTTATGCATGCGAATATTCAGAGTGTGTATCAAAACACAACTTAGCTATGGCCACACTTGGAGCTAAGGGCAACACTACTATTTTCAGTGCAGTAGCTCGATGAGAGCTAGAGTGAGTCTACACAAGCTGGGAATCACACTCCAGCTCCAAGTGTAGCCATAACCTTAATTGAGAATATGCATGGCTGTAATTTATTCCTAAATGAAATCTCTACAACAGGCTCTGCCTGACATTAAATTCATCTGGAGGTTGAATTAATTAAAAACAAAACAAACAAACAAAAAAAACAACAACTCTGCTTGTATTTATAGTAGAAAAAGTGCATTAGAAATCACTTAAGTGGTTTAAAAAATAAACTTGAAATGTAACTTAAAAACCTGCAACCTAATCAAATCTTCCAAAGTAAATCAAAAACGCGTTCATCTGCCAACTGAGAATAAACGGGGAATTTCAGCCCTAAAGTCAGTGGGTTAGAAGTGATAAGCAATTAGAAAATAGGGCCCACATTGGAGTGTAACACCACAATCAGCCTCAACCCTTGTTGAGAAAGTAAGAAGTGAAAGCCAGCAAAGGGGATAATTCCCACTTTCTGCATTATTTGCTTTCCTTCACTACAGGACAATAAGGAAATAACGGTTCTCAGACTTTTCCATAATGGATACGTCTACCTGGCCCAGTGCAGCAAACCTGTGAACCTAGGGGCAACTATGTAGACATTGTGGCTTGGGTTGCAGCTCAGGCTCCGAAGCCTTTCCAGCCTGAGGTGCAATTTAAAAGCACTGTCTACACTGCTATTGTTAGCATGGGAACATAAGCCCTGAGAGCCCAAGTCTGTCAACCCAGGCTCGGAGGCTCATTGCCACTGGCTATGGAGATATATCCATTCAGACTCGCTCCACTGCCATCTAACTGGAACCTCCTCCCATTTAGTAATATGGGACAGATAGACAAGAGGATCGAGACCCCCGACACCTAATGGAGACCCCCAGGTTAAGAACCTCTGTTTTAGTAAATGCTAAGAATACATAAATGTTACATTACATTTGATATTTTAAACTCAAGGGGGACAGGAAAGTTGTAGTAATGGGGCCAGATCCTCAGCTTATGTAAATCAGTGTAGATCCATCAAAGCTAGGATGACCAGATGTCCCATTTTTAAAGGGACAGTCCTGTTTATTGGGACTTTTTCTTATATAGGCGCCTATTACCCCCTACCCACATCCTGTTTTTTCACAATTGCTGTCTGGAATTCAAATCAAAGCTGATTTTCACCAGCGGAGGATCTGGCCCATGGTTTCTACAGCAACCATAGTGTTGTATTAATGTAGCTTGAAAGAGAAAAAAAAATGACATTTAACCTGTTTGGGCCTAGTCCTCCAGAGATATAGCAAAAAATACACTCCATATGAGATCCCCATGCACCCCTCCCTTCTCCCAGGAGCAGCAGTAATGGACGGGCAGCAGGAAGTAGAGACCAGGGGATGCACCATAATCAAACTTGGGCACAGAAAGGAGAGATAAAGGTTGTAAACATGGTCCCACTGATAATGGGAGAGAGTTAGTAATCAAGCATAAGATCACTATGCAGGTGCTGAGATGGTGACAACTGCAGTACCTGATCTGCTGGCGAGAGACACATAGAAACAACTGCCCATAGTCAAGCGAAGCTCTAACCAGGGTGGTGTGACACAGGAATATGGAAAATACTCTAATTACCTGCCCAGGTAAGCTTATCCCTTGAAGAAGAAAAAAAAAAAAAAAAAAATCACATTTGCAGGAAAAAATGGAAGATACAGCAGAAACTCCACATTGTGATGAAATCCCATTAAGTTTAACAGGAGAAAGATCAGGGCCCTGGATAAGACCCACCCACCACTTGCAGTGTGAAAGCCTGGCCCCACTGAAGTCAATGGGTGTTTGGCCACTGACTTCAGAAGATCCAGGATTTCACCCATCGTAGTCATAAAAATAAAAATATTTGTGAAATAAGAGAAAAATATAAAGTCTATTCAACTTTCACAGTCCTATTGCTTGTGCACATAAGCCATTTTACTTTGAATACATCTTAGCATTAAGGGTGGGAGAGCAGTTAAAGAAGTGAAATCAAGATGTTACCTAATTATTAACTAATCCTACTGCTTTTTATGAGATTAGACAGTTATACTGGCATTTATTCCTGATTATTCATTCAGGAAAGGTATTTTTCAAGCTCAGTAAAATGTTTACAATTCCTATGGCAAACAATTCCTATTTTTGTACAGAGCTTTAACACTGATTAAAACACATGACCCAACATAACAAAGAACAGAGCATGCAGAAACTAATAAGTATATGCCATTATAATGTAAGATAATACCTTAAAATGTTATTGCAGTCAATGCAACATATTCATGCCATACTAAATACATTTTATCAAATTACAGTGATTACTACTTTTTAAAATTAGGGAGGCCGAGTAATTGGTCACAGCTGGACACTGAACCCAGCAGCCAGAGCGCTGGCTCAATCTTGGACAAGATTTTAATTAGCTGAAATATTTTAGGTATAATTTCTTTTTTACTGCTGACTTCCCTCCCTTCTGTCCCTGATTTTTTATTTGAATATTTTTAGAATTATTCAGTGGTCCTCTCTGCTTCATTTAACAAGTAACTTGGATTCTAAAAATCAGACAAATTAAGAAAGGTAACCAGTGTAAAATAAAAACAAATCGTACATTTCTGGGAGATTGATACTGCTGCTGTTCAGCTCTGTAACAAATGGCATGGCACATCACATTGATAAAATAATCTGAATGAAAGACTCCATAAATTAACCAAATATGAGGGTCAGTCTAACAGTAATGTTATTCTTGCAAGTATCCTCAGTGAAGTCAATAGGGAACTACAGGCCTGAGGAAGGATGAATAAGTTTGCAGGATCGGAACCTTGATCAAAATGTAAATCAAAAATTGTTCCTTTCCACAGTTCTCTGTTTCACATGTTTGCAAAGTGGTAAAATACTTATGCTCGATACCAGCCAGCTTAAACCCACAAAATAAAACTCGTTTCTAAAGATCCAACTTTAATTACTAACACATCCTGGAAATTAAAAAAAAATTACTGTTGCAATGGTGCCTGTATCATTATAACAGTGGTATGCAAAATACTTCCAACCCTGAGCAAACCTTACCATTTGAATCAACATGTTTGACCAAGACTTTAACTACGCTGAAGACATTTTGATCTAACTGATTACTTTAAGAAAGACAGAAATTGACTGTAGCAGGCATTTCCAAGGATAAATCCTTGAGTTACTAAAAATAGAGGCATGCAGGAAAATGTCCAATCTTGTTACAGTTGGTTTTTGGGTGGATGGAACAAAGAATGCTGCTGTCTACAATGAAGTTACCAAGGTCTGCCCTTGGAATGGCATAAATAACTCTCTTAACATGAATTAGCCATTGTGTACTTTACTGAAAAGGTACAATCAAGAGGTAGCAGTGTAATACTGGCAAAAGTGCTTATACCTTATAAAACCCAGATTCCTGCTGCACCCAATGTCCAGTTAAAATTTAAAAATGTTTATGAAAAGTTACTAAACTGGTTTCTTTGTATTTTGAATATATTTGGATTAAACTAGCAAACAGTTTCCTTAGCAAAAGGAAATGTTATGAAATTCACTTTCAGATTCAGAATAAATGGGTTCTGTTCTCAGCAGTGTTTATTAAAGCATGTGTTTCATAGACCATCACTATGCAAGGGTCCAATCTTCCAGATACTTCTGGGCAAAGAATATGAATAATCTCACTGAAGTCAGTTTATAGGTGTTTTCCTGAATAGAGATACTTTCCTGAATCAGAGCCTAAGAGTCCCACTGAAGTGCTCTCCTGAATATATATAGAATTGGGCCTTTACATTTCAGGTTTTTGTGTAGTATATTCAAGCCTATTATAATTCCCAGACAAAAAGCTTTGTTAAGATGAAGTTAAAGTTGAGAGTCCAAAATTTAAGGGTAAAATAAATTACAAAAGTGAGCACGAGGAACTGCAGACTTACAGGTAAACTTAAAAGAAACCCCAATATGGTCAAGCAGGGCTGGTTCAAGGATGTTTCACGCCCTAGGCAAAACTTCCACTTTGCGCCCTCCCCTCCTGCCCTGAGGCGCCCCCCCCCCGCAGCAGCTCCCCCCCTCTGCCCTGAGGCATCCCCCCCGCAGCAGCTCCCCCTCTCCACCCTGAGGTGCTCCCTTTGTGGCAGTTCCCCACCCCCAACCCTGAGGCAACCCCCCCGCCGCCCCAGCTCACCCCTGCTGCGCGCACGAGCATGAGCACCCCGAGCATGCTGTGGTTGCTTCTCTTCTCCCGCCTCCCAGGCTTGCGAAGCCTAAGCTGATTGGCGCCGCAAGCCTGGGAGGCGGGAGAAGTGAAGCAGCCACAGCGCTCGGGGAGGAGGCGGGCAGGGGTGAGCTGGGGTGGGCAGTTCACCTGCGTACTGCAGGCGGCCCTTCCCGCGCTTTCCCGCCCCAGCTCCCTCCACCTAAATGCCGATGGTGACCGGGGCGGCCAAAGATCCGTCTGCCGCAGTCGTTCCTGAAGAAAATGGCACCCCTCAAATCTTAGTGCCCTAGGCAACCTCCTAAGTCGCCTAAATGGTTGCACCGGCCCTATAGTCAAGTGTGGGAATGAATAATTAGAGCACTCAGACAACTTCAGCTCCGCCCTACAGTGACAACTGTATAGTTACTGCCTGATATGATTTCATTGTTCATGGTCCCAGAGAAGATTAAACAGATCTATAAAGAGACATCATTTTTTCCTCTTACAGCTTCACGGTGGGGCAGGGGCGGCCCAGTGCTGTACAAAGAGGGAGTCTGGCTCCCCTTGTGCTCCTGTCTCCCTTCCCCTGGCAGTGCTGCCTCAGGACACAGCGAAGCCAAGGCAGCAGTGCCAGAGTGAATATTTCAAGTACCGATGCCCAAAGTTACCGTGCGACACAAAGCCTTAGGAGTAGTGACATCTGGATCAAGCAATCTACTGAGAGGGCAGGCAATAAGCCATAACAGACATTTAACAGTGCGTTAGAGGCCTGCTTTTCTAGCCTTGTTGTGATGGGCACCTTTCACCACATACACCCTGCATGCACTCTCCCCTAAAATCCATCTCTTTTCACTTTCAAAGATCACCTTAAAGTTCTTCTCTCAATCCCCCCCTCCAAGAGGCTTTTGTCCTTATATGTTTTACATCCCTTTTCTAAGCTGGATCCCCTCATTTGGTTTGTGTGTGTTAGTCTTTTAGAGGATGGTCCATATTTTCTTCTGTTGCATTTGTTTTCATTCTGTAGTTTAGCACTCAGAAAACTTAATATGGTGAAGAAGGGTAAGAGAAATCATTGTATGGTGTAGGTGCAGCAATTACACTGGGGAATAGAGTCCTCTTAGATTTGCTCTAGATTTTTATTGTATCTACACTTTCTTGTTATAAAAAGGAAGCTGTCTACTGGTGGGTAATACATTCCCTCAAGAAGTGTTACTAGGCCTTTTGTGCCATCATGTGGGAATCTAGTAACCTTTTCATAACCACATCCAGAGATATGACAAAGAGGAACGTATTCATTCAGTATAAATTCTTAACTTTACCAATCCTGGGTCAAGTATTAATGCTATCAGGCTGGTTCATAGCCACTTCATTGTGTTCTTGTCTTGGTAAAACAAGTATTCAGCAAGGGTTCTCATGCTTAAGGCAAGACACCAGTTTATAGGGCAAAAGGCAACAGGACAATATAACTTTTCAGTTAAGTGCTTTTCCATTAATTGGGCCACACATTGTTACAAGCACAATCCCACACAGTTTTGTCCTGAGAAGATTTGCAGGGGTTTTGTGCGTCTTTTGTCAGTTCACAACATACAGATTATTCTTGATTTAGCAGACTGCAGGGTTATGCAGGACTTTTTCTAATTGCTTCTCATGCAGACTTGGACGAAACAGCAGGTAGCCTCCAACTAAGTTTCTGTAGTTTAAAGTAGTAGCTTAAAGTGTCTGCCTTCCTTTGTTTATTGTTGACAGTTCAATTAGCATGCAGAAGCAGGCTGTGCAGATTGAAATGACTTAGAAGGAAGAGTCAACTGTGCCGTATGGATAAGACTAACTTTATTAGCATATAAAAACCACTAGGAGTGGAAAAACAGGAAAGCATTTTACTGGTTGCGTTTATTAAAATAGATTAATGAGAAGGGGGGGAAGCATCTTTGGTCTTAATTGGAATTACAAGGTTTAACTTGCATTTTTCACTAATTTAAAAATTAAGTATTTGACCTGTATATGTTTAACATGAGCATAACCTCCCCCAAAGCACAGGTGCAGCTCCTATTTCTCTTAATGGGAACAGATGACTTGACATGAGAATACATCCTTTGGAGTTGGCTCTGCTAAATGAAGCCCTGTCAGACGGATGCTCCACTTCTAAATGCATTTCATGCACATTAATTTACCAATGTACAGAACTCAAATATTATTTCAATCCACTCCAAAGGATAAATATACATATATATATAGAACCATCAGCAGAGACATCTTTTACACTGTTCCTCTGGTTCGTACATCTTGATTTCAGTAAACTGGGTTGGTAGGCCCAACTTCCAAACTAATGGGACTGCTCAAAGTGCTACCAGGACACTTTGTCAAACAGAGAAATAGTAACCATTTGAGCACCAAATAAAGTGGTCATTGCAAAGTTAGTTACTAAAACACAGTATCTCAGATACCAGTTACTTCTCTATAATTAGAGGAAATAATGTTGTGGTCTCGTCATATACTTAGGCTTGGTCCAAAAGTTTTGCCAGCATAGCTATGTTGGTTAGGGATGTGATTTTTTGCCATCGTAGCTCTGCCAGCAATAGGATTCTTTTTTGCAAGTATAGATTGTGCAGAGATTCTTTTTTAACCGAGTGTATATACAGAGTCTGACCTTGTACCTGAACCTACTGTGAGATGGGTGCAGGAGGGAACATTAGGAGCAATTGTAATGCAGATTGACTGGGGCAATTTGTCACTGGGGAAGGGCAAACGGGGGAAGGAGGGGATGAGAAAGCACCTTCACCAGAATGAGATTTTGCTTGTGTGCATTTTGTTTATCTTGTATTTTTAGACTTCAGCCTGTTCGAGGAAGTGACGGTGTCTTCTCATGTTTTTGCAGAGAACCCAACAGAATAGATCTAAGTACAGCATTTGGGCAGTACTGCAAAAATAACTAACCATAGTAAGAAACAAGGGCCCCATTCTGCTCCCACATAGAGCCCTTTTCTGTGTCTGCACAGAGCCAAGTGCTAGGGCGGTCCTCCTCCATGAGCCATGTTAAACAATAAATAGCAGAAGATCCAACAATTTATTATTCTATGTAGGTTTTGGCCTACATTGTCTCATGGCCTAAGCGCTTGCATTTTTGGATGAAGGATGAAACAAACACAGTATCAGGTTCTCTTTGTATTTTTCACTTTTTTGTTTTCTTTTTCCTTGCACTGTCTTTTCCCTCTCCTGTCTCTTTCTTTCTTGCCATTCTTCCGCCCTCATCTTTTCATGACCATGCTAACTTTATTAGCAAAGCTGCATAATTTCTAAACATGTACAGTAGCCACAAAGATATCCCTTTGAGACAATGGAAATGAGAAAGTATTGTAACAGATGACGTGCCCAAACCTATAAGCAAGTCATAGTTGAGCTGCTAACAGTTACTTAATACTTGTAGGACCTCTGTGAGAATTGAAGACTAGAGTTATATAGCCTGTCTTCTAGCCCTGTGGGATTTGGCTGCATTTGCTGTCACTGATTATGGTGCCCTATGTTTTGTTCTTGTAGAAATGAACAAGAAATATTGAGAGACTGATGCACTAATTGCTATGTACTGTTCTTTAAGATTAAACTTTCACACTACTCAGAATTGGCTGCCATTTATCTTTGAGTTGACTGCATGGCATGTAATTCACCTTCAGTGATTTTACCCCTTCCCCAGTTGTTAGTTCCTCAACTCTTACAAATTTAGTTTGTTCACTGCTTAAGATACAGAAAGAAAACACCGTGTTAACATCTTTACCTAAGCCTATCAGAAAACAAAGCAAGGTTTGAGCATATGTGAATGCCACTTAAAAACACATTGAATTAATGACAACTCTACGTTCATTTTACATATGTTTCAACACACACACACATTTTGGTGACATGTGACTAGGAAAAAATATAATTAGATTTTTAGAATCTAGATTGTTTGCACTATAAACAAACAAACTATTATATAGTAAGTAATGAATGACAAAAGACTTCTCTTATTTACACCAGTTTAAATCCAGAATATCTCCTGTATCTCAAGTGGTTTTACTTCAGATTTACATCAGTGTAACTGTAAGCAGAATCTGGTTCAGTGTGTTCCAAATACCTTAGGCACACCATACTGGGTGCAACTTATTCAGCACCCACACTCCTAAATGATAAAAGTATCTATGAGACCCTCTGCCACATGGGAGGCAGCAATACTGTGAAATGGTTGGTTCTGCCCCTTGGGCCCTAATTGGTTAGAAGCATGACAGGCAGGGGGAGCTTGTTTCTCTACTTCCCTACTCCCTGTTCCTCCTCCCCCTCACAAAAACCATCCAGAGGCTGAGCCCTGATATATATGTACTCTCAGGGTATTCTTGCTGCAGTTAATTAACCACATTTATGACTCAGTTATTCCTTTCTTTAAAACTCCATGCCACTAGTGTGACCAGCCATCCTGATATTTGGGTGGTTGTCCCGATATTTTGCTTCGCTGGCAGCATTGGTTGTTTTTTTTTTGCTCTGCCAGCAGACCCCCAATGTGTCCCGATATCTCATCTGGTCACCCTACATGCCACTATTGATAGTTAACAGATGCTGGAATGTATTTGTATTTATTCTTGGGCAAATTCCTGCCTCCTCAAAGTTAACCTAATCAAGGCATGTGAGGGAACCAGTGGGAATTTGAGACAGCTCACAAAAGCCAGAAGTCTCACCATAGTTCAAATAATGGAGGTGTCTGAATGAAATGAAACTTATTTTCAGGCTTCAATAATATATGAATGTAGATGTCAATATCCTTGGCCTCTCTGCTATGGCCTCCACCATGAGGATGCCAACTGTGATAGTGGTTGAGTTTCTGTGATGTGAACACCTATTCACTAGACATTAGGCTGAGACCAAACAACTCATTGCACATACAGGCTGTCCAACAGCCTCCAGGAGTAACAATTTTCATTACTACCACTCTGAACTTGATTTGAACCCCATGATAGATCAATACTCAGACACACTTTTGAAAACTTTGAAAATAAGAACACAATTTTTTTTGTCATAAATAACAAACAGGTACACTTACAGAATTAATATGATTATCACTGAATCTTGAGTTACTGTTACTTAAACCAATTCAAGTTTAGTAATTGGTAGAACAGATCAACAGTTGGAAACATCATTGGTATTTAATATATAAAGCTAACTTATTTTAGGAGAAAGCTATAGTGGATTAAATCAACTGATTATTATAAAATACATTTCTAAAAAAACAATTACTATGCTATTTACACATGTGCTAATTCTTGGATAGGTTTTAATACAAAGTAGAGATATATAAATATACAGGTAATATTCTATTACATGTGTATTTCAAAACTTTGGCTTAAATTTGTACCTTGAAGCAGCTGAGTTAGCAACAGATATAAAATGCAAAACACACAAAAAATGAGATGATAGTAGATTAAATGCTAGAAAATGTAATTCCCACGTGATATAGTAAACACCACATCATAACAGGGACCTGTCTGTTTGGCATAAAAACAGAAAGTATATCTTTAGTTACTAATTTCACTGGATACCCTATAACCTTGTCATTATTTATCATATCATTACTGAATCCTTCACGCTTGCAGTATACTCCAATATGTTTATTCCAGTTTGCTGTTAGAACACATTCTTATAGATTTGATATTCCAGTTTTTAAACTTGAGGACTGTGTTTAAAAGTACATCAAGTTCACCTCCCCACTCTCAACATTCTTTGTGCAGACTTTCAAAGAATAGTTATCTGGAAATTCTGAGGTGTTTAATGCTGAAGTCTCTAACGTTATAGTTTAGGTATTTAAGGTGCTAAACTGCATTCCCATTATTATATGGATAAAAATCTATTTCTCTGACTTACTGCAGGAGACAGGCCTCTAAATGTCTTTGCACAAATGTATTTTTGAAAGTTAAATTCCATCACTATGGGTGTGGATTTATGGGGAAATTAACACAACCATGTAATTTATGGTGACCAGAAATGAGCCTATATCACTTGGATCTGTAGATGGAATCTTAGTATAACCATCTTCAACACAGAGTTGCAGTCTATCCTATAATGGAACTCTTGATATGAACTAATTTCAGGATCAGAGTCCAAATAAACACTCCTGAGATATGAACAGATTAAGTTGTTTAAGTTACGGAGCATATGGGAGTCATCAAATACTGACATTAAATGTAAATCAGGCTTCTTTTCTGAAAGGGTTAAACACACAGTAGTTTTTTTGTGCAGGATCAGCAGCTTTCCAGAGCTTTTTCCTGTTTTCAAGGGTTTTAGCAGCATGTTTAAAAAATGTAATATACATTAATAAGGCTTTTTAAAAGTACTGTAAAATTGTCCCCAACATTTTAATAGTTGTCAGTATGTCTGCTTTAAAAATCAGAGAGTAATTAAAAATCCATTACAGCATTTCTATCAGGCAACTAAAAGAGGATTTCTTGGTTCAGTATAAAATATTGACCTGATTCAACAAAGCATTTAAGAACATATTTAGTTTTAAAGTCAATGGGACTGCTTGTGGGCTTAAGAACTATGTCATGTACTGAAGCCTGTTAAACTGTCTTCTGCAGACAAGAAAGTATTAAATTTTGCATAAATAATTATATAAAAAACTTTTTAAAAGATCCCTGATTAGTGATAAATTTATCACAAAATAAGATTACTGCTTTCTGTGGGTACCCACAATGCTTTTTTGTTGTATGGTGCTAAGATCACAATGCGATAAGTGCCTTCAAAGCACCCAAGAGATAAAAACGTTCGTGATAAAATTATACTACTGAAATGGATTTTGTTGGTGGTGGTGGGTGTGGGCATGCACTTAAAATATCTGTGGCTGGCTTGTCAGAGAAGGAAAGGATGCTGCACATACCTTTGTGGTGTGTTTTTTTTTAATTTTTGTAAAACAGAAAAGTAGATGTAAAGACCATCTGCTCACAAACACAAAGCTCCTCCCGTCCAGATTACTCATATAAAGCATGCCAGTTTCAGTTCAAGGGTGGCTCACTGCAATCAAGTTCCAGGGAGAAAGAAGGAAACCTGCCACTTTTTTCCTGTAAGCTACAAATTGTAGCCTACAATGTTTTTCCAACCTAGAGAAGCCTTCCTTCCTGACCTGCACTACCCCAACTGTCTACACTACAGTACTCTGGCCACTGTCAATAGTCCTACTTGAGGAGGATAGACTCCTGGGGCAGACCCTCATGTGGTATAAACTCTCACAGGTCCATTGACTTCAGTGGAGCTATGACCTTTTACATTCTAAGGAGAAGTTCCTCAGTTAGATTGCAAACTCATTCCAAGGGAACTGCTGTTCTGGCCAGTGTTACTCTGAGTGCTCCTGACAGTTGTAGCACTGCTGTGCTCTGATCAGGGCAGGAAGTCTTCCCTTCCTAGTAGGGTGATCAGACAGCAAATGTGAAAAATCGGGACAAAGGGTGGGTGGTAATAGGAGCCTATATAAGAAAAAGACCCCAAACCCGGGACTGTCCCTATAAAAATCGGGACATCTGGTCACCCTACTTCCCAGTAACAGCTCTCAGTCTTACCCCCTGCCTGTGTCCTCTCAGCTGGATTCAGCAGGAGGGTTGGTGTTGAGGTGCAGCTGCTGGTCACAGCACCAGGAGAGCAAAGAGGAGATTTGCCCTGGCCCAGGAATGATGGGCACGGCAGAGTGGGCAGAAGGCTTTAGAAAAAGATGGGCTGCAAACATAGAAGGGGCAGACCTTTAGGGGAAATGGAAGAAAGAAGGGGACAGATGTGGCAGGCAGAAGATACAAAATGGTGGGGCAGGCAGAGTGATGTATTAAAAGTACTTCAGGGGAGACTTGGAGGGCAAGAAAGGTGGGGGCGACATAGGCAGAACGAAAGCAGACGCCATTAAGGGAGAGAGAACGCCTTGGTGGGGTGAAGGGGCACAGGGAGGCATAGGCCCCCACTGACAGGAGGGCAGTTTGTTAAATAAGTTAGTGTTTTGTGAACCTGTTGCTTAATTTCAGGTGATTTTTCTTTGCCTTTTCCTCTTAATCTTGGAAGAGCAAAATAACCTAAAATTCACCTGAATTCACATACATCTGTCCAGCATTAGGAGAATTTTCCCAGGCAAAACTCTTCATGTTGGCAACTATGCCTCTTATAGCATGTGGAGGGAATTAATGATTTCCCCACAGCTGGTTAAGTCCTCCTACCATGCAAAATCTCTGCACTCAGGCTAGCAACTTTGGTCCTTCCAGTTAGCTGGGGAAGAGTTAACCCCTTTCTTACCTACACCAGGATTGCACCCCTGTTGCTATTTATAGTCAATTGAATTTAAATATCAGAAGCCGAAAGAGCAGATGTGAAAAAACTCAAAGGCAACATCTTGTATCATTAATCTCACTTCTGTAATATACTTACAAAATTTCAAAACTCTTAAAAGGCAGAAACAAATACACACCAACAGTAAGAGGGTTTGGGGGAAGTTATTTAGTATGGAGACAGTCTTTAAGATGTATTGATCACTACACAGAATACTTTCTATCTAGGCACCGTATGTAATTTGTACAATATTTTAAAACTAAGAGGGGAAATGTTTGCTGTATAATTTGGGAGGATTATAGGGCCACCAGCTTGCCCAGTACTATAAATAAAAGGTTCTTAGTGCAAGCAGGAAGGCCTAGCCTGATTTTCTGACATTTGCTATCGGGGCAGGTAGGACCCCATTTTTCCTTGTGTAATTACATGCTCTGGGCAATGTCCTATAATTTGTAGCAATCCTACACAAGACTCTGGAGCACTGACGAACCTGTCCCTTGTCAGTGATACAGCAGCTGGCAATGAGAAGAAATTGTGTCCCATGTCCTTGTACCCTACTGGAGACCAGGCCATCCCTTAGGCCCCTCAAGAACCTCTACCATCAAGCAAATCAGCAGGAGTGGATTTGTTGGAAAATCTCTGCAAACCTTGTCTGCTACTTGGTTTACTTTGCATAATCTACATGAGCAGAACCAGCAGGGCTCACACAGCACTAATCATATATGTGAGCCAAGTTTCAGTGGTATCTCAAATGTAAACTAATTACAAAACTGCAAGATGCAAACCATTAAAAAGTGACATCAAAAGGCAAAAAGGACCCAATAATGGACAAGAGAGGGTTACAGTGGATTCCATTCTATTCCTTTGAGTGTCCATTGGCTTGTCTCCATAATGATGAGGGAAATGTGGATATTCACTTTTGTTCATAAACGCACACAGTAAAACTAAGTGGAGAAAGGACATGATTGACCTCGGGAACATTTAGGGTAAAAATTTTACTCTGCTTTCCAGATAATTCCAGAAATATTTGGAATGCATTAGCATATTCCAAAAGCCTGTTGATAAGGAACAATTTTCCCAGCATCCTCAGTAATATTACTAGGAATTTCTCTGAAAGCAGAGTAGTGTACTTTATCCTTAAAGATCAGTCAGGTTGTTGTCCCTACTTCCAATGACACACAGTAAAACAAAAGCTAATGTGATAACATAATAATGGGTTAAAAATCAACGGGCAAACTCAAAGATCTCATATATATTAGAAGACTTGATTTTTCCCAAGTATTATGGAAATATTTTGTGCTGTTTCTTTCATACACAGGGAAATTGACTACTCTGGGCATCATGACAGCCAATGTTTACTTATTAAAGGAGGAGCTGGCAAAGGGGCCTATACTTAAGGTTCCCCAATATTTCTTATTATAATACCCTGCTTTCAATTGCTTATGACTTGGTCAGATTTTAACCATTTGGGCTGAAATTTTCCATGCTGGGAATGTACTATAGGCTGAAATATTTGGAAAGGTTCATCAAATATATTTTAGCTATTTCCAAGAACAAGATTGGGGGAGGGGGGAACATTGGGCAATCATGTTAAAAATGTCTACAAGTGTTTCATTGAGAAACTTTAGCATCTCCATGCATTGAGCAGGGACTTGATCTTTGGCAGGGGGTTGCCATAGTGTATGGAACATGCCTTTTCCTATACCTGTGAATTAAACCCACATTTGGCCAATTTACAAGTCTTTGAAAAAAAAAATCTCACTTCACACATGCCTAGTTGAAATGTTAGAATCTGGCTGGTAAATTCCAAGGATTCTGTCTGCACTGATCCTGCTCTTGCCCAGAGCAATTGCTGCTCCCAACTGCTGTGGGCCACTGTGGCACTGGCATAGGAACTGAGGGCAGGGAAACAGTCTCCTCTGGGTTCTAAGTGCTCAGGTATAATCTGGACACTAGGAAGTTTAGACTTGAAATTAGACAAAAGTTTCTAACCATTAGAGGAGTGAAGTTCTGGAACAGCCTTCCAAGGGGCGTAGTGGGGGCAAAAGACATATCTGGCTTTAAGACTAAGCTTGATAAGTTTATGGAAGGGATGGTATGATGGGATAGCTTAATTTTGGCAATTGATCTTTGATTATCAGCAGGTAAGTATGCCCAGTGGTCTGTGATGGGATGTTAGATGGGATGGGATCTGAGTTACTGCAGAGAATTCTTCCCTGAGTGCTGGCTGGTGAGTCTTGCCCACATGCTCAGGGTTTAGCTGATCGTCATATTTGGGGTCGGGAAGGAATTTTCCTCCGGGGCAGATTGGCAAGTGATGGGTCACTTGCTGGTGGATTCTCTGCAGCTTGAGGTCTTCAAACCACAATTTGAAGACTTCAATAACTTGGACATAGGTTAGGGGTTGTATAGAAGTGGATGGGTAGGGTTCTGTGGCCTGCTTTGTGCAGGAGGTTAGACTAGATGATCATATTGGTCCCTCTGACCTTAAAGTCTATGAGTCTACGCTCCTGCTGCTGGTTCCCAGGCAATATAGAAGGGGAAATGGCCTGGCTCAAATGCAGATAGGACAAGAACCAGACCTGGTGGTGGATGACAAGGTGAGACAAGGAGCTTGGGATTGTGGGAAAGACTGGGATTGGGAGTTGGCAGAAGGAGACGAGTAGGGCTGGCTGAGCAAGGAGACTGGAAGCTGGGGGTGGGGGGATTGAGAGCCAGTGGGATGTGGAGAAGACTGAGATTGGATGAGGAGCTGGGTAGGGAGACGACTGGGACTGGCTGTGCAAGGAGACTGGGAGCCAGTGGGGAAAGGTAACGGGAGGGGGGGGACTTGGAGTGAGTGGGGGGAGGGAAAGATTGGACAATGATCTGAGTGGAGGACAGTGAAACTGGGACAGATTGGGCAAAAAGACAGGGACAGAGAGGAGGGGGAGACTGGGAAGAGAACCTTGGGAAGGGGGCAGACAACACAGATCAGATAAGGAGCTCATGAGTGTGAGATTGGGCCTGGGCAAGTAGTGGGAGGTGGGTAGTTTGGAACTGGTGTGGGTGGAAAACTTGGACTTGAATGAGGAGCTGGAGGGAGGGGAGAGATTTGAACTGGCTGGACAAGAAGAAAGAGACTAAGATAAGGAGACCAAAATCTGGAGATAGGCTAGGTGAGGAGACTGGGATTAAGACTTGAAGGTATGAGAATGGGAGGGGGGAACTAGAGAAATATATGGTTGGATAGGCCAAGGCAGAAATGGTCAAGGTTGAAGGGAACAAGAGTAGGAGGATGTGTGACCATTAAAGTGTACTTCCAAGAGAACCTGGAAGGTAACCCAAGATTCCTGCATCTCACTATTCCTCTGCTGCCGACAAACATCTGTGAAACCCACTGGCAAAGTGAATGTCTCATCCTCCTCTAGTGCTGGTCCACACAGAGAGTGACAACCTACTATCGCTTTTAGTTACTCCGTTAACTCAAGGGACAGAGGTCCATGCAGTGGATCTAAAGGTTCCAACCCTGGTGGTGAACCATGCGGGTGTTAATATGAATCCACTTGATGGAATTTCTGGGTTGGTTTTTTTTTTTTCAGTTTTCTTTTTTAAAAATTCTAGGAAATTACACACAAAAGCTACAGGAAAGGAATGTTAAGGTTGCAAAGTCAAGCACTCAAAAATTAGCCAATACCAGAATTAAAGTTTCCAGTCCAACATTAATTCAGTCCCCTTGTGTGTATACATTATGATACAGACTTTAATTACATGATCACATACTGTGCTCCCCCCACCCCAGGACATCCGGTGAATGGATAGTTAGTCAACATTTCTTTTTATCCTCCGCATTCAAAGTGTGGTTCTAGGCCTATTTAATGCCCACCATTCAAACCCACCATTGAAGACGATTACTAATTTCCTCTTGGGTGTTTCTCAGTTGCTCTCACCATCACATTTGAGTGCTTCACAAAAAAGTTAATCAATCTAGCTTCACTAAGCCCCCATGAGACCAGATGATATCCCCATTTTACAGCTGGGGAAGTGAGGCACAAAGAGTAAGACCAAAAGCATCCACCAATTCTAGGTGCCCAACATGACACACCTAGGACCTGATTTTTCATAGAATTTGGCATGTGTTCAGCAATTTGTATATTCAAATAGCAGCTCCGGTCAACTTCATTTGCAGTTGTGCATGTATAACACTTTTGCAAACCTGCAAGGCGCTGGCTGTTTCATGCTGGACACTCAGAAAATGAAGAACACACAAGTAGTGGCCAACTAAAACATGTTTTTTAAGTGACTTGCCCAGCACCATATGAGAATTTATGGAAAAGGCAAGGATAGAATCCAATTTTCCAGGGTAAGATTCAACTTCCTTAACCATGATACCATTCTCTTTTTCTGAAGCCACCTGCCTTCTTCATAACTAACTATACCTTCCAACTTCTGCAACAAATTAGGCAGGGATCAAACAGCCTCATTCACTACACAACACTGTTTCATTCTCTGTGCATTGAATGAGGCAGAGATCCTATGAAAAAAGTATATGTGAACACTACATCATAATGCGTATGCACAAGGGAGCAAATTAAGTTTGCACAGGCAAACTTAGTTCTGGCATTTCCTAACTTCTGAGTCCTTGACTTTGCAACCTTAACATTCTTTTAATGTAGGGGGGCTTTTGTTTGTGTGTGTGTCATTATTTATGTATATTACGTACATACACATTTGTACAATATATTGCATACCTCAGAAACCTTTGGACATGAATGTTGCATATAACTTCAAAGATATGACAATTATTTTGACTTAAAAAAAATTTTAAACACTCAGAGGTTTGATTTTTCCACTGAGTGGAATTAACATTGAGAGGCCTAAGTCTCCACTCAGTTATACTATTTTTATGTTGGTGTAACTGTTGATTTCAGCAGTTTCACTGGTGTAAAACTAGTGTAACGGAGGATCTGGCCCATTTATTCTATGGCAGTTGGGTATCTAAGAAACATAAAATAGTCAGGTCAAAGCCAGCATAGGCTAAAGGCACCCTTTTTAAGTTTTGTGGACCTGGGATCAAAGATGACTAGATTTCACTGTCACCTTCTCAGGGGCCTGCTGATTATGTGGTCAGTTCCTGACTTCTAGGATTTTCAAAGTTCCATAAGCAATAGTATAGACTGAATTACAGAAAGACTGGACATTACACAAGACTTTCTTAATGTAAATGAGGTGGGTTTTTGTTGTTTGTTTGTTTGTTTTTTTAAATTAAAGGCTTTTCTTCAGGAAGATTCCAATCTGAGCAGATGAAAATATTTAGCTCATATCTCACTTTATAGGGTCAAAATGCTGTAGAAATTTAAGTGCTTTAACTACAAACTGCTGTACAAACATTAATTTACTCTGCGCCCCAGTATGGCAGGTATTACCTATTTTACAGATGGGGAAACTGAGGCAGAATGCTTAAGAAAGTGACCCAACCCTAGATACAGAGTCACTGGAAGAGCCAGGATTAGAAATCAGGACTTCTTGGGGGGAAGCTCTAATTTCCCTCTCTCATGTTTCATAGTAGAATAGATGCTTCCATGGAAGAAAGCAACCACTTCTTCCGTGGTTCATCCACATTGTCATCTGTATTAACCTCTACACTGTGAGCTGAAAATGGAGATTTACTACATATCTGGAAAGAATCATATCAGACGGCTTGATAGCCGGAATATAGCTTGAAAGCGCTCCAGCAGTTAGGAAGCGTGGGAAGAATGATGAACTAGTCAATGTAATGCTCAGAGGAACGGGACTGAAATCCAGCAAGGTTACAGTTCAACTGGGGAGGACAAATGCATTTCTCTTCAGGAATCCTGAAGGGAACAAAGAATTCGTTCAGAGAAAGGCAGACAAGCCAAGAGCAGATTGAGGATCAGGGCCTGATCCTATCCTGTCAGATGTCAAAGGGGCTTTTGCCATTGGCTTCAGTGAGAATAGAATTGTGCCAGGGACATCATGGATGACAGTCAGAAAATAAACTTTCTGTTTGCATTACTACCTCCTAGTCTCCCTTATTATTGCTGTGAGCATTCAGAACACCCCGGAACCTAGCATAATTGTATGGACCAGGTGCTAACTATCAATAAGGGGAGCTGTACTTCAGGTGTGTTTGCATTTTTCTATTTTGTGTCTCTCACGTAGATTTATTACACATCTACAGGGAGGGGAATAATAGCAATGTCTTGCACTTAACAATACATTGGTTGCCATTTAAAGAGTCAACCTTTGCCAACAGTGAGCACAAAGTTGCATTTGAAATATTTGTTTTCTCTATACTTAAAATTGGAAATAACTGTGACCTTTCAATGATGATAATTGAATATAAATTCCTTACATCCAAGGACTGTAAAATGCTTTACAGAGGCATGGAATTCCCTCAGGAGGTGGATTAGTATTGTTGTATCCGTTTTACAGGTGGATAACTAGGACAGACAGGCATAGCATCTTTCCCAAAGTTACACAGCAAGTTTTTCAAGGGAACTGCGAATAGATCCCAGAAGTTCCAACTATTTTTGTAGACCATCAGGAGTGCTGTATGACTGGAGATTACGAGGCAACTGTGTATCAATGTTTTTTTACATTATATCTTCTGAGTGAAGGGAAGCAGGAGCATCTGGTAAATCTCTCCTATGGCTTACGTCTCCACAGCTGTATTATTTTCCCAGTATTTACTGTTCTCTCTCTCTCTCTACCTCTTTCCTACCATCTTTGCCTTATCTGCCTAATTTAGACTTCAGGATAGGGGGCATGCCACAGCTGTTATGTAAGTCAATAATCATAATGACATCTCCCCAAAGGTTGGAGCTTTAGCAGCCTGGATCCTCAGAGAAGACTCTGGATCTGCTACAGGCTATAACTCAAAGTAGGGAGGCTTCCTTCCCTACCATCAGTCTTATACTCAGCTGACATTTCCTCAGGCTTGACTCACTAGAATCCTTTAAAAGCCTGGCCCCTTGTCACCTCATTAAGTAAATGTATATTCTTGCCCTTTGGAATCTTACTCTGTCTTTTAAAACGGTGAAAGAATCTTACCCATATTGCGGGGCTAATTTTTGGCTGCCTAGTAATATTTCTCCTACTTAAAATGGAGGCATGTTTGAAAACCTGAGCCCCTTGGTCTTTCAATTTGTATTGCCAATGTCTCCGAGAAAGAGCAGGAACCTAGTTTAAATGAGATTGCTATTTCCATTAATGTTAAGGCAGGCATTATGAAAGAAGCTTGTGTTTCAATGTATGCCACTTGGCTCCACTGCTATTGACTTCCTTGGGAGTAGGGTTAAATCTGAGTAGCATTACACAGACTAAAAATGAAGTCTGCCATTATTTTCACCTTATTGCTAATGTACACAGCACTGAACAGCTGTGCTTGCTGTACAGAATTATTAAAACCATGAATCCAAACCAGAAACCAGGACATGCTTGTGAATGGCAATGCTACAGTGTTTACTCTTCCTGCCTTCTCATCTGTGGAATTGTAAAAGGAAATGCTCCCCTATGGTAAGCAACATCTCCTACTAATTATCCACAGAGATTTGAGTTGCATATTTGCTTCCTGAAATAATCAAAAACAGATGTGGGAAAGGCCTGGTTTTTAATCAATCATCCTATACATCCCATGGCACTGAATCACATGTGTGTCACACAGTGAAATACCCACAGGCTCCACAATTAATGTATGGTCCAAGTTGGCTGTGACATGCATTTTTGTCAGCTTATTCAGCCCATCTGTACTTGTTTGTCCTTGTGTACGATGAACTAGATATTGTCTCCAAGCAAATTCAAGTCTGAAAGGCAATCAGAAAACTAAATTTTTCAAATGAGCAGTTTAAAATAAAATCCCTAATCACTACAGAAAAATCCCATTTCCACTCCGTGGTCCCAAGAAGGGCCCTCACAGCCATGCCTGAGCCTCAGTAGTTCCACTGCAGGGGACCCAGGATGCTGGCAGCCGACACAGGCTGTGCTCACCTTCTGAGCATGGGTTCCTTCTGCACCCCCTACAGAAGGGTCTAGAGAGAAGAGGAAAGACTGCATTACACATCCCTTCTACCCAGCATGTAGACGGTCAGTCCCCCTTAGCAGACATGGGGATTTACTTCCGTTCTGAGGCTATACTAAGGGCCTCAGAGTGGCTGCACTGCAGCCTCAGAAAGACAATTCCTTCTCCTGACAGTCTCCAGAGAGTACACCTACACACAGCCTGTTTCCTCAGGCTGTGCACAGAGATGTGAATGGCCCTTAGGGAACACATGTGCAGACTTAAATATCAAAGATTAATACACTTTGCAACAGAAGAGCTGAAAATCAACTTTCTTATCTGGCAAGACCCAAGTTCAGGTTTTCATGTTATTATCACCCACACATTTCACTGCAGACCCTGCTCTCTTTCAGATGTTGATTATATATCCTCGGATGGTACAGATACAATATAGAACTTGGGTCCTGGGAGGTAAATAAACCATGTAAGTACCATTAATTAGTTCAGATTTGCTAGCTAACCAGAACTTGTTGATTAGAAAACTCATGCACACTATCTGTTTTGGAACTAATAACCATGTCCTGGGTTAAATAAACTCACCGGCCAAGGTGCTCATCAGCCCAAGACATTACAGCTCAGTTAATAGGGAACATCCTCAAAGCATCATAACTGAGACCCCATCATAATCGTTCCTCTCACCAAGTCACACACCCCTACAAGGCTCCCTCTTACCTGGATGGTAGCTGTCCTCTTTGATGGAGAGGTGGACCCTGGGGCCTGTTTCCCCCTTCCAGCATGCTTCAGAGAAAAAGAGCAGGCCTGCTCTGGCTAGTGGAAGAGATAGCTCCTTCTTGCCCTCTTTAGTAACTTCTAAGAAACAGCTGAGACAATTAGAGGTAATCCCAGCCTCAACATGGTCTCCCACCTGCTCATTACAATGCCTCCAATGGCTGAATGAAGGCTGATGTTTCAAGCCTTTACAAACAAAATGCTGGGGCCAAGGCCAGAAGCTGGGATTGAAAACAACAAGCTGGTTGGTAAAACCTGGACCCAGTCCTGCCCAAAATGGAACCTTAGTAGCTACCTCCTTCAGGTCGCTCTTCCCCTCCTCTCAGACTTTTCTACACAATTTAAAATTACTTAAAAGCTGAATTGGGGTCTATATCCTCTACCACAGAGCTACCATAGCTGAGGCTGGAATAGAGGGAGGAGATTTTCAAACAATTATAATTTGACTGACAACAAATTTGGCTGACTACTCAGCATGACAAGGCCTCAACTGGAATACTATGTTCAGTTCTGAGCACCACACTTTAGGAAAGATGGGGACAAACTGGAGAAAATCCAGAGGAGAGCAACATAAAAACAATTAAAGGTCTAGAAAATATGACTTACGAGGAAAAATGGAAAAAATTAGGTTTGTTTAGTCTGAAGAAGAGAGAGTTGAGTGGGGACATAATAGTCTTTAAGTACATAAAAGGCTCTTATAAAGAGGAGTGATACACTATTCTCATCCTCTGAGGACAGGACAAGACTTAATGAGCTTAAATTGTAGTAAGGGTAATTTAGGTTAGATATTAGGAAAAACTACCTTTACAGTTAGGAGGTTAAGCACTGGAACAAATCACATGGGGAGATGAGGGAGTTATGGAATCTCCTTCATTGGAGGTTTTTTAAGAACAGTTTAGACAAACACCTGTCAGTGAAGGCCCCATGGTTCTATCATACCCATCCCCAGGAAGGAGCCAGGCCTGCCTCAAGAGGCTGTTAGGGTTGCCAACCCTCCCAGTTTCGCCAGGAGTCTCCCAGAATCGGACTATACCTCCTGGAGGCTACTGAAGCCAAACCAGGAGATTTTAGTCCACTAAAAATCTGGTGGTGCAGCAAGGCTAAGGCAGGGTCCCTGCCTGCCCTTGCTCCACACTGTTCACAGAAGTGGCTGGCACATCTCTGCGGCCCATCAGGAAGCAGCCGGGGGGGGGGGGGTCTCTGTGAGCTGCTCCCACCCGAGCATGGACTCTGCAGCTTCCATTGGCTGGGAACTACAGCCAGTGGCAGCTGTGGGAGTGGTGCCTGCAAGTGGGGGCAGTGCATGGAGCCCCCTGGCCTTCCGGGAGCAGCGCACAGTCAGGGCAGGCAGGGAGCTGCCCAAGCTAAAGGCTGCCCAGCTGAAGTCCTCATTCCCCCCCTTCATCAGCCCTGAGCTCCCTCCTGCACCCAAACTCCCTCTCAGAGCCTGCACCCCAATCCCCTGCCCCAGTCCTGAGCCCTCTCCCAGAGCCCACACCCAAATCCATTCCCCAACCCTAAGCCCCCTCCTGCACCCCAACCCCCTGCCCCAGGCTCAGCCCAGAGCTCCCTCCCACACTGCAAACCCCTCAGCCCCAGCCCAGAGCCTACACCCACTTCCATACCCAACCCCCCTGCCCAGTGAGGGTGGGATGGATTAAGCAGGGTGGGGCCTCAGAGAAGGGGTGGGGCTTCAGGGAAGGGGCAAGGAAGGACAGGATAGGGGTGTTTGGGTTTGTGTGATTAGACAGTTGGCAACCCTAGGCTGCATAGAAGCAGCCAATCAGAGCTCAGCAGGCTCAGATAAAAGGAGCTCTAGGGGCTGAGGAGTTCACTGTATTAGCCAAAGTAGGTGTGATGGACTGTGTTTGCTAAACCTGGAAGCAAGTGGACCTGAGCACTCTAGCCCAAAGCCAGTAATGGACAGATGTGAAGAGGCCCAAGGAATGTAGCAGCAACTAAATAAAGGAAGTAGCATGTGGCTGCTGTGTACAGGATCTCTGGGTTGGCACCCAGAACAGTGGGTGAACTGGCCTGGGTCCCGCTGCCAGCCAGGGCTGGGATGGCCTAAGCCCTGAAAAGGGGATATGGCTAGTTTTAAAAGCTCAAGAAAATGGATTAGATTTAAAGGGCCTGTGACATGGCACCTGCCCTGCACTGGCCCTGAGATGGTTAAAACCAGCTAAAGGAATGGCTGCAGGGGAAACAGCCAATTTGGCTGGTCCGGGTGCTGCCCTATCAGGGCCCAGCCAGCCCACATAAAAGGAAACTGCAGACCAGAATGAGTAAGTCTGCTGCAGCGAGCCCTAGGCAGAAGACTGGCTTATAGTCCTGGGAAGAGGGCAAAGGAGCTGGAGACACATGCAGGAGCAGAAGGAACTTAGGCTGTGGGGAAGTTGCCCAGGGAATAACAACAGTGAGCTAGCAGGAAACTGCTGTTTGCAAGGGCCCACAGTAGTGTGTGGGCCTGGGCCCCTCCTCCACTAGCTATTGGAGGAGCGGCCCAGTTGTGGGCTGCCAAGGAGTCGTCGTCCCTGGGGGGCGGGGTGGGGGAGAAGGGATAGTGACACAGCCAGAGGGCTGTGCCACAAAGCAGATGGCAAGAGGAAGGAGCCATAATGGGTCTGCAGGCAGAAGTGATGATAGGAGAGGAGCCACTACCTGAGTGCACCTGCTATGGGAAGCTAATTCCTAAAACGCCCAGCAGGAGGTGCCAGTGAAGTGAGTGACCCAGTGACAGGGGCCCAGAGACAGGGCTGAAGGCCCTGGTGAGTGTAGACTGCCTGTTCTGGTGAGATTGTTTTCTAAGCCCTGAGATAGGGTAAGTTTCCTTTAGAAGCCTGAGCAGGGGCCTGATTTAAAGGAGCCAATGAGGGGCGGAGTCCAGCTTGAGCCAAGGATTAGAAGACTCTTGCTCATGTTTGTTTTGGATTTGAAGACCCTGGCAGGGGTTCGTCCATATTGACTGAGTCAGTGGTTCTCAACCTCTCCAGACTACTGTACCCCTTTCAAGAATTTGACTTGTCTTGTGCCTCCCAAATTTTGCCTCATTTAAAAATTTACAAAATCAGACATAATACAGAAATGTCACAACACACTATTACTGACCACTTGCTTGCTTTTTTATCATATAATTATAAAATATCAATTTTGGTGTGAGCAGTATAAACAAGTCATTATCTATGAAATTGTTGTTTGTAGTGGCTTCGCTAGTGCTTTTTATGTAGCCTGTTGTAAAACTAGGCCAATATCTAGATGAGTTGATTGTATCCTCCAGAAGACCTCTGCATGCCCCCAGGGGACCGCTGGTTGAGAACTACAGAACTGAGTGACTTGGCCAAAGAGCTGAGCCACTGAAGACCTGCCTAATGAGGTTGACAACCTAGAGGGAGTGCCACAAGAAAAGATTGCAGCATCACATCAAGCTGACAGGAGGCACTCATGAGAGTCTAGATCAGAGGTGGGCAAACTATGGCTCGTGGGACCGTCTTGTCCAGCCCTTGAGCTCCAGGCCAGGGAGGCTCGCTCCCAGCCCCTCCCTGCTCTCCCCTCTCCTACAGCCCCACAGGCAGTGCTCTGGGCAGCGGGACTGCAAGCTCCTGCCGAGCAGTGCAGCAGTATGTCTGGCTCCGGCCGGGCAGCACAGCTGCCAGACATGCAACTTGAGCAGCATGGTAAGGGGGCTGGGGGGTTGCATAAGGGGCAAGGGGTGCCGGGAGGCAGGCATGGGACAGTGAGCGGTTGGATGGGGCAGAGGTTCTGGGGGGTGGTCAGGAGACAGGGGAGGGGTTGGATAAGGGTAGGAGTCCCGGGGGGCCTGTCGGGGGTGTGTGGATAGCAGTCAGAGCAGTCAGGGGATAAGGAGCCAGGGGGTTAGGAAGTGGAAGGGGTCGGATAGGGGGCAGGCTGATTGGGGAGGCACAGCTTTCCCTATCTGGTCCTCCATACAGTTTTGCAACCCCAGTGTGGCCCTTGGGCCAAAAAAGTTTGCCCAACCCTGCTCTGGATCAGTGGTTCTCAAACTAGGGCCGCTGCTTGTTCAGGGAAAGCCCCTGGCAGGCTGGGCAGCTGGCCGCCCTTCCTCCAGCCCTCATTGGCCTAGAGTGGCAAATAGCAGCCAGTGGGAGCAGTGATCAGCTGAACCTGTGGATGTGGCAGGTAAATAAACTGGCCCGGCCCACCAGGGGCTTTCCCTGAACAAGCGGTGGCCCTAGTTTGAGAACCACTGATCTAGATAATACTTAGTTCTGTCTCAGTGCATGGGACTAGACTAGATGTCCTACCAAAGTCCCTTCCAGTCCTATGATCCCATGATTACTCTTGAAAGAGGAGGCTTTGACCTCCTTCAAAATGAAGGAGTGGGGAGGGCAAGAAGGGAAGAGATCAAGCAAATCAAAATGCCACTTGTATTTTGGTGATGGAGTTCTGAGGACACAAAGGCAGAGTGTAGGGATTTCCATGCCATATGTGAGAAGTCACCCCATACCTCTAGGCTCATTCCATGAGCTCCACTGAACAGCCATTGCATAATAGTAGGGTGGGTTGAACATTTTCCTTCTAAACTTTGACTAAACAAGTTTTTCATTAAAAGTGCCTGCTTTCCAAAGAGAATTTACATTTTGCATTAAAACCAAAATATTTTGATTTGGAAATGCTGCCTCAGTGCCTCCCATGGGAGCTGTAGTTGGTTGTCTCACATCCTCCCATTCTGCTATGGGCTGGATTTAATTCTCCTATATTGCACCAATCAGAGAGCCCAAGCTATGGAGGAGAAAGGGAGCATCAACCATACAAAGTACAACTCCCAAGAAGCACCAGTGTGGCAGTTCTGACTTGAAATATTTTGATTTTCAGCAGAAACATTTTGGTATTCAAATTTCCACCCAAACACTAAAACTCTGGAGAGAGGGAGAGGAATTTTTCAACCAACTCTAATAGTATTGAAAATTGCTACCTTGGCACACAAAGGCAGCTTTATATCTAGAGCTGTAGTCAGGACATTTTTGACAAAATATTTCCACTGAAAAATGCTAACTGGTGAAAACCAAAACTGTTCAGCTTCAGACTTAACTAATCTCAACTCACAAAAAAAAAAAGTTGGGGGGAGCTTTGAAGTTGTGTAAATATTTCATTTTGACAATTTCAAAATGGAAAATTCTAGTTTTCCAATTCAAACTGATCTTTCATTTTGAAATGTAGCTAATTAACCTAAAAAAGGAAGATGAAGGATTGAAATCAGCATATAGACATCATATATTTCAATTGACCCAAAGGGAAGCTTCCCCCCCTCCTAACCCTCACCATCTCCTGGGTATTGAGATTTCCACTTTGTCCTAATTTTAGCCAAATAGTCAAGGGATGACGCAAGTTTCCTGGCCAGCTCTATTCGCATCCCATTGCTAATCTCCAGTGACATCCAGTCCCCATCTGTAGTGTTACTTTGTATTTTAAAAGATACAAAACCTTGTCTCTGTGTTGACACATCTAGTACAAGGGAGCTCTAAGCTTAACCTTTGGTTACTAGTGACCATATCTTTACTGCTTTATTTGCATTTCAATTCAGTAATGTTAAACTACCTAAACTCAGTGGTGGTGTTTCCTGTGGATGAACAGCAACCAGGAGATACTGTATATGGGTGTCCTGGGAAAAGAAATCCAGTACTTACAACTAAAAATGCAGTAATAGTTTGCATCATAAATGTTTTATTTTCTGTACACCATAGCACAGAAGCCTGGTATTCTACTTACATCATTATACTTTTTTAAAAAAGTATATATTTCAAATTGCTGGCACTGACTAAAAAATTCTATTGAAGGAAGAAAATGAAGGGCTGGTTTTTTTTTGCGCGCTGGCATACATTGTGGACGATAATAAATCATGGATTTTAAACGTTCACTTGGTGCAAAAGTCAGGATAAGGTCTCTGACAACTATAATTCTTTTATTAAACATATTTTACTGAGCATTAAACACTGCTGTTTATGTAGGCACAGAAATAAGAATAACACCACAAAATCAAAACGATAAAGTGCAGACCTATTCTGAGAAGCAGGCCTGGTAGGTCAGTCTACTCCTACGATGGGGGGGAGAGGAAGAGGGGGAAGGAACTGCCATTACGAGAGCAAGTATATTGTAAATTATGTTGTGAGTTAACAGAACTATACATTTCCCACAAGGATTAAAGCATTTAAGAAGTCCCATGTGTGTTTGTTGTGACAAATGTAAGTTTAAGTCTTAACTTACATAGTGGCTTATTTAAGAGTAAACAAACTGAAGGGTTGTGCTGATTAGACCACCACTTTTAACATTAATCTCTTCCTTAATGCTTATTAGTTTTGGGGGTTTTTTTGTTAGATAACTGCAGAGCTAAATATTTAAACCGATTTTCATCAGTCAAAATTTCCCTTACCACTTGGCTGCTGCTAACAATTAATTTTGCTCCTCAGTGTCTTTCAAGAAGTGCTATATAATTCTTAATTTATGTGTAGATATGGCCATTATATTTCAGATTAAAACTTATACATTAAAATAACCCAGTTGCTGCAGCCATGATCAAGCATGTGAGAAAAAGGGACAGGAGCAGAGAAGCTGGGTTAAAGTCACTTTTTTTTTTTTTTTTAAAAGGTCCTGGTCTGGCTAGATTCCATTCCTATGTTGAAGTCTTTCTCTAAGCAACATGGCCCCACTGATAAAACCACCACCTTGTCTTAACTTCAGTAAATGTGTCCTCCTATTTTTACCTCATAAGGGCAGTTTTCTGCAGTTATTACTGAGATGATATATATAAATTTTCAGGATTTACACCCCCCCCCCCCCAAAAAAAGGCAGTAAATGAGGGGAAAATAACTAATTAGCTACAACATGATTTTGTAGTAAACAATAGAATATAACGTGCAATAGTGCAATTTCTCCCTTGCTGCTCCAACAATGCAAGTCTTAATATATAGTCCATTGATTTTTACATAGCTTTTCACATTTAGTTGCGTGTTTGTCGAGGATTACTGTTCTTGCCAGACTTTTGAGCAGAATCACTTTGTCCAGGCTCATTTTTGCCCTTTCCAGGGTGACGAAGTTTCTGATCCCAGCGCTGTACAATGTAAGCAAACAAAACTAATAAATGGAAGAAAAAAATTTAACTACAACTGCATGTGTTTCAAAATATCCTAAACTCACATTTTTACAAAACTAGTTCACAGATTACACTCAAATGCTGCAAAGTACTGGTAATATTTCTAAAAGATGCTGTTACCCTCACCAGAAGAGGAAAATGCCAGAGACTTTATAAAATAATAGTGAATGTGACTTAGATTATGAGCAGAAGTAAGGAGTTCTGCTCCAGAGTGCAGAGTATAGGGACAGGAATGTGGCTACCTAAATGTGTAACTACATAATATTACAGTATGAAATCTAAAAATTACAGCGTAAAACAGATCCTTGTTCTCATGGTCTAGTGACCATATTCCTTAAACCTTTGTTTCTTTAACTGTTTTTTCGTAGAGATGTGCCATTTTAAAGGCTCAAATGTTAACTACTTACTAAGGCTGTGATTCTGCAAGCTGATTTCCATAAACCCTCTTTACTTTAGCAGGACTCTGTAGTAAGTAGTCAACCTACACGACTCAGCCTGGAGGATAAGGATCCAATCCTAAGAGGTGTTGAGCCCTCTCAACTCTCAGTGAAGTAGTTGGAAGTTGAGGGCACTCAGCACCTCACAGGATCATGCCTTCAAATGCATAGCATGTTATTTACACAGACAGGGGATGAGTGACATTACACACACAGACCTAAGTTATGAATGCCAGGGTAGATTATGGTCAAAACATAGACTTTGAAAAAGTTATTTTACCAAAATGAATGATTTAAAATGTTAATGCATTCTTCTTTCAGTGAAAACAACCTTGGTTTCCCCCACTAAGATTGGACCTAAACATTTCCCTCCACAGGCTTGCAACCCAACCACTGCAGTGCGAGAATCAGAGTGACTATAAACTATAGTAAAACTGTGTCCGTGTCCAAGCTGAAAGAAATACAAGTAGTAATCAAACACCACTGTGAAAAGCACATTAGATTTTAATATCTTATATTTAACTTTACTCATGAAACTAGCTTCATCAAACTCAAAGCCATGCTTATGCTCAGCAGCCTAAGAACAAACTTACGTACATAATTTATTTGCAGGGTTATTGTTCTCAGGTGTTACTAGAAACATGAGTAAGGATCTTTTTCAGTTCTTAGGGGGTTTTTAAACTAGTGTGTGGTTTTTTGGTTTGTTTTTTTTAAACAACTTGACAGCTGACTTGAACTGCTGGCTGCCTAAGAGATCATATTAACATGGAAATGAATGATCAGACACCATGATACAATGACAAGCAAACATAGCTTATGCTTTTTTTTTTTAAATGTAAGTAAAGCCACCTGTGAACCATTTTAGGAAACCATGATAGAAAAGCAATCAAGTGATTCGTAGAGCAGAGATGGGACGAAGGAACTGTGTGTGGTGTAACAGATGGTAATGAAACTAGCAGGGATGTAACAGTCACCAGTAACTGAAGTTACACTAGTATCAGGAAACCAGAATTAATGTACCAGAGAACAACATGAATTATCACGTTCTCTGGCACTGGAGTTGGAGGATCTACCAGATGAGAACTTAAAACAGGTCATCCCGTCTAAGAAAAGGCATATGGATGACAGCTAGACACAGAAGAATTTCAATTTGTGTAAAAGAGTAGGATTTTCTCTGCAATGATTACTAAAACTGAAGAAAATAAGGGGAAACAGACAGACCAGAGATAGACAGCTGCAGCAGCACAGGAGCCAGCAAACAGAGCTGTAAACAGGGGAGTTTGAGTGGGACTTCTGTTGGAGGAGAAGGTATTTGTAGCTATTTGTATTTGCACCTGTGGGGGCTGGTAGGGGCAGTGTGCTGGGAGAGAAGCTGAGCCCTGATTAGGGGGCAGGGCTTCTCTGACTAGGGGTCCTATAAAAGGTAGCCAGTCAGGCAGCAGCATAGACAGCCGCAGTGGCCAGCAAACAGAGCTGTAAACAGGAGAGTTTACAGAGGGAGTTTGGGAGAAGACTAAGAGGCAAGCAGAGGAACACACAGGCTACTGAAGGGGAGTGTGCAGTGTTCTAGCAGTGTCTTCATGCTTGTTAGGGGTTTGTTTTGCTGTGGGTGGTGGTGTTTTGGGTTGGTTTGCGTTTCCCAGATTTACAGGATTTAGATGGGAAGCCTATGACAGATACAGAGGCAGCAGTTGTAGTGACCCAAGCAGTGGAAGACACAATGAAGATGAATGGATGTGGAAGCTGCAGCATGTACATGATCCTGGATGGGGCACCTGAAAAGAGTTTTGTCTCCATAAAGTACAGCCTGATAGAGCTGATGGAAGAAAAGATCCAGATAAATACCAGGGAGGGAGAGGAATTATGTGGACACAAGAACAAATGGATATAAACTGGACACTAGGAAGTTAGACTTGAAATTAGATGAAGGTTTCTAACCATCAGAGGACTGAAGTTCTGGAACAGCCTTCCAAGGGGAGTAGTGGGGGAAAAAAGACATATCTGGTTTCAAGATTAAGCTTGATAAGTTTATGAAGGGGATGGTATAATGGGATAGTCTAATTTTGGCAATTAATTCATCTTTGATTACTGGCAGTAAATATGCCCAATGGCTTGTGGTGGGATGTTAGATGGGATGGGATCTGAGTTACTACAGAGAATTCTTTCCTGGGTGTCTGGCTGGTGAATCTTGCCCACATGCTCAGGGTTTAGCTGATCGCCATATTTGGAGTTGGAAAGCAATTTTCCTCCAGGGCAGATAGGCGAAAAACCCCCAGGGCTTCTGCCACTCTCTGCAGTGTGGGACACGGGTCACTTGCTGGAAGGTTCTCGGAACCTTGAAGTCTTTAAGCCATGATTTGAAGACTTCAATGGCTCAGAAATAGGTTTGATAAAGGAGTGGGTGGGTGAGATTCTGTGGGCTGCATTGTGCAGGAGGTCAGACTAGATGATCATAATGGTCCCTTCTTACCTTAAAGTCTATGATTCTATAACACACACATGCAAAAAGATGTGAGGAACCTTATTTATGTCAAATCAACATGTTGAGAAATTGTTTTTAAAATAAACGCTTTCCATGTAAAAAGTGATGTTTTGTAATGGTGCCAAGGTCACTAAAACCATTTGAGGTCTGACGGGTGTCAGATATGAAAGATAAAGCTCAGGAGCCAAAGTCCGTGTGAATGCTTAGCTTGCCCAATCAATCATTCCAAGAATTACAAGATATTAGGGCGAAACATACATCATTTTTGTGTCTGCTCCAGTTCCTCCCTATTTCTCTACTTTCTTTCAGATAGGAATTCCCACACTTGTATTCCTCCCATATTCTTTTCCTTCATCACATATGTCAAATGTTTCCTTAGATGAAGAGCTAAGTCTAGGAGCAAGACCAAGTCTGCACAATTTAGATGAGAACTATATTTAAACATTTAAAATCTGAGATGCACAAGTCTGTAAATGAGGTAAGGCGGCGGCTTGTGAAACCATGTTCTGCCCTTGGCTGTGTGTAGATGGTTCCCACTGAACTGAATAAAATCTGCATGTATGCATCTAAACGCAGAATTTGGCTGTAGAGCTTAATTCAAATCCTGCTGATTGAAATAAATGATTCAGATTTTAATCGCTGCTAAACTTGTATAAATCTGGAGGAACTCCATTGATTTCAGTTATGTTACTCCAAATTTACCTGTGTGCAATGGAATCAGAATCTGATAGGTTAACTTTCATGGGTGTAGAATTGGGCCTCATGTATTTTCTCTCTTTTCTTAAAGGCGAGATACAAACACAGTTTCCAATGTCAATTGTTACTAAGATCATGAAACACTGTCTTACCTTTACTTTTTTACCAAGACGATCCTTCCACTTCTCAGCTATGGAGCCTTCTACCAAGAGTAACCTACACATTTCAGATAAGCTAGTTATTTTATTATTGAGGAATGTGTATGTTGTACATAGCAATATACACAACACTAACGGGATCTGCTAAGGGGGAGAAGAGAGAATGTCATGGCACTCAGCAGTGACAGGACCAGGTAACTCAAAAGCATTGGTCACGAGTTCTGAAGAAAATTCTGCACAATTTTCTTCAGAGGGAACAATGATGGCTTCAAAATGAGGTCTCATGGGTGGACGAGTAGAGCAGGGAAAGTAATTCTTAAAAGAACACTTTAAAGAATAAATTACCTGGAGCGTTCCTCATCTTCATAGCCCATTATAATGTATTCTTCATTGGCACTAAGCGGTGGGCATAGACAGCCAGAGTTTGTGTAAAGGTTAACAGTGTCCTTAGGAATATTCACCAAGGAAGATTTTAGTATCTCCTTTACTTCAACAACTGCGGTGACATCATGACATTTAGTTTTCACCTCCTTTACTTTAGCCCGAATGACTGTGGAAAAGTAACAGAGTAGTTAACAGCAGCAAATAATGTAGGTCACCCCCATGCCATCCTTTATGATCTGGTGGATTAGGCTTTTGTGTGCTCCTTTATCAAAAGCTCAACTGAACTCCATCTAGATTTTACCCAGAGATTCCTCTCTGCCCTTATTTCTTCACTTTCTCTTCTACCAAGAGTAATATACACATTTCAGGTAGCTCTGTGTATAGAATAGCAATGTAGGTGCTCTGTGCAGGGAATAATTTAGCAATTGGCCTTTCACCTTACTTTCTCTGGGATATATTTTTTTAGCTTTTTTCTTTTATTCCCTCTGTGTTTTTTAAATATGTAGTTCATACTTCATATTATTTCCTCTTTGTTCATTCATCTAATGCTGCAACAACTTCTTTCTTATTTAGGTTTAGTACAGACTCTTAAGTTGGCACCCACAGCCTTTCACAAAATGGAAAATATACTTGAAAGCTTTATTGTATCATTATCCCTACTAGATGACAGGGCCTTCCCTTTTCTCTTCTTCCTTCAGTGACCCAGCCCCAATTTGCTCTGTTTTCCATGAACGCCAACGTTCCTGATCTTTACCTGATGACCTGTCTAATTGTTTCTTCTCTGATCCTATCATTCTCCCATGAATTGCATACTAGGGAAAGTTGCCTTCCAAGGGCAGCAATTTTTCAGGTCTCTCATGGCGACAAATGAGCTGACACTGCATGCAAATCCACAGGTCATACTCCAGGGAGTACTACATCTTGCCCTATTTTGAAATCATAGAATCTTCCTCCATTTTACATCCAAATTCCTCAGATTCTTAATCTCTTATAACTAGTGCCTCCCTCCCCAAAAAAGGCAAAATGGAAGAGATGTAATGAAAAATAGAGAAAATCCATTAACCCATCCCCACTCTCTCTCTCACACAAAGGTTTTCCACCTACAGATATGCTCAGCATTCTCTCAGCTAAGTTAAACAAACTATTCAACAACTCACAGGAGTTATACAGAGGAAAATTTTTACCAAACTAATCCACTTTCTTAAGACTTTACCACAAAAGCCTACTTTATTTTGGTACTCTTTCTAATGTGTTTCCAGAGATCTTTACATTCTAAAGAGAGGAATGGTATAACAGATTATAAAGAGCCTGTGGTAAGTCATCTTCATTCTCTCCAACACAGACCCCAAACTGTAGCTGTAGCATACTCAGTGAATCTCTGCCACAGGCAGCTGCAGTATCCACTGGAGAATACTCACACTAACCACCACAACATATAAAACCGCTAAATGAGGCAGAAAATCATAACCTTGCTTCTTTTCAATGAATATGAGAGTTCATTAATATCATTTAGGAGGATTTATTTTATTGCTGAATTAGTGGATGCCATTTGTATACATATATGTACTTAAAAACACTGGTTTAACAATAAAATTGTATTCACTATGTCCTGGTCATGTAAACCCTTTTTCATGAATTCAGTGAAACTAATAGTAGCTACTCACATGAGTAACGGGTTGCAGATCAACATATTAAGACTTCAAGGGCCCAATTCTGCATTTCTGACTCCTATACATAATCCTTACTTATGCAAGAAATCTTGTTGACTTCATCAGGTTTATTTGTGTAAGAAAGACTTGTCTGAATAAAGGCTGCTGAGTTGGACCCAGGGGATGTTTGAAGAACAGGGAAATCTGGACAGTTCAGGACATAGTCTGAACACCGGGGGGAGGTGTGTATGTGTCACACAGGTGTTACCGACATAAATTGGCCTACAGGAGCCTCATTACTGGCAATGATGTAGGAGAAGGAAAGAACCTAACTTCAATGTCAGATCCCAGGATGGGCTTGCGGGATGATACTTAGTAAAAACATCTTTTTGTTTGTAAACTGAGCTAGAAATCAGAGAGATATGAAAGACAGAATCCCACAATGTCATTTTTACCCAGTCACTTTTAAGCCTAGAGACATTTTTCAACACGTAAACACTTAGTATTTTCCTGGAGCCAATGAAGTGGCACATCTCATACCTGACTGGGATTTAGGGTGAAACACAGCAACATTGTACAATGACATACACTGGGCTTGCACGTTAATGTTTAAATATTGTTTTTTTAAAAAAACGTTTTACAGAATATTTTAATCTCAAAAGCTACAACTATAATGATGTCCTCTTACAATACTGACCCACCCTTGCCTCATCCTTCTATGACTGAATCAAGTTTTGATTTTAAAACATGAAGTAAAAAAAATTTCTCTTTTTGTAGATACTGCTAATGAATTAACTCAATACAATCAAGCCGAGCAGCTTTCTTAGTACAAATGAGTGTGAACTGATGACACGCTTAGGCCATAGCCCATCATTGTGGAATTTTTTCCTGTTGCATTACTAAATTTAGAGTTCCCTGAAAAACTTAATTTATTCCTTTAAAGGTTTGATATCTAGCCATGCAGCTGTCCTTACCATAGTTATAATTGTTCCGAAGATAGGTCTTCTGGGTAGCTTTAATAGGTTTACATTTGCAACGCTCTGCAAGAGAAAACCTTTGCTTAGAAGAACGAAGAATTGATTCAAAGACAAACTCTCCCATCCTCCCCCCACCCCAACTGCCTTTAAAAACAATTAAATGGAGATTGATGGCAATAAATAATTTATACATACATTCAGGTTTTTAATAGGACATTATTAATCTCCTCTGCACAAAAACAGTGAAACTGAGCATCACATTGCTGATTTGAAAATATTTACAAAAAGATTAGAGTGGAGCTGAAAGAAAATCAGAATTTCTGTCCTGCAGGAAATTCTGATGTTTCAACATTGGTTTTCATCCCAAATCTGAACAAATAGTTGAAATAGCAATACTCTTAGGAAAGAAAATATTTTAAAAATTGGAAGTGCCAAAATGTTTTGTTTCGACCCTGTTCAATGTTAAACAGTATTTTCCTATTGTGGCATATTGCCTCATGGGAACTGTAGTTCAGGAGTCACATGGCCTCGTTCTTCCCTGTGGATCAGACTCCCTGCCTAAACTACACCTCCCATGATGCATCTGCAGTTGTGGGACTTCCATGATGCACCACTGAGCCAGTCAGATGAAAGACTGCATTATATCATGGGAGATGATGTCTAGTGAGGGAGCCTAGCCAATAGGAGAGAATGGAGGGTGGAATTACAGCTCCCATGAGGCAATGCACTGCACTAGGGAAATGAAATTTAATATTAACGGACTTGAAACTATACATATCAGCCAGTTCAACAAACCACTCAAAATGAGATATTTCGATTTCCCCAACAGAAAACTGAAATTTTTTGCAGAAACTGCATTTCCTATCAAGAAATCATTTTGATGGAAAATTCCCAATCAACTATCAATCACAGACTAAATTCTGCTTTCAGTTATACTACATCAAACCCAGAATATATGCACCAGCAAAACTTAGGGCAGGTTGTAGACTCCCTATGGCAGTTCTCTATAGAAGAGAACGAACGTGAAAGCACAAGCATGGCCAGCACATTTGTTACAGAGACACAATCCGTTTAAGCTCAGGGGCTAATGGCATTTGTAGTCTCCAGACCAGGCACATCATTAAGAAATGTCAGATGACTTAGCATCATGTGACTTCCTAGTGCTACTGTATAAAGGAATGCTTCTGGCAAAGTCTTGTGAAGGCTGGTTCTGTGGCCATGTAATATGAGGCCTAGAAGATGTCCAGGAAGGCTACCCAGGGGAATAGTCAGTCTTCTCACCTACCATCTTGCTGAAAGGTCTTGTCTGGACGTTGTAAGTATCTTGTATTATGTTGCTTCTGGTTTGAAATCTCCTTGAAGTTAATAAAGCCAGCACTGAAGAAATGACCTGGGACTGAACTATCAATTGGTCTTTATTTTACCTTCCTTAATTGGCACGTCTGCCCACTCACTGGCCTATACACGCTACAAAGGACTGAACTAGGATCCAGCCGGAGATTTTTGACTAGTGCTCAGACAATTCTAATCACTGAAATTTTTGCATTTGATCTTTTTATTCTAACATGTACTAAAAAGAATCCTCTCAATAGGTACCCTAAAGAAATATATGGCTCAAATATAATCAATCTCACTTCCCATCCCACACCAGAAGGCAAAACAAAGAGCAAATTAAGTTGCTGATCCAGCAAACCTTACTCATATGGATGAGACAGACATGACATTTTGTATGTATATATATACTATAAATATTGGTATGAACAAGGCAATCAGCTTTGTTTGGATACTCTTCTACTTAGAATCTGTGTTTTACTTGTCTCAGTATGATTATGATATCTAATGTGAGTTTTTGACACTGACTTTTGTGAGAGCAGTTCCTATGTTTCTACTTCATTCAGGGAAAGAATAAGGGAAGGCTCTTGTAACTAAATTAACACTTGAAAATTGCATGAATTTTAATAAGTAATTGTGGAGTGCTAACTATAACAAATAACTACCCTATGCACTACTGCAGATCATTGGCTTGGGATGGGAGATGTGAGGAAGACATTTTTTTTGGCAAGAACCCTGGGGAAGGGCTCTTTGTAATCACTCCCCTCTCTAGATACCCAGCAAAAAGGAAGGTATAATTCAGCTCATAGAGAATATGCAGAACCCTGTGTACAGTAATATGTGGCCACATAATTGCCATTCTATCTGAATTTGCTACACCACTGTGCTCTAGAATTTAAGCTTTCATTATCACAGTGAGGTTACTAGCCTTTCTGGTTGCAAAGATAATTCAAAATATAAACCCATGCAGTGCTGTCTCCCTGAGGTTGCAGAAATCTGGAAACAATAATACAGGTGGGTATACTTCATTCATTTCAAATAGGTTGCTAACTCAGTCTGGAGCCTTTACTCATAATTTTGCTATCTGAAGAGTTAACTATTGATCATTTTAGCAGAAAAAAATCAAGCTACTTCATTATTTTGGATGTAGTGGAAGTTATTGAGACTTGGTAGAATGGAGCAGCTGATTGCTGTTGAAAGTTGCTGGGGTAAACAGCCCCACCCCACACACACCCCACCAAATGTACAGTACCATCCAGAGCCATACTCAGAGGCAGCTCCCTGCTGGCTCCTCCCACCCCCATCCAGCCTCTCCCCTCCCAGCTGTGCTGTGCCCAATAGAGAATTTCTCCCATTATGTTTGCTAAGCACACAACATTCTACTACTATTCACAAACACATAAAGAACATCCTATGAAGTAACAACTGCATGAGTACTCTTACTAGAAACATCATGTTCCAAAAATAGGCATATCCTATTATTGATCTGTTTTGCGGTTCTAGCTGAAGCAGCACATGATTCACACCAGATTAGTAGTCAAATTAGGAATAGAACCCAGATGCCTGGACTCTCACACTCATGCTTTAAACATCTGACACTGCCTCACAAGTCATGTATGCATCCTTCAATATTAAAAACAGTAAAACCCAACACAGCTGATTTATATACACTTAAGATCTAAAACAACAGTGCCCATTTCAGATATTTCAGTATAATCTGAAAAGAACAGTTCCAAAAAAATAAACTTGTATTTTTGTGCTTTGAAAAAATTAGGAAACTATTGTGTTATTTATTGGGGTTCTCAGTTTATCATTTACTTTGGCTCAGTGTATCCTTATAGTTAAAAACAGAAAATAGTGTAAACAGGAAAAAAGAACATTTCAAAGGAAGACTGTTTCTTTTGAATTTCAAAATGCATTCTCAGAAATCTATATATATACACACACAGAGAGAGAGAGAGAGTGTGCTACAGAGTTGAGCTTTTCTGTGTTACTGTTTTAAAATAAGGCAGAAAAGAGAAGTAATTTTTGGTTTTCATTAAGCCTATGTGAATTCATGGACACTTAGGCCAAATTATAGCTCATTTTGTGAACACCCTCAAAACAGGTGCTTATAAAGGGACTAGTTCTGTAACCCTTATTCATGCTAGTTTCACATTTCAAATTCAAACAGAGTCAGACCTGTATCCAGGACAGCTACCTTAACAACAGACTATGTCAATCCCTTAAAATTCGCCTTCTCTGCAGAACTTTATTCCACCACACTAGCAAAACACAAGGTGATTGAAATTGATAGCAATGCCACCTATGGGTTTACACTCCTAAAACAATAACAATCTCAGAAACTGCTTTAATCCAAGGAAAATAGTTTACTGTCATTGTCCTAGAATATAATCAATGGGCTTCTCCCAGATCTCACTGAATGATACTATCTAATAACACTTATCAGCACTTTCAATTTGTAGATTTCAAAGAGTTTTACAAAAGAGGAGCCATTAGTATCCCCTTTAGAAATGGAGAAGCTGAGGCACAGAGAAGTTAAGTGACTTGTTAGGCCAGTTATTAAGTTATCAGTAGAGTCTGAATGAGAACCCAGGTCTCCTGACTCCTATTATGGTGCCCTATCCACTGGATCATGTTGCCTTCACTGGGAAAATGATGTGTGTATAAAAGGATTTGATTGATTTGATGTCTCTTGCAGGGATGAACCTATCTGAGAGGAAAGGTCAAAGACACGCATATACACACACCCCGGAGGAGAACCTAGAAGAATTATGCTATTGAAAGGTATAATGTCTCTTAGGCTTGGTCTACACTACGTGTTTAAACCAATTTTAGCAGCATTAAACTGATTTAACGCTGTACCCATCCACACTACGAGGCCCTTTATATCGATATAAAGGGCTCTTTAAATCGGTTTCTGTACTCCTCCTCGATGAGAGGAGTAGTGCTAAAATTGGTATTACCATATCGGATTAGGGTTAGTGTGGCCGCAAATCGATGGTATTGGCCTTCGGGCGGTATCCCACAGTGCACCACTGTGACCGCTCTGGACAGCAATCTGAACTCAGATGCAGTGGCCAGGTAAACAGGAAAAGCCCCGCGAAATTTTGATTTTCATTTCCTGTTTGCCCAGCGTGGAGCTCTGATCACCATGGGTGGCAATGCAGTCCCAAATCCAAAAAGAGCTCCAGCATGGGACCATACGGGAGATACTGGATCTGATCGCTGTATGGGGAAACAAATCTGTTCTATCAAAGCTCCGTTACAGAAGACGAAATGCCAAAGCGTTTGAAAAAAAAAATCTCCAGGCTACACAGTGCTGCGTGACAAGCGTAACGGGAAGCCAGAGACTCAAATGGACGCTCATGGAGGGAGGGGGAGGGGGTACTGAGGACTCCAGCTATCCCACAGTCCACAGCAGTCTCCGAAAAGTATTTGCATTCTTGGCTGAGCTCCCAATGCCTGTAGGTTCAAACACATTGTCCGGCGTGGTTCAGGGAATAGCTCGTCAATTTACTCCCCCCCCCCCGCACATGAAAGAAAAGGAAAGAAATCGTTTCTTGACTTCTTTCAATGTCACCCTATGTCTACTGAATGCTGGTGGTAGACGCGATGCTGCAGCAGTGAAGAGCAGTATCCACTCCTCTCCCCTCCCAGGTGCAGATGGCAGAGGACTGGTAGCATCTGATATATACCGTAATCACCTTGTTATCAACCCGTGAGTGCTCCTGGCTGGCTTCAGGTGAGGCTGGCCGGGGGCGCCTGGGTAAAATAGGAATGATTCCCTGGTCATTCCCAGTAGATGGTACAGAACGGCTGGTAACCGTCTTCATCATAGCAACTGGGGGCTGAGCTCCATCAGCCCCCTCCCTTTCCTGTGTAAAGAAAAGATTCTGTCCTGCCTGGACTGTCATAGCAGCAGGCATGCTGGCTCCTCTCTCCCCCACCGCTTAATGTTCTGCCTGGACTGTCATAGCACCGGAGGCTGCCTCCCCCTCATTTTATCTCACTAACAAACTCACTGTTTCTTATTCCTGCATTCTTTATAACTTCATGACACAAATGGGGGACACTGCCACGGTAGCCCAGGAAGGTTGGGGGAGGAGGGAAGCAACGGGTGGGGTTGTTGCAGGGGCACCCCCTGTGAATGGCATGTAGCTCATCATTTCTGCGGGATCTGACACAGAGCAGCTTGTGCTCTCTGATACACTGGTTCTCTAGTACACTTGCCCCATATTCTAGGCAGGACTGACTCTATTTTTAGAAACCATAAAGGAGGGATTGACTCGGGAGTCATTCCCAGTTTTGCCTTTGCGCCCCGGCCGATCTCAGCCAGGGGCACCCATGATAGCAGCAGACAGTACAGAGGACAGATAACCGTCATCTCATTGCCAATTTACACCGGCAGCAGACAGTACAGAACGACTGATAACCGTCTCTGCTATCATGCAAAAGCAAATGAATGCTGCTGTGTAGCGCTGGAGTATCGCCTCTGTCCGCGGCATCCAGTACACATACGGTGACTGTAAAAAAAAAAAAAAAAAAAAAAAAAAAAGCTGAACGGGCTCCATGGTTGCCGTGCTATGGCATCTGCCAGGGCAGTCCAGGGAAAAAGGGCGCGAAATGATTGTCTGCCGTTGCTTTCCCGGAGGAAGGAATGACTGATGACATTTACCCAGAACCACCTGCGACAGTGATTTTTCCCCCTTCAGCCACTGGGCTCTCAACTCAGAATTCTAAGGGGCGAGGGAGACTCCGGGAACTATGGGATAGCTACGGAATAGCTACCCACAGTGCAATGCTCCGGAAATTGAAGCTAGCCTCGGACCATGGACGCACACGGCCGAATTAATGTGCTTAATGTGGCCACATGCACTGGACTTTATACAATCTGTTTTATAAAACCGGTTTATGTAAAATCGGAATAATCCTGTAGTGTAGATGTACCTTAGATTCTAGGGGAGCATGCAGGGCCGGTGCTACCGTTTAGGCAGCCTAGGCAATCGCCTAGGGTGCCAGGATTATTCAGGGGGCGGCATTTTGCCTGGGGGGCAGCAGGCAGCTCCGGTTGACCTGCCGCAGGCACGCCTGTGGAGGGTCCCCGTTGGTCCGCGGCTCCAGTGGAGCTGCAGCAGTCATGCCTGTGGATGGTTGGCAGCTCGCGCGGCTCCGGTGGACTGCCCGCAGGCATGACTGTGGCAGCTCCACCAGAGCCACAGACCCTCCGCAGGAATGACTGCGGCAGCTCCACCGGAGCCGCGGGATCAGCGGGGGAGGGGGGGTGCGGCGGTGAAATGGCTGTGTGCCTAGGGCGCGAGAAACCCTAGCGCCGGTCCTGGGAGCATGGAGGGTGTGAAGCAGTAGGGAGGGGGGTGGATTGACCTGGGAATGTCATTTAGTTTTACTGGGACTGTCTGCATGGGGGATGGGAGAGCAGGGGATGACTTTAGGTGAGGAACAGTACCTGAGCCTGTAACCTGAGCCAGGATGGGGGGTCAGGCGAGTCGATACCTTTGTGGGGAAACTGAACAAAGGGAGAGGAAGAGAGAAGGAGGGAGAGAGAGCCTGCTGAAGGGCTTTTTGGTTTCAGTTTTGGGCTGGCTGGGAAGAGGCAGGGAACCCCAAGTCTGGGGTCTAAGATCCTTGCCCCTCAGAGGGACCTGGCTGAGCGGTCCTGTTTGTACCTACAAGCCCTGCTTGGGACTGTGTTCCTGTTGTCTAATAAACCTTCTGTTTTACTAGCTGGCTGAGAGCCACGGTGAATCGCAGGAAGTGGAGGGTGCAGGGCCATGACTTCCCCACATTCCACGACAGAGGGAAACACCCCTTTCTATACATGTGTAACTGCAATAGACTGTTATCCCCCATCTTGTTGTGCAGGAGTATGGGACGTGACTCTGCCCACACTCTATCTAGCCATTCTCCTCTGGAGCTGCTAGAGCTACTGACAATGCTCCGCCTACCTTCCCCCTAACACCTAGGGCACTGGGAACCAAATGGCAACTAGACCCCTAACTCCACTGGGAAAGCAATGAAACATTCAATTTTTAAGAAAAAGTCAGTGGGAGTTAGCAGACTATGTGCCATTTGTGCCTTTGAAAATGTTCCCCTACAAATATATAGGGGCTTTTAAAAATAAAAATATATAAAATATGTCACTCCCATAAAACCTGGTTGTATCACTGATTAATATAAGTACTCAAAGCTGGCAAAAGTTTCACTGAAAAAATAATAAAATCTGGAGAAACTTCTAAGCAACTTTAAGAGCATCTGATGAAATAGACAAGAATGTAGTTTCTAGCCAAGGAAGGGGAAAAGAATTATTTATATGCAGACTTGAAGGCAAGATTTTGCCAATTGACTTTGCCAGGGATAAGAGCTGTTTTGAGTAGATTTAACGCGCTGACATTACTTACAGGCAACAATACATACAACTATTTGCAATATCCTTTATCATCATACAGAATGTCCAGTCTTGAATTTTTTAAAACACTTCATTGTAATACAACTTACAAAGGGTCTATTTACAATGGTGAAAGGACAAAAGCTGTTTTACTGAACATATAAACAAAGCAACTATTAAAAAATAATGCTCTTTTCTCATGGGATTAAATTATATTTGTCAACTGAAAAAAATATACTATATTGAGACTCAGAATGTGATTCTACACTAAAAAAATATTCAGCTTATTCTTCAGAGCTGCTCCCTGGGTGTTTTCACAATCATATCTGCTTTCTTTAGTAATGTACATTTTTATTGCTTTTCACTCCTATTAGTCCAAGAGAGCCAACACAGCTAAAATAATTTAAACTGGACTCTCTTTTTTCTTGCCACATCACAACAAAACTGTTTAAATTCCAAGCAGTTAAATTTGGGTGACCACAATGAAGACAATGGGATTGGCATTGAAGCAATTTAGGGCCAGCAAAATATTTCATTACTGATGGTGCAACATGACGAGGAAAGTAAACAGTTTGACCTTCAGATCCCACAAGTTTGCAAGACTCGTTATTTTAAAAAAAAAATTTTTTACTTATAAACTGAGCATATCTGGTATGAAAATCAGTGACACACAACAAACATGCATCATAAAATGTTCTTTTAACAGTAATTGGTAAGCACAAAACTGCATTTAGACTACGCAAAGATCATTTTTGCTTGGTTTAACGTTAAGTGAAAAAAATTTACATTAGGGCATCTACAGTTATTCACTTAAATCCAGATTTAGTTGTTTAAAGCAACCTGATTATTGTAGACTTTAAGGTCAGAAGGGACCATTATGATAATCTAGTCTGATCTCCTGCACAACGCAGGCCACAGAATCTCACCCATCCACTCCTGTAACAAACCCCTAACCAATGTCTGAGTTACTGAAGTCCTCAAATTGTGGTTTGAAGACCTCAAGCTGCAGAGAATCCCCCAGCAAGTGACCCGTGCCCCATGCTGCAGAGGAAAGCGAAAAACCTCCAGGGCCTCTGCCAATCTTCCCTGGAGGAAAATTCCTTCCCGACCCCAAATATGGTTAAACCCTGAGCATATGGGCAGGACTCACCAGCCAGCACCCAGAAAAGAACTCTCTGTAGTAACTCAGATCCCACCCCATCTAACATCCCATCACAGACCACTGGGCATACTTACCTGCTGATAAGCACCTCTTACAAAAATGCAGTTAGTAACTTAAATGTGGATTTAGCTACCTAACTTTAGATGCCTGAGTCTGAACCTTTTGGCCGATGTGATTTGACCAGTAGCCAACAGAAGTTATTGGCACAAATGGTAATAGAATCCTGGAGCTCTGACTGCCATTCCTCAGCTTTAATTCTCAGGCAACACTTCCATATCAGATCTACCCATATGGGGCAATTCAATTTTCGTTTTCCTTGTATTACCTAAGAATGGTGGTCAACTTAAAGGGATTAAATCAGTTCTGACACAAAAACAAGACAATGGGAGGCTCAGTGGAGTGAAAATTCATGGATTCATAGTGTGAAATCCTGATCCTATTAAAGTCAATGGGAGTTTTTCTCTTGACTTCAATGGGGTCAGTATTTCACCCATAAGTTTTAAGGCCAGAAAGGACCATTATGATCAGCTCATCTGACCTACAGAGTAATGTCAAAAATGGTGGTTGCTGATAGATTTAATTAAACTTAATAGAAGAAAATTACACAGAAAAATTATTTGCAGCGATTTGTAATGTATTTTGCTGTAAAGTAAAACAAAACAAATTTTCCTTTCCTTTCTTAACAAAGCCCAAACAGGCTACTTAAGATTAACACCATTTGACTGAAATTAATAAATCAATTAATAAAATAAGATGCATTAAAACAACAAGAAGAACAAGTTTTTAGATCTTTGCTACAACTCTAGAAATTTCTGAAGCAAAGAACAAAATTGAAGTTTACAATATTTACAGGTCAGAAGGGACCATCATGATCATCTAGTCTGACCTCCATGTACCCGTGACTAATTCCAATTACAATTTACTCAGGTATATGCTTTATATACTGTACAAGAAAAATTCTACCACTTTGCTCTACAGTTTCAAGGTTTGAAAAGAGAGACTGCTGGCATTTCAGCAGAGTGCTATATACACTGGGCCTGATTCACCACTGTTTCACTCCAGTAAATTAATAGAGGTCCTCCAACATAAAACTGGACACAGTAGTGAATTAGACCCTACATCATACAAAGAAACATCAGAGTAATTTGTAAGGAATCTGATTCACTAGAGATTTGCATACTGAACAATGCACGCTGGGTCTAACATATGTGGCACTGTTGATTTTTCTTTCCAATGCCAAAATGTGAAGAGAAGTGCTGTCCATTGCATTAGCATGCTGTAATGTAATATGTCATTCACCTGTTCAGGCCAATGATTCAAAGTAACAAACGTACTTCTGCACACTGAATTTCCAGCTTGTGTGAAAAAATAATTAGTAGGAAGATGACTTCCAGAGTTGCAGGATCTGAGCAGCAAACCAAATCATATTTCTATAGTATAGAATGACACAATGAAAGTGGAAAGCACAATAAGGGCTCAGTCCTAACACAGACAAGACCTCCCCTGAAATCAGTAAAGTCCTTTTGACTGAAGGAAGTTTTGCCTGGATAAAAGCATCAGAATCAGACCCTAGAAAAGTACTCAAAATGAAATTCACCACCTAAATCCAACTTTCATCCTCCTTGAATGTCTCATAGCAAACATACAGTGTACAAAAGAATTGAGACAACACAGCAATATATGCATCATTAAATACTGGTCTTATTTAAAAGTTAAAAGAATTTGAAAGAAGATAACTTATTAAAACAGTTATATATAAAAATGTACTCACCATTGCCGGAGCCTCTACAGTTGCCATTATTAGAATCCATAGGGAAATCTGGTATGGATTCGTAAAATATGTAAAGAAATGTTAGTATTTTTAATATTGATTATTTCAATACAGCTACATTAAAATTGCTTAATATTTCTCTAATATTTAGTATATTAAAATGTAAGACCCTATTAATGAAAAAGAGGTTGCATCAGTTTAGAGTCCTCTCCTGTTCCTACTGAAGTCAGTCTGAATTTTGTCTTTTAGCAGGTACCTAATGTTACATACTGAAGTGGCCTCTACATTATTTATAGTTCACAATAGAAACTGTCGAATTTCCACTGGTGACGGTGCGCAGAGTAGCAGGATCTATACAAGAATGGAAATACGTGTCAATTCAGACATGAGTTTGGGGCAATTCTGAAATGTACATATACTGCTTCTCTACTCAGTTGGATGTCTGAGGACAATTCAACTTTGATTTCCTCAGTAACAAAAAACAAACCAACCACAATCCTGTCACTGAAGGGAAAGCCAAGATTAGCATTTCAGTTTTCCCCCCTAAAAAATGTTCTGATTATGTTGTGAGAGAGATAAGGAATTGGGGCAGGGGGGAGGTCATGATGCCCAATTTCCAAAGAACTGCATTTGGGGACATTCTAAATTGAGAATATGTGCCAAATTAATATTCTTATTTTCAAATCTATTATTTTTAACCACCACCAAAGTTTATATTATTTATATGCATGTCTTGTTAATAAAAATATAGTAGCTGTTCCATATCATTCTTTATAAAGAAGAAAAACTGAAGGAATATATATATACACACATAGCAATAGACAGACACCCAACCTTGCAATTGGATCAATGTGGTTCTGCTTGCACGGAGCCCCGTGGAAGTTGATGAGGCTCAGTATGGGTGCAAGGGTCCCATTATGAGAATTCAACTGCAGTATCAGGGCCATACGTTTTATTTACAAATGACATATGTGCGTATTTGTGTGCCTATGCGCATGTGCCTAAATATGGATTTAAGAGCCTAACTTTAGGCACCCATTTTAAAAAAAGTCTTGGATGTATATCTGTCTCTCTATATCTATATATATCTATGTTATTTCCTTAACGTATATTTACACCTTGTACAGTATGCAATATACTTTACATAGGTGGATAAAAAACATGTAGGATGAATGTAGATTTTCAAATATCACTGGTTTATTTCACTAAAATAGTAAACTTGGCAAACCTGAGACTTCAGCATCAAACATCTGTATCAGTGTAGTATGCATAAGGGTACAGGAAATGTCCTAGCATTCCAGGGCAGAATCCTCTTCTTAACAATGGCCAAAAACGCTTTGCCACATACAGAAGTACTGACCCCCCCATAATGCATTTAACTTTACAGTATTGCAATAGGGAAGAAATTTTTTCCTGATGTTAACTTATTCTTCAACTGCAACTTATGCTGTGAAGCACAGTACTTGTCATTTTTATGCTAACCAGTAAAATTTCAGCTACTATTCTTATTCATGTTATCTGAGACTTTTGTTGAATCTTGCTAAACTGTTCACTTCAAATAGCATCTAGAGGTGTGAACTCTACAGATTATACATGGCTTTTTAAAAAGTGTTTCCTATTATCCAATTTAATTGTGTTCTTTTAATTTCATGAAGTATTTTCTTAACCTTTTATTATAGGACAGGATAAAAGGTATAATCCATATAGCCTTCTTCAAGCTTGTTATTTTCTTATACAGAACTTTCATATTTCCTCTTATTTTTCACCTTTCCAAACTTCAGTACATAGTCTGGGACCTAGCTCTGTTTCCTTATTCAGTATGTTGAATTGTGGCCTCTCTTTGGACCTGTGGCAGTTGTTTCTGCCTCTCCTATTGTTACTACCAGTCTGATACTCCCCCCAGCAATTTCCATTACTAGAAGTCTTGTGAACTCTTAAAGAAAAACAAAAATCTACAAAATGCCCATAAACTGGATCTTTCTTACACATTCACAGCAGCCTGAACTATCGCTTACCCCTGTAACCTCTGTTGGTTTTTCCAGCCCTGCAGACTTGTCTGTTTTATAATGGGTAACAAGGGAACAGAAACAGAATCAAAAAGACGGATGGAGAGAAGGAAAAAGAGAGAGACAGAATCTAGCCAGCAAAGAAAGTGAAAAAGAAACATGGGCAGCGTTTTTCATATCTTCGTTCCCAAGGAGCGGGTATGGAAGAAAAAATAAGCAGCACTAAAATACACTCTCCAAAGTAAAGAAATGAAGATTTCCTTAAACCAATCAAAGCCCCAGCTCCAACGTCGCCTGAACGTTCGGGTGCTTGCATTTCACATTGAGATCTGGATCTGAATTTTTAGCTTGAGCCCATCTCCACATTAAAAACATTTTTTAGTATAGTGATCATGAGAAAGGCTTATATGCAGTGACACCTCTGGATTACAAACACTTCCACTTCCTTCAGTCTTTTTAAATTGAAGTGGAAGAACCCCTCTTAAAAGTTAAATTGCACTCAAAAAACAAATTCCAGAGAATTTTATTATTAATCATTTACACAGCACAGTAAATTCATATGACACCAGTTTAGATCCTGCCACTGGATCTGCTCTAGCACCTCCCTGCAGCTGAGCAAAGTGCCATTGACATCAGTGGTGTTATAAGTAGGATAAATTTCATAATGGGAATATTTTTCAATAGCTTTAGGACCAAATGCACAGCTGGGGTATATCAGTTTAGCTCCAATGTAGTCAGTAGAACTACACCAGTTTACACAAGCTGAGGATCTGGCCCTATTATCCAGTAATATATAAAAAACTTCGGGGCTGAGAAACAGTTATGCATGATGTGTATAGCAACCCTAACATAAACCACAAAACACACATAAATGAAAAATTAAGCCACCTAACACCTCCACCCACAGTACACCTTAGCATGATCACACCTGTCATACCCTGCCATCTTAACTGAGCTCCATTTTCAGCCTTTGGCATGCTCTCGTTTACCAGTTCATTTTTCTCCTCCCCCAGCGCTAGTAGTTATGGATGTTTCTTGTGCTGGCAGAGGTTAATTTGGGAAAGGGTTACATGTAGAAAGGCAATTATAGGGGGTGATGTAAAAGTCTGGCAACCCTAATGTGCAGAGTTAAGGTTGTAGTGTATGGTCTTACTATGACCACACACCATAGATGTGTGTCTATGGGAGGAGGAAAACAGGATATACAGTATATTATTAGGTGGCTTAACTTTTCATTTCCTTGTTTTGATGAGTTTGAGAGAGGCACGTCATGTGTGTAGCAACCCTAACTGCTTCACAAGGAAGATTTTTGTGTATTCATCTCAATTTATTTCATGCTTATGTAGGGATGGGCATTGGATAAGTGGGAGGATGACATGTGGGGCTTAAAGTACAGTGGGAGAACATTTGATCCCTTCTCTGTTGTAGAATACATTCTGACACAACAGTCTAGCTTCTCATAAAGAAGGCTTTATGTGCTCCTGGTCCTCATCCATAAGTTTTGCATGCAGCTTTCTCACCTCTCCATCAACCGTCACACTTGGAGATGCCCAGCGCTTCCCCATGCCCAGTCAGTCAGACTTCTGTGCACCCACCATCCCCTGTCAATCAAGCTTTAGTACACCGAGCCCCAATAATCAGGTTTCTGTGTAACCTGACCCAATCTATTTAGTTTGCACCTAGCATCCATTAAGTTCACTTGCACTATGCACAAACTTTTATTCATAATGCAAATAATGGTTTAAAACATTTGTTAAACAGAACCAAAATAAACCAATAAAAACACTCTCCCTGTGGCCCTCAGGATCTACCTCTCTACCAAGTTCTGTCCAGACAATTGTGTACAGAAATTTCTGACAATGATAAACAGCAAGCCTGCCAAGGGAAAAATTTAGCACAAGCCCAAATTCAAAGGCTATTAACAAATTTGTTATGAAACACCAAACAAAAACTGCATCAAAAATTCAAAGGGCTAAAAATTAATTCTGTGTGTAATTTCACATCAATCTACTATCAACTTTTAGAGAAAAACAAGAATTGATGCCCCATTAAGGCCATTTTAGAATACAAGCCAGTAGGCGCCTCCATAAGATAATATAGCAATAAACAGAACCATGTCTTGAAATAACATTTGATAGTAAATGACGAGTATATGAGTTCCAAAGGAAAAGTGTAATCTCATTTATGTTTGAGACATGCAAAGCACAGACAAATCACAAATCTTCTCTGAACAAATGCAGACTCTTATCACTGCCAGAAACCGGCAATGCTATGCTTTTAAAAACAATGGCCTTGTTATAAGGATCCCTGATCTTTCCTACAGCCCGTTCTACCCAATCCTTTTTCAGAGGAAAACTGTAAAAATAATTGAAAAAGAGTATAACAAAATACAACAATTTCAAGGGCCAAAGAGTGGGAGGAAAGGTTTGAAAAGGGGAGACAGACAGAGGTGATTTGGTAGAAAACTTTGTTGTGAATAAACAACCTGTTATGGCTACAGGAAATCCAAGCATAATGTGATCCTGATTATTATTGCAACTAAAATGACATTGAGCAGCCTTGCAGAAGCCATTTCAGGAACTCTGCTGGAAACAGCAAAGTCAAACTGAGGAGTTGTTGTCTGAGGACTTTCTTCAGTTCCTTTGATGAGATGGGAACATTTCTCAGCACTGCTAAGAAATCCCTCAGTGTGAATTAATTTAGTTTTAATTATCTACTTCAGATATTTATTGTTCTTTAATGTATCTTCTTTAACTGCAAAATATTTGCATTGTACAAGTATTTTAGGATAGGGCATTATGTCATCTCTGAACTGAAAATGACAGAACAACTTTCAAGGTTAACAGGAGATCTGTCCTTAGATTCACATAGTGAATCCTGACACCGGTATTCTGCTTAGATCTTCCACTGCGTCAATGGCAGCTCTGTGTGTTAAGATCCAACAGCAGTATCCAACAGCAGAATTTGCATTTCATATGAAAATTAAAAATTTCTAGCTTTATTCACTTAAAATGATCACAGCCTGAGGTGGCACTTAACTCCACAAATCTTGACTTTGCACATAGATTATCAATACATACACCACAAAAGCCATTTTTCCTACAGTTCATGCTATAGATATATTAAAGAGAGGCAGTATACGATCACCAGCAGCAACAATGTTAGTAAGGTTTAGAATTCTCTCTTCTTTAGCTCACAACTTTCTCAAAATATCTCTTGTAAGGCTGGAAATATACATGTTCAGCTTACAAGTGAATATTTTTTCTGAAACTAAGAAAATGGTTTACTTGCATTTTTTATGCAGAGGACTAAAAAATGACAACTTAAAAATGACAAATCTGACATGTACACAGCCTTTCCTTAGAAATGTGTGGTTTGTTACATGCAAATTACTGCCCGAACTTATACACTTGCACAATTTCACTGAAGTCCAAGGAGGTGTGCAAAGTATGTTCTGAGCTGAATTTGACCTTAAGTCTGGAAACAATTGGATTGGAAATAACAGAGCTAATAACATTTGCAAATAGTTATAATGAGCACGAACAGTTAATGCTTTTACTTATGTTTTAAGTGCTGCTAGTGCCAGGGTGATGGAACAATTTTTGTAGTGGGGGTGCTGCTGCGGGAACCGTGGATGTGGTGTTTGTTGTTACTACTTCTAGCCAGGGGGTGCAGCAGCACCACTGCTGCTACATACATATCTTTGTGTGTGTTTACACACCTAGAGGGACATAGGGAGGAGAGAAGGAAGACTTAACTGAAGCTAGCGTTTCTCCACCTAGCCAGTGAGACACAAAATATGTTTTACTCTGACCACAGACTCTCTAAAATAAAAAATAAAAAGGAGGGAGGGGAGGTGCAATACAACAAAGAGTCTGAGACTTCCAATCAGGTGCCCCGTAGTAAAGTGATCCTAGCATTTGTTTTACTTGCTTTACCTTCTGTGGTTGTGTTTTCTTCCCTCCTCCCCTCATCCAATCTCACCAAGGGCACCACACATCTTCAAGCCATGTTTTTATTTCCTTGTAATACCGGGTGTCCATTCTACAATGCTCCTCTTCCAGGCTAAATGGACAAAGTTTAATCAGCCTGGGGAAGCCTTTCCTTTGATCTACTCTCTGGTCCACTCTCCTCTCCAAATGCAGAAATTCAGATGTACCTCGACACTGCTCAAGAGTCCACTGATGTGATAGGCAATACATGGACCACCATTTAGGGGAATGGCTTCAGCTTCCATATGGAAACGAAGTAGAGTATCACTGGAGAATATGTTATGAATGCTACAAGAATGCTCCAATATAATTTAAGGACCTTTCCCCTTCATGATAGATGCAAGTAAAGCCAATGATTAAATATATTATTTCTCTGAAATATTCAAAAACAGCAAAACAATCAACCTACTCTCATCACATATAATCAAGGTAACTGTTTTGACTGAAGCATAATTCAAGACTCGGCAAAGAAAATATCCAGATCTACGAAGTTACACTTCCATGTCCTGCAGGTGCACCATGACACAGAATTTTTCTTTTTTAACATCTACGTTCCTGTCACTTCACATGAACATCTCCCATTTTATAAATTGGACATTTCCAGAGATAAATGTTCAGCTAGCCTAAACCAACTCTCTTATTTTGCAAGTGCCCCTTTCTATCTGCTGTTGTTTTATTGTTACTATTTGTTCAGAAAAGCATCCCTATTCGGGACTTCAGCACTGTCATACATAGGGATAGACATAAGCACATCCTTAGGTATTTTCTTCAGTCAGGTCTTTAGCACTGACAGTATATTTGATGCTGCACTGTATACAAAAGTAAAGACAATTCCTGCCTTCAAGCCCTTGGAATCTAAAAGCATGACACACAGGTGGCAGGTCACACTGAGTAATCCAGTGGTGGGGAGGACCTGGTCATTTGTTTGTTTGTTTTTAAATGTTTGTAAACTCACATCTTGCAGGCTTTGCAGAATAAGTGAGTTTTAAGAGGGACTTAAATGAACAGAGAGTGACTGTTTGGTAAACTGAGGTAAGAAGAGCATTTGACTAGCAGGAAGTCAACATGGAACAAAACAGAGACAACAGGTGGAGGAAGCAAATGGGGCAACAAGACTGGCACGAATGAGCCACTTGTGCACACAATAGCAATTTAGTACATACAAAATGGTGTACCCCCACATCCGTGGGTAAAAATTGCTTACATGCGCAAAAGCTGGTGACAAAAGTCAAAGGCCAGAGATGTAAATTTGGACCTTAGCACTCTCTATTCCGACAACTGGAATGCAAACATGTTCCAAATATCATTTTCTTCTCCTTTCAGGATTGTCTTGATTGGTTGATCCTGAAGACTAATCAAAGATATACAATTTCATACTGGCCTCCAGAGTCAGCTATAAACATTGATGTATTTAAAGTTACAGTATCTTCTAAATACAGACTTGGAGACTCTCTCTTTTACAACAGTATAAAGGAATAGCACAAATTTAAGGGCCAAATTTTGGCTCATCTGCTCAGAGCTTACACAGAGCTTAGCCAGAGACCCTCTGCTCTGTGGCTGCCCATCTTGCTCCTTCCATATGGAGAGTGGACTCTATCCTCTCCACTGACTCATAAGAACGGCCATACTGGGTCAGACCAAAGGTCCATCTAGCCCAGTATCCTGTCTTCCGACAGTGGCCAATACCGGGTGCTTCAGATGGAATGAATAGAACAGGAAATCATCACGTGATCCATCCGCTGTCGCCTAATCTCAGCTTCTGGCAAATAGAGGCTAGGGACACCATTACTGCCCAACTCATATGAGGTTTGCAGGGAGTAATATCAGAGGAGGTGGTGCCACCTCCCCTGATATCCCCATTTAAGGGTGGGATCTCCCAGATGGGTGACTGCTGAGGAAACAGTGAGGGGCCTGAGTGATCCTCTTTCAGACTCCTAATTCCATTTGTACAGGTGTGTTCTGCTCTGACTGGTCTGTTAAACCCTTGACTCCCCTCTCTCCCTTCAGAAAAGGAGGCAATAGCTGTTAATGGAAGAGGATGGGAGTGGCACAGAGTAACTGAGATTCCCCTTCACAGCAGTCACGAGGCTGAGTGAATGGTACAGTAGTGGCCATATCATTCCTTCCACAAGTAGGGGGCACTGGAGTAACAGTAGAGAAAAGACACAGACAGCTCCTTCCAGGGCTGCCCAGAGGATTCAGGGGGCCTGGGGCAAAGCGGTGGAGCTGCGGCGCTTGTACTCACCCAGCGGCGGCGGCAAAGCCTTCAGTTGCTCCACATCTTCGGCAGCACTGAAGGGCCCCTTGTCGCTGAAATGCCGCCGAAGACCCGGACTGCTGCCGGGCCAGGGCTCATGGGGCCCCTGCGGGGCCCGGGGAAAATTGCCCCACTTGCCCCCCCACAGCCCTGGCTCCTGCCAGGGAGGTGGCCTTTAAATCAGTCTGACATCATAGCCTGGATATGAAAGATAGAAGCCCTAAGCAGGGTCATGGCAGGAATCACAACAGCCTCTCCCACGCAGCAACTAAGGATGGGCTTTTGGCTAGGGTGTTGCCCCAGCCCTCACCCAAGCTGGCCTCTTTATCTTTTGTACCCGTCACCGTCCAGTAGATTTAGTAGTTGGGTGTCTGGTTATATTTCAAGCTCTGGTAACACAGGCTCATGGGAACTCAAATGGACCAAAGGAATTGGGCTTTGCCTTATGGGAGAACCCTGTACGGAGCAGGGAGCTAGACAAGATGATTTAATAGGGCTCTTTCAATCTTTAATTTTACAGTTCTCCTTAAAATGGCCGCTAGAATGTGTTTACTGGAATGAAAAAATAGGTGGGAAAGACAGACCTGCCAGACCAGTGTTAAAGAAAAGCCTCTCTGTTCTTCACAGAGTGGAGAAATGATCAAATGACAGTTCACTCATGGAAATATTTGGGCCCTATTAGGGTGACAAGCTTAGAAAAGTCCCCAGTGATATACTACGTAAACAATACTGGCACAAGCCAAAGCTGCTATGCCCATTAATGTAGCGGTCAGTTAGACCTGATTATCTAACTTGTTAATTAGGGCCACAGACACTCACTGATTTACATACTTGACCACTGACGACATGCGCAACAAACTCTGTGAGGAAGAATGTGCATTTTTCAGAATCCGATTCAAGATGCTGCACTTCATCAACTGTAGTTCAAACTATGCAAAAAAGTGCAGGTCTGGGAGAATGGGGCCCAGAGTTAACTCTCTTCTGGTGAAGATGTTGGGTGCTAATTAGTGTGCACAGTTTCCCTGTATGTAAACTGCTTTGTATTATGCATTTTTCCTCCCTTTGTCCTATTATAATTATAAACCTGATGCATGAACATCAGTCTCCTGAAAGCAAACAAAAAGAAATCTTTTCTGAAGATAAACAGAAAACCAGTCCAGTCCTTTTACCCAGCCAGAGCCATATGAAGAGCTCACCCTAGCAATCTAACAACTTGATCTGACTGCCAATCCACATGCACAAAAATGAGTAAAGAAACAAAATTTTATTTTGATTAAAAATACTATTTGCTATGTTGTGGATTAACTGGGAGAAACTCTGTGAACTGAGATTTTCTACAACGGGATAGAATATAAAGTTATTTCACACTGTGAGTCCGTATACTGTAAATTGTTCACTAGGGAGGTGGTATGGTCTGGTGAGCAGAGAAAAAGAATTGGGCTCAGGGGCTCTATTCCTGACTCTGCCACTAACTAAGCTTGGTTATGTCATTTAAAAACCCCATCCTTAATTTGCCCTTTTACAACAGAATGGACTGAATAATGCTTACCTTTGTCAGTCAAAGTTTAGAAAGAAATCTGTGATCCCTGGACAAAAGATGTGATAAAAGTGCAAAGAACTATTATATTGTGGGTGATATTTTCATTTTGAATGATGAAAACCTTTTCAGTAAAAAATGTGAATTTACACTTCCATTGACTGTGCATTTCACCAACAATATTAGCTGCAGAAAGTGCATTCTTAAGAGGAAAAAACTTAGGAGAAATGCCTTGTATACAAATCATTAACTAGTCTGTTCTTTGTATTAGTGATGTACTACTACTGGGGTACAATCCTCTAATAGGATGATACCAGTTTTCTTCTGACCTTTTCTTATATTAGAAATATTTCATTATATTTTTTAAAGGAGAGGATTTATTCCCCCCTCCCCAGAAGAATACCTTCAGTCCAATGGATAGTATGCTGGTTTAATTTTTAAATCCCAGAAATCAGAACGTCGTCAGGTTTCCAGACAGTGAAGTGTTCATGGATTTCACACAGGAATCTTTCAAAGCGGCTATTGTGCTGCTGTGGTTCTCAGCAATAGGTAACTCGGGGGCAATTTTAGAGAAACTTCCTCCCTTCAGTTTTGAATCCCACTGCTTTCAAATACCTGTTGACTTGCCAAGCCTCACTCAGTTTGGATCCATTTTTTAAAGCAGTTTTGAAAGTATCTCAATGCTGCTAAGGAAAGAGTCTGTAAATGTGCTTCAAAATGAGACATTCACAAACCTATTCCTAATTTTGGAATTCAAAACCAGCCTCACTGAAATCCTCCTGCAGGTCTGCAGAGAAGCAGCAACAACAGATCTATAGACAGACACACGGAGTTAGATGTGGGGTACAATTACAGAGGAAGGACAGGTTAGAAATGTATGAGGGAAAGGGTTAGTTATGGAAGTATAAGGAACAGAGTTAGCTTGAGGTATCGGTTAAGAGTTGTAGAGGGGGATCTCAGAGTTAGAAGGGGTGGAAATGGTCATTTGAAATGTTGAAGTGGAGTTTGATTGGTACGGAAATAAAAAAATATACGGGTAGGGGAAAGAAATGATGGAAGCGAAAGGTTAAATGGGCACACGAAGAGAAGTGTGCAACGGAATAGAGTATAAGATGTGACTGGAAATGGAGAAAGCATTGGAGGAGGAATTATGGGGTTTGGTTTATATGGAGTGGAATGAAAGGTAAGGGTCAACAGAACGATGACAACAGTAATGAGTTACATACTGCACCTTTCATCCAAAGCACTTTGCTATGGGTCAGAATCAGAGGTGACATCAATGGTGGTATAAGTAAATCAACAAATTGGTGTTAGCTGGTATAACTTACACATCAAAGGGGCTGAAAGATGGGGCTGTCACAGAATGAGCAACTAACAGAAAAGTGTAAGTAGGTGTAAGATAAAGCACAGGTGCAAGCCTGCTCGATCTTAAAACTTCCTTTTCTCACTACACCATCCTCTTCTGCCGTCTTTGGCATGTAAGTCAAACCACTTACCAATAGTTAACTTACACCATCACCTATGGTATCTCCAAGCGTGATCAGCGATATGTATTTCTCTCTGATGAGATAAACACTGAGATATTAATCATTTTGTAAATATGCAGGATTCTAGTGCCAGAGCCTTGACCAAATTCCAGTCCTAGCCAAATCCCCAAATTACATTTTGCCTAATTTGGTTTATCTCAGCTCTTTCAATCGGAAATAAATGGGTTTATTTCTCCATTGCTTGTCCTAGTACATTGTATTGCTGTGCAATGTTTAACAGGCTCTATGTTCCATCCCAGAGGTAGCAGCTCAGGGATGGTTGAAGTTGTATCTTTTTGTATTAAAAAAGCCAGCACCCAGCCAATGAGAGCTTTGCAGTGTTCTGGCAGCACAAAGCAGTTGGAAAGCCAGCTTAACCAGCTACATGGGGATTCTCCTGCAGTAAGAGGAACACCTAGATGGCAGTGAAATAACCACCAACACTACTTTTACAGGGAATGGGGCCAGAGAGCTGCTGTGCTCTAGAAGCCTCCAGTGATCTCCTGGGAGGCCACTGCAGCCAGATACAACTTAGAGCAGCTCTGAGGCTACTCTAATTTGAACTGGGGGCCAAACTGACCCTCATCTAACCCCAGGACCAGGAGACGTACATGTTATCACGTAGCCATCTTTACCACACTCATCCTTCAGCTACACTGCCTGCAACCCTAACACAGCTGAGGTTCTGGCCCAGTATCTATGCATGCTGTAAAACTAGTAATATTTGTTACAAGTTTATCTCAAAATAAATATGCAACAATTACTTTCTGCCGCTCTTCCCCCAGCTGCCATTGCACATGTCCTTGTGCTACTGCTGGCATGGGAACAGGCAGGGGCAACTGCTTGTCCTACCTCGAGCCTCACTCCTCCTGTGGCCACCACAATCTCTCTCATGTTGCCACCGCCTTGGAAATAGAGGCACCGCCACCTTGCTCCCATCAGCACAAGCTAGCTTGCAGCATGAAGTTCAACAAGCACACAGGTGCAGCTACTCGTCTATGCAAAATAAAGCGAGTGCAGCCAATTCCGGAAGGACACATGGTTTTAGTGAGTGGAGGGCATGGGGAATTGTATACACAGTATTGGGTACATTTACTGTGTGGCAACAGCTATACTATAGTACAGTTATATTTACAAAATACTAAAGCTGAGCTAAAAAATGGGAAATTGTTTCCATTTTACAGGATTTCATTTTTTCAACAGTTTTTACAAAAAAATTAAGCTACTTTTTGAACAGAGAATGTTTCTGAATCTGTTGTTGAAAGTATTCACTTACCAAAGACCCATTTTTCAATAAACTAGAAATGTTGATTACCCACAACAGCATTGATAAAAATTTTGACTGAAAAATGTCAATTAAAAAAAAATCACAAGAAGTTAAAAATTTCAAAAAAGTAAGAATTTCTTATGGAATTTTTCAGTTTTGGAAAAAGGCCCTTTCAACAACAAATGTCACTCAAAAATCTCAATCAGCTCCACACAAATGCTAAACAAGAGTAAAATGTCAGAGGTAACAAACTATTTCACACAAAAGAGCACAAGGAAATTATCAGAAGGATGTAGGGTTGGATAGAGGTGAGGGTTAGATGAGAGGTAAGTTTAGCCTATGGTAGGAGACAACAGAAGTGAGGGCAAGAGCTGGGTTTGGAAATGGGAGACAGGATCCGAGTGACAAGTTTAGAATTGGAGGAACAGGTGGCAGGGGAGGGTTATGTTCAACCACACATGGAAGGCTGAAAGAATTGGGTTTATTTAGTTTGGAAAAGAGAAGACTGAGAGGGGACATGATAGCAGTTTTCAGGTATCTAAAAGGGAGTCATCAGGAGGAGGGAGAAAACTTGTTCACCTTAGCCTCTAATGATAGAACAAGAAGCAATGGGCTTAAACTGCAGCAAGGGAGTTTTAGGTTGGACATTATGAAAAAGTTCCTAATTGTCAGGGTTGTTTTACACTGGAATAAATTGCCTAGGGAGGTTGTGGAATCTCTATCTCTGGAGATATTTAAGAGTAGGTTAGATAAATGTCTATCAGGGATGGTCTAGACAGTATTTGGTCCTGCCATGAGGGCAGGGGACTGGACTCGATGACCTCTCGAGATCCCTTCCACTCCTAGAGTCTAGAGTCTATGAGTCTATGGATGCAGTGTCCACTCTTTTAGACATAACATTACTGCAGGGCACTATTGTCCATTGTCTCTGCACCTTTATATGCAAGCATCACCTACCCACTCTCAGATGTCACCAGCATCCATGGAGTGAGATGGGAAGGCAAGGGGACCAGAGGGGGAGAAGGGACTAGATAGGGGAAGGAGGAACAGAAATAGGTTTTGGAAGAGAGAGCGAGATGCTACAAAGGGAAGAGGAGAATGAGATTCAGGTGTAGGGAAAAGGTCAGAGGGGAGAAGAAGAGGGATGGCAGATGGAGCTGGCTGGGGGCCGATGAACCTAGGGTTGACTGAGATCAGAGGTGATCTCCTTAACGGTCAGCAAGGCATGAGGGCTGGGAGTTGGAACCAGAGGAGGATCACAAGCAGGGTAGGCTGGAGTTGACTGGGATCAGAAAGGATGAGAACCGGGGACTGGATTCACAGTGTGCTGGGCACATGCAGGAGGGGGCAAAGAGGGTTCTGGGCTGGATTCACAGGGATGAGGGCACAGGGGAGCACAGAGAAGGATGCCGGCAGGGCTCCTGGGGGTGCGAGCAGAGAAGGGAGCAGAGAGAGGTGCAGGATGGCCTCCTGGGGGCGATGGCAGAGAGGGGAACAGAGGGAGTGTGGGCTGGGCTCCTAGGGGAGCTAACAGAGCAGGAGCAGAGGGGGTGCGGGCTAGGCTCCCGATGGCGATGGCAGGGACGGGAGCAAGGAGGGGTGCAGGCTGGATTCCTGGGGGCGATGGCAGACAAGGGAGCAGAGGAGGTACAGTTCTGGGGGGTGATGGCAGGGAGTGGAGCGGGGATGGGTGCAGGCTGGATTCCTGGGGGTGATGGCAGGGAGGGGAGCAGAGGAGATACAGTCCCGGGGGGCGATGGCAGGGACGGAAGCAGAGGGGGTGTGGGCTGGGCTCCCGGGGGTGCTGGCAGGGAGGGGATCAGGGAGGGGTGCAGGCTGGATTCCTGGGGGCAATGGCAGAGAGGGGAATAGAGAAAGTGCAGTCCCGGGGGGCGATGGCAGGGAGGGGAGCAGAGGGTTACGGGCTGGGCTTCTGGGGTGCCGGGAGGGAGGGGAGCGGGGAGAGAGGCGGGTTGGACTCCCGGGGGTGCCGGCGGGGATGGGAGCAGAGGAGGACCAGGCTGGACTCCCGGCGGGGAGAGGAGCAGAGGAGGGCCAGGCTGGACTCCCGGCGGGGAGGGGAACAGAGGGAGGCCAGGCTGGGCTGCCGCCAGGAAGGGGAGCAGAGGGCTGCGGGCTGGGCTCCCGGGGGTGCCGGCGGGGAGGGGAGCAGAGGGGGGCCAGGCTGGACTCCCGGCAGGAGGGGAGCAGAGGGCTGCAGGCTGGGCTGCCGGTAGGGAGGGGAGCAGAGGGCTGCGGGCTAGGCTCCCGGGGTGCGGCACTCACCGGCGCCTTCTGCGGTCACGATGGCCTCTGGGGAGATGCAGACGCCGCGGTCGTAGACTGGCAGCTCGTCGCAGGCCAGGCTCTCGGGCCAGGCGTGGCGGTACTTGATGAGGACGGGCTCGCAGCCGGCCCGGGCCCGCTCGCACACCGACTTGCAGGGCTTGATGGGCTCGTGCTGGAAGTCGATGGTGCAGATGGGCGCGTACATGGCGCAGAGGAAGAAGAGCAGGTCGGGGCTGCAGTGGGTGCCCAGCAGCCCCTCGAACTGCTCGATGGCCAGGATGGCGTTGGCCTGGGTGCTGTGGTGCAGGTGGTTGGGCATCTTGGTCATGTTCCAGGGCAGGGACTTGCACAGGGGGATGCGGACCGGCTCGCAGGCGGCGCCCTGGGCCCCGGGCACCCTGCTCAGGGAGAGCCCGGCCAGGGCCAAGAGGAGCGCGGCGGAGCCGCAACACAACATGGTCCCGCCGGGCTCGGGGGTCGGGACCTCACACGCGCTCTCCCCGGACCTGGCAGAGCCGCCTCTTCGCTCCCTGCCCCTAGCCACAGCGGCTCCGGCTGCCCAGCTGCCCCGGGCAGGCGCTAGGGGTCGCGGCGGGATCGGAGCAAGCGGCGGGGGGGGGGTCGAGGGGAGCTGCCTGGGTGCGCCCCGCTCCTGGCGGCGCCGAGCACGAGGGAGGGCCCGTGGGCGCAGCCCCGGCAAAGTTTGGCCAGGGCGGAGAAGCGGTTGGGACTCGCCAGGCCCCGCTCCGCAGGCTGGAGGGACGGGCCGGCTTTGCAATGCGGGCTCTGTCTGAGCCCAACTCCTTTTCGCTTTCCCACCTCCTGGCCAGAGAGCCCCAGCTCCTCCTCCCGGCCCTCCTTAACCCCGCTCCTCTGGGCGGCGGCGGGGAGGAGAAGGAGGGGGGCCGAGATGACCTGAGGCTGCATTAACTTCCATCAGTATAAGACACCGCTTGTCCAGTCCTCGCACCCCCCGCCTCCTGTTTATCCCTCGGGAAGGCTGCGAGCTCTCAGTTTTCGCTGGAGCTGCAGCAAGGCAGACAGGGGGAAGGCAAATCAAGCTAGTTCCTGTAAAGCGACTGGAAAGTGCGGGGCGGCGAGCCAACCCTGACAGAACCTCTTGAACCAGACCTGTAAGAGCTCACAGACCCACAAACTCTTAAGCCCAACAGGAGCAGCATGATCGTCTGACTTCTTGCACATTGCAGGCCTCAGAACCTCACCCACCCAGACCCCTAGGCTCTGGCTGAGTTGCTGAAGTCCTCAGAGCCTGGTTTAAAGATTGCACGCTCCAGATCTAGACTTTAGAAACACACCCCTCCTCTCCACCCTACCACGCAGGTAAAGAAAAGGAGAGTCTCTTTCAGACACTCCACTGGACACAAGGAGGCGGGTTTTTCCTTCCCGAGTGTCTCTGCTCTGGTGTAAACAATCACGTCTGGGTTTTCTTTTCAAACATAAGGGGTAATGTTTCTGATCTGCCTTGCTGCACGGGAGTCGATACCTTTGTGAATTGCAGCCCTTGTCAGGAGGGCTGTATTCATTCTGTCACTGCCCACCCCCTCCACAGCCAGAGTCCTGCGGGAAACTTTCCCCACAGTGGCAGAACATGGTTCTTTCTTTCCTTCAGTCCAGATGCATTTAATCTAGAAGAGAAAATAGAAAGCAGATCCATCCTCTAGCAGCTTGCTCCCTCCAACTAACGTAAGCTCCTGTTCAGGGCATAGTCTAAAATGAAGTGACCTACAGAGGCACCTTCCCCTCTGCATTGGGGGAGGGGGGGGGCAGAGAGAGAGAGAAAAACGGGCTTAAATTACCAGAGAAAAAGAGAATGCCCTCAGAGGGGCAACCAAGCCCCAAACATAACAGGAAATCACCTTTGCTCTGCACCATTAAAATGTGCCTTTGTTTCAACGCAGTCATTTCTCACAGCTGATCATTTTTAGCCAAACCTGTCCCTTTGGCTCCCACGCCCTCCCCCAGCACACACAGTGGGCTATCTGTTTCTAGCCCTGGATTTGACTGGAAGGCAAGATGTTTAAAAATGTAACATTCACTTGCTGTTTATATGGCTTTGTTATTGCTGAAATAATTCAGGGCAATGGCACCATAAACATTTTTTTCCCCACAGAAAAGTTTGTTAATTTGAGAACAAAGAATAACAGACTCTAAACTTGGATTAATTCAGTTGAAACACAGAGTGGCTTATTTTGGTGTAACTGTTAAGTATTTTTAACAACAAATAAATTAGGCATGAGAAATATTAGCACTAAATTATGTTGGAAAAAAGAAAATAGAGCCATGCTGAGATAAATACTCCCCTTCTGAATAGTAAATTTGGAGATAGCTATATTCAAGCTAGAATGGATTTGGGACTCTCATTAGCAGAACTGTTCTGAGATGCAAGATGAGGACCTTCACACAGCCCACACTGTTAAGTGGGAAACCACAACTATCATCATCAAACCTGTGACTGAATGCTTCCTGCCAACCTCCTGGTCAAAAGAGCAACAAAATAAGCCTGCCTTTTCAAGGCCAATGTACTAGGCACATCAGACCTGGGTTAAAGATCTGCCAAGACTCATGGTCCAAGAGTGATTGTCTTCAGTATTTTCTCCAGATAATCAACATCAATGTCCTCACCCTCCAGGAGACCCATATTGCAAACAAAGAAAAAGCCAATTGTTACAAAATCAATGGCTATAAACTCATAGCCAGCAATTACCACCCAAAATAAGGGCTGGCAATTTACATAAAATGGGAGATCCACGAATATCTGAGCAACATCAGGGGCAAATCCCCCTCCATCTCTCAGTCTGCAGGATGCCACATACAGCAGCATGGATTTGAGGAGACCACACAGAAGATGCACATCCTCTCTGCAGAGTGCATACTTTCATATGGATGCCCTACACAGTTGCAGGGGACTAGGCAGGTCAGGTCCTGAAGATCTGCCCAGCCATGCCCTCCCCATCCTGTTACAACATACACTAGTGAACAAAGTGTTAAACATGTTGGTACTGAAAGGAGACAAGAGTAGCCATGTTTAACATCTTGGCTAACCCTAGGGTGGATCATAGGGTTAAACATGATGAGCTGACATAGAATCGTAGGTCTGGAAGGAATCTTGAGAGGTCTTCTAGTCCAGTCTCCTGCATTCAAGGCAGGACTTAGTATTACCTTGATCAGTGGTGGGCCACATGTGGGTAATCAGAGTAATCTGATTGTGGGCCACGAGACATTTTGCTGACATTGACCATCCACAGGCACAGCCTCCCACAGCTCCCAGTGGCCGCTGTTCACCATTCCCAGCCAATGGGAGCTGCGGGAAGTGGGTTGCCCACCTCTGACCTAGATCATCCCTGACAGATGTTTGTCTAACCTGCTCTTTAAATTCTCCAATGATGGAGATTCCACAACCTCCCTAGGCAATTTATTCTAGTGCTTAACCACTCTGACCATTAGGAAGTTTTTCCTAGTGTCCAACCTAAACTGACCCTCCTGAAATTTAAGATCATTGCTCCTTGTTCTGTCCTCAGAGGTTAACAAGAACAATTTTACCCCCTCCTCCTTGAACAACCTTTTATGTACATGAAAACTGTTATGTCTCCCCTCAAGCTGATCTTCTCCAGACAAAACAGACCCAATTTTTTCAGTCTTCGCTCATAGGTCATTTTTGTTGCTGTTCTTTGGACTTTCTCTAATTTATTTCTTTCCTGAAATGTGGCACCCAGAACTGGACACAATACTCCAGTTGAGGCCTAATGAGTGCAGAGTAAAGCAGAAGAATTACATATTGTGTCTTGCTTACAACACTCCTGCTAACACATCCCAGAATCATGTTTGCTTTTTTTGCAACCGCATTACACTGTTGACTCATATTTAGCTTGTGATCCACTATGACCACCCAACCTCATCTCCATTTTTGCAGTACTCCTTCCTAGGCAGTCATTTCCCATTTTTACATGAGTGCTTCAATATGAGCATGTTCAGTTAGTGCTTCATGATCTGCACTGGCTACCTATGAATCTCCAGGTGGGGTTTAAGGAGTTGGTATGGAGCTATACATCTAAGGAATAATATAACTGTTATCACACTAAGTCATTTCCTAGAGTATACAAGCCTTTAGTAGAGCTGAGGCCAAAGTAGGTTTGTTCTTTGAGTGGTTTATATAGAAATTAAAGGAAAAGTTGGATTATTATATCCTGCAAAATTTTGGGTAATCTACAGTGATGCAAAATATAACTTGTAGACCTAAACTGCCCTCAGTTATGCTAGTGCAATCTCATTGAAATCAGTGAGCTCACACTGCCATGAGGACAGAATTCAGCTGTAAGTTGTCTGATAATGTTCAGAGTTGTGTGGATGTCTGAATAAGTTGATTAGGGCATACAGATGTAACAGCAGTAGTGCAGATTTGACAAGAATGTGAAAAGGGATTGATTTCTTTATTCTTCTTCTCATAGCCATACCAAAGCGAGGCTAGGAAAGAAGCTGCCTCTAGCTGGCTGGAATTAATTTGTTCCCTTGTTTAACTTTCTCCCCTTTCACTTCCCCACCCCCTTCTATCTCTCTCTCTAAGTAGTCAGTCAGCCAGTAACTGGATTAAAAACCAAGGTCAGAGTCATGGTGTTTATCTTAGGTATTAGAACTGTAAATTAGCAAAATCTCATGCTTTTAAAATAGATTATTAAAAAAAGTTTAGACTGTTGCCCTTTCACATAAACACTTCACTGAGAAAATGGTAATAAAGGTTGAGTAATATGTGATCAGAAACAGAAAGTTATGATGCAAACTATTAGTGGGACAGTAGGAATTACTGGTGTGTTTACCTGTGCCTTAGTGTAACTGTTTATAGTGCATCGTATGCACTAAAATGTTTTCAACAATAAAAAAAAGTTTAGACAATTAGAAAGTGAGAAATGTCTTGTAAAAATACTTCACAGCTACAAAATTTTACTAAATAGCTATAGCTTGTCTAAGAACTGACTAAGGGTTGGATGTAATAATAGTTTATAAATATCTGAAGGTGAACACCAAAAAGGGAAAGGAGTTCTTTTTCATAATTAACTGTAATACAACTAGGAGCAATGGGATGAAATCAAGAAAGGAAAAATTTAGACTGGATATCAGGAAAAAAACATGCAACAGTGAAATCTTTTAGCCAGTGGAATACTTATCCAAGGGAAGGGATGAAGATCCAGTTACCTAATTGATCAAAACACCCACTCTGTTTAACATTCCGTAGGAACAACCTACAGTAGGATGACCAGGTGCTAACATGACAATACCAGGTGTTTTCTACCTTTAGATTCAGATTCTATGATCAATCTTGTAAACATTAGCTAGTGAAGGTGTTTTGATAGCAATCAGGGTTTTCTGTTATATTCTATTGATTTGATTATTTTAGTAATACGAGACCCAGGTACCTTGGTAACGGGCTACTATTTCTAAAGAGCTAAATGCATTTTGTGTGAAGCTCTAGCTAAGGAAAACATCCAATACAATATTTTTGCTTTTAGAAATCTGTCTGCTATAACCAATTGTCCATTCCAACCATTTCTGTTTTACTCCATGTAGTATTTTCTATATCCATGTGTACACAGACCCAGACTGTTAATAAGAAAAGGTCATGTTGAGATCAACAGCATGTATTCAGAACAGGTTTTAACTTTCCTGATCCTTTCTGTAATGATCTTAGTATTACTTACAATTTAATTTACTTATGTATCCACAAAAAACAGAATATTTTATACAGCTGTTACTAAAACCATAAAATCATTGACTTACAGAGTCATAAAAAGGGGATTTATTGTACATTTCCTGTTCCAGCCAAGGTTTTGTTACAGCTCCCTCAGGTAGATAAAGCACAGGAGACTATTAACTTACTTTAATAAACTTTCAACTTCTCTTTGGACAACTTACAAATAGAAAGGAATAAGAAAAGATTCTTTTCATATAATCTTTTTCAGACCTGTAATTTTTCATACTGTTCGTTATTAACCATCCTGTGCCCTCTGGGTCTTTAATATGAAAAATCTGAACCTGTGATGCATAATTTTTGCTCACATCTATCTCCTTGAGAAGTCAGGAAGAATGTGATTTGCCCTAGAACTCCATATCCTTTGTTACTAGTGAAATTAATATTATGGGTTTGGAAACGTGCCCAGTTACATTTAGCTCTACACATAATTGACAAACATTGAAAAGGCTCATTGACATCGACAACAGTTCTGTCCACCACAAGAGCTTACAACATGCTCGTAAAGAGTCTACTTTAGCCTATTCTAGATACGTGGCATACATGCACACACGTACGTGTCGAATTTGGCAGGCTGAGAGTGTGAGGTGCTTGCGACTCTCCCAGATTTTGCAGCCACATATGGATTTTAGCTCTTGGTAGGGTTTGCCAGCTGTAATGCAGCTTTTCACCCTGGGCACAGCGATCTGTTTTGGTTTGCCTGTGTAAATTGACAGCAAGAGTCTTTATGTGGCAGGTATGCTTTTTGTGGCATTTGGTCACACAGAAGAAACTTTTATCAAAGAATAAGAAGCTTGATAAATGGACAGTAGAACTCCTCTGACAACTGGCCCGACTTTATTCTAAACACAGCTGCCAGGGACCCAGTAACTTCACTATTGTGTCTCAACATTGTTATAGATTTGCTCCATTTTACAGTGTAACTGGAATTTATTAAGGCCCAGATTTTTAAAGGTATTTAGGCATTACAGTGCTCACCGCTGCAATGCCTAATAACTTAGGAGCTTAAGTCTCATTTTCAAAAGTGATTTAGGCACTTAGAGCCTAAATCCCATTGACTGATCCTGGAATCTGGGGTTTAGTCTCCAAACCCTGCTAAATCCCAGGCCATGTCAGTGTCTTATTAAATACAGTTTTCAATGTGGCAACTGACAACGGATGGTACTTCGACCGTTTCGCCTGGGAGAGCATTCCATAAATTGACAGAGAAGTTGTTAAATTCTGCTTGTGATTCTGACACCATTCAAATTTTCAGCCATGACCTAAAACCTGTCACATTTTTCTCCTACTACTTTATAGCTCGGAACCTTTGCATTGTTTCAGGTTAAAAAAAAAAGTTATACAATTCCCTGTATTATTGTAAATGGTAATTTGGGGTAAGGTAGGATTACACAAATTTAATTGGCCAAAAGATGTATTTACATTCAGCGCAGACATTTTTAATTTCACACTTAAGTGTATCAGAACTTATTTATATGTTCATGCTGAAAGTGTAATATGAACAGAACATTTCCCAGTGCAATCTACACTGATGCCAAAGTAGTTATATTCAGTTACATTTGCATCATTATCTTTGCAACCACAAGGTCTAGAAACGTGAATGAAAAAATTTCAAATGTTGGTGCCTAAAATTAGATGCCTAAAAAAACAGCCTGATTTTGAGAGGAGATGAGCACCTGCAATGAAGTCTTTATATCAATGCCTAGATCCTGATCCTGCAAACACAAGCCTGTATGTAACTTTATTTATATGAGTAGCACCAATAAGTTCAGTAGGACTGCTAAGGTGAGTAAAGTAACACGTTTAAACATTTGCTGAATCAGGACTTCAGTCTGTGAAAAATTTTGTGCCCTACCAAAAACATCTTTGCATGTAACTTTGGGTCCTAATTGCAAGGTTGGGTACCACGGGAAGCCAACAGAGTTGAGATACTCGAAGATTTTCCTGATATTCTAAATTTTCCCATTTTTAAGTTCCTACCATTACTCTCCAATAGTTCATTGGTCTGCTCTGATATGGCAGTTCTTCAGTGCAAAGTCAGAGACGGACAATCCACAATCCCTAACTGTATTTACTACAGTCTAATTAGTGTCATCAACACAATTCCTGCTCTGATAACTTGACTGAGGTGCATAAACCCCTAAGGGCTCTGTTGGAATCTGATTCACATTTACAATTTAAATACTGGATCTGCATCTCTATTGAAGGGATAGAGACAAAAGGGGACAAAGTTCAGGGTTTCCTAAGCTTTTTCCTTAGGGGGAATAGAAGACAGTTGCCTCAGTGATTAACACATGATGAAACAATTTCCTTTAACAATATAACCAAATACAGAGTTAATTAACAATGTTAAAAAAATCAGCTTTTATGTCATTCCAATAAACCCAGACAGATAAAAGCCAAGCAGTAGATTAGAATTCACACAGATCAGCAGCATATCAAAGAGTCACATTAGTGAGGTGGGATTCAATTAGTTGAAACGTTTTCAGTTGCATAACTAATGTTTATTGTTGTCTTGAGCTGGGACCCGTCCGGGCTAGCTGAGGGCAGTCCTCCCGAGAGCAAGAGTAAATTGGCTGCATGTTTTAAAGTAAACGAAGTTCTGTAATCTCAAGTGACCTTTCCTAAGGACCCGAGAGTTCTGTTTACCAAGAGCTAGAGCAGGTGCCTTTCCCAAACTGCTCTAAAACAGAGTTCACACACCTTGTAGAGCCTCTGACTCTGAACACTAAGGAGGGGGGTTCTCAAAACCACCTGCATGATTTACAAACAGAAATCACCATGAAAGTCAGATTATTTACATGCTTTTGAAAATGTCACCCTAAAGGGTAACAAAGTTCAGCAGAAGCCTTCTTCTGTGTTGCCCTTTCCTGAGGGTCCTGACCAAAGGATTGCTGCTCAGGTTCTTTCCCTTCAGAGAACTACTCCCATCTCCTTTGCATGTGGTCGGGGTAATGAGCCATCTGCCTCAGTAGCCACATCTTTAGCAGGAAAAAGATGCATTTTAGCTAACACATGATAACTAACATAGGTTAAAATCCTACGGTAGACAAGGCATGAGTACGTATTAACAGGTCAAGGTAAATCCTAGGCTCCCCACTAGGTTTACCTCAACTAGCTAACACATTAATGCTAAAACTTGCCTTGTCTCCACTAGGATTTCAACATGTTAGCTAGCACATGTAAAAATACACCTTTCCCCCAAGTGTAAGTAAGCTCAGAGAGTCCAGCAGAACCTACTTAACCCTTTGTCAGTATTATCAACCCCTGCTTACTAACAGGACAGGGATTTTAAGGCAAAGATGGCCAGCTTGTATGGTTATGTCTTGTGCAACTTTTCCACATGTGCACTCTGTAGAACTCATTTCAGATTAAACCCAAACCCAAACCCAAACCCACTGCAGGCCATTACTAAGACTTATTCCCTACCCAATGGCAGGGCCAAATTCCACCCTCATTTGCACCAGCACCACCCCATTATCAGAGCAGAGCAGCATTTTATGCCAGATCAATCCAATTTCTAAAATCAGAGTTCATGATACAGTTAAATTTTACTGTAGGGGCATGATCTTGCAAGGTGCTATGCACCCTCACATCCTATCGACTTTATTGAGAGCTGATAGCTCAGCACTCACAGGCTCAAGCATTGTGTCTAAATATGAGCACACAACGTTCACATATGTTCAGTAAGTATTTGTTCATGTACTTTGCTCTTTTCAATCTCTACAAAAAGCTTCACTTAAATGTACTACAGAAACCTTATAATTTTCTCAATCTCTCCCTGTCTCTCTCTCTGAGACAGACAGACACACACATATAGTCCCTCCCTTTTGGCCAGTAAATGCTTAATAGCAGAATCCTCTAGTAAGGTCTTTTATTACCAAGACTCTGTTACTTCCATAAAGTGTATTATGAAGTTTATAAATATACACTAGACTACAGTTTGTTAAAATAATTAGAATTATATAAAAATAACTACATTAAAAGAGCATTAAGTTTGCAGAGTCAAGCTCCCCAAAGTTAGGAAATGCCAGAATTAAGATGGCTTATGCAACCTTAATTTGCCCCCATTGTGCATATGCATTATGATACAGTCCTAAATTACACGGTCACATACCATTTTTTCCACAGGGCCCCTGTTTCATTCAGTGCACTGGATGGATGCTGCTCCCTGAACCTGCACTGAATATGAAATTATTGATGGGGTTCCACTCATTCATGTGGATTAACAAAGCCCTTCCTTTTGCAGTTTATTTATTGATAGAGAAAACAGTGGGGAAGGGATGTAAATTCAAGGAGAGTCACAAAAATTAGATGCACACAGTGATTGTGTACAACAACTGATGATAAAGACTATTACCCAGTTAAAAAAACTACTAGCTATACACAGCTGGGACTATTCCAAAACATACTTTAAATATCAATCTAAAAATAAGGTCCTTGTCTCTTTAAATTCCTCATTTCTGTAGAGTTTTGTCCCTGTTCACTGGCTCTCCCAGGTTATTGCATGAGTCTACAATGTTCAGTATATCTGGTGATTTACAATTACTCTTTGGGCCACGGCTGGTGCTTGTAACAAAAATGGGTTTCTAAAGGTAAATTTGAGACCTTAATAACTTTAAGGTCTTGGGCCCCAATCCCGCACACACTTAAAAGCTTGCAGAATAAAGATCAGACCCAGGAAATTATTTAAAATCATGTTTACCTTTTACCTAATTTTCTCACAATGTAATAATTATTTTGTATCTAAAACTATAATGCAAACAATTTGATGAGGAGTTTGCTGATTGCTGCCAAGCACACTCTCTTACTTTACCGATATATAAACAAACCCCCTTGGCTAGGTTAAAAACAAAAAATGTAAAATTCAGTTGGCATGTTTTTCAGCATCTATTTCCAATTATTACTGTAGGGGACTGCGGAAGACTGTGTCACGGCCTAGCTAGCGTGTCTCCACTTTCTCGGCGGCCTTGTGAAAAGCCCCTGCTTGCTAAGTGGCCGAACATTGTAGGACACGGCGTGACAGTTATAACTTGCTTTTAACTGGTTGAAACCAGTTTGTATGGCCTTAGGCCAAAGGGCGGACATAGCCTGTGGGAAGTCCCTTTTTGCATATGTATGAGTTGCTTTTGTATTGTGTATATATAGCTGTATGCTCCCGGTCTGCCTTTGGACTCCGACCCAGGCCGAGCTGAGCTTCGGTGCTGGGTTCCCCGCCTAAGTGACAGCAACGCCCAGGGTCCCCGTTGCAGATATGTCACTTTACCTTCATTAAAGCCAAATAACTCACTGTGTGTGTGGGCCTCGTCCTTGCAGAGCACTCAGGCACGTAACATTTGGCGCAGTGAGCAGGGTGCTCTGGGGGATGATGCCGTTTTGGCCGAAGGTAGGGGAACTGGGGAAGCCACCGCTGTCACTACAGCGCATACCTGGGTGGCCCCAGATGGAATGCTGGGGGCCAGTGGCGCGGGTTCTGGCAGGGTGGACTGCCCCTGCCGAGTGGCCAGAATTCCGGCAAGTGGCCGGTGTTACTCCCCACAGCTGACAGTGGCCTTGCAGTGGCTGCGGGCGAGCCGGCACTCTGGGATGGAATGGCAGGCCATGGGGGAGCTCGGATGGCTCCTCCTGGCAGCCATCCGGGCCCAAGATGAGGAGGTGCTCCGCTTACAGCGGGCCCTGGAAGATTATCGCCGAAGGGGGGGGATTGTGAAAGCTGGCTGACCCCCCTAATAGATTACAAGCGGCCAGTAGGTGGGGGGAGTGAGTGCTGCTCATGGACACAGCAGCCTGAATTTTTACACTACCTCTTTTCCTCTGCGTTTTTTTCCTTATTCCTGTCAGGCTGTTAATTGGCTCTCAGCTAGGCAGACCCGATATTTCGGTAACAGTTTCTGGCGACTCTCCTAGTTCGGACATTGAACTCTGGACGGCGGCGGCAAACTAGGAGTGGCGCCACTGGGGTGCTTAATCCCTCTTCTTCATTTCCCCGAAGCCCCTGGGGTTCGTGCTCCGATAAGGTGAGCCCTAATAGGATAAGGAAATACTATCTGGTTCTGGTTAGAGGCGGGCCTCTGATCTGGTTCTGGTTCTGTTTTGTTTAACCAGTTACTGTTGGTTTTTTTGCTTTGTATACATTTGGGCGTTAGGAGCGTGGGCAGAACTGAACCTCTCGTTCGTAATTCCTCGGAGTGGAAGCCATGCGTGCGAGGAAGCTCTGAGGTCGAATTGAGATTTTTCTGTCCCGTCCCCTGTAGCGGTCAGTGTAATAGAAGTGGGAAAACCTGGATTAAACTGTAATTCCCTCTGTTCTCTGTGTAAGTCTTTTTTTGTTAAAGCGTCAGCAGACAGATGGGTGGGTCTTATGTTAGGAATTATGTTTTGTGTTTTATGTTTTGTCTTGTGATGTCTGTCTTGTGGCCGGCATTGTTGTGTTTAGTTTTTCTATGGGATGGTCTGGTTTGGAATCAGACAAAAGGGTTAAATTGAATGAACTCCTCAAAGTGGGTGTGCTTGCCCTGGCTTGTTGTTCCAAAGCACTGTAATAAGGTTATTTTAGTGAAAGGGTATATGTGGCATACATTGAATACTAAGACTAATGTACTGTATAATGGCAATGTTTATGTGTTCGTTGTTGGGAAAAGGTGTATGAGTGAAAAGTAGAAGTTTCCTTTGTAAGTTAAAAAGAAGCCAAAAGGGGAAAAGGAAAAAGAACAGAATGAGTTAACTGGACAGAAAAAAATAATAGCTGGCAGGCTGAAGATAACATACTGGCTCCATTCAAGGACACTGCTCACAGCTAAGACTTGGCTGATAACTAAGAAAAGGGGGGTGTGTGTGAATGTGCCCAAGCAGCTATGAGATCTGCAAAACACTGCCAGGCACTAATGAAATGTTAGGCTTCTTTTCTCACAGGTAAAGAAGCGCTACCCAAAGACCCTAGCAGCCCTGCCACTCCTTGGAATCAGGAAACTTGATTGATGTAAAGGTCCCTCAACGAAAGACTGCTTTGGCTTCATGCAGAAAAGGCCCTTAAGTAGTCCTGCTAACTACCAACACCGCTGTGAAGTGCCAAAGACTGACTGCATGGACCCATGATTCTCACTGCAAAAAGACCCCTCCCCCTCGGGAGGATTCTCCTACTAATGATTAGCCTATTTCTCCTTCCAGCTCCACTATGCCTTCTGGACAGCAGGGGAAAAGTTCAAGGTGAAGTGCTAGTAATCTCTCCCTTGTCCTTTGACAGATCTACTGTACCTTTGAATCTTTCTAGAAGCAGCAAAACCAATCCAGGGTGAAGTGCTAGTAATCTCTCCCCCATAGGATGCTGAACACCGACTCTTTCGGGGAAGATGAAGGAACACTCACTCTACTGATATTGCCAAAGTCTAGGAATTCCTGACTAGAAAGGACATTAAGAACTGATCCTGGTGAAGAAACAAAGACTTATACACTGGCGGGAGAAATTTGTGGGACCCATGCTTGGGAATGTAGTATTGATTGGATTTTGAGGTTTATTCTATAGGCTGCGCCCTGTGTTCTGGATAAATCCTTCAGCATGTATTGCTCTCTCTAATTGGATTTTAAATAACAAGTACCCAAAGAGTTTGTTCTGCCACTGGAAATTTTACCCGCATTGAAACCATTCCAGTGACTAATAATGTAACCCCCTCCTATGCTATTAATGTTAATGCCTTTTGAAAGTACCTGAGAATAGTTAAATAACAGATGTAATATGGTACTACACCAAGGAAAGATGGTATTGAATATCACTGAGGCTGGGAAGGCATTGCAGTGGGATCTAGTATGTTTGGAAATTCAGGATTTCCTGAATGACCAGCTGATGGCCATTAGGAGTGATCTTGTGTACCAGACTTGGCCCACTGCCCTTACAGACACATCAGGAGTATCATCTGATCTGTGGTCATGGAGACATACTTGGACACTTTCTGGGTGGAAATGTGGATATTCACAGTGCTCCTTCCAAGCATTTGGACCAGTTAGGGGAGTGTGGGCTCCCACATACCGAATCCTGATAGGTCCATGGGGAGGATGCATATGGAACTGGATTATTCACCGAGACATCTGGGAAATTAGATCACCTGGTATACCTAACTGATTTATAGTCAGTACCCTAATCCCTTAGTTGTCAGACAAACAGGATTTCATTCCTTTGTCCGTGCACTCATTCCTGGGTAGCAGGGGGTTTGTACTCGCATTGGGGAAAAATGCTGTTTTTATGTCAATTATTTTGGCTTAATTGAATAGGATTTACAGGCTATTAAGACTGCTGCTGCTGTTTGCTATGCTGTATTTTTTGATTATACCTTTAATTTTGAGGACCCCCCTCCCAGCCCTTGGGTCATGGTCACTGGCATCACTTGAGAAAGCGAGGAGGGGAATGTAGGGGACTGCGGAAGACTGTGTCATGACCTAGCTAGGGTGTCTTCGCTTTCTCGGCGGCCTTGTGAAAAGCCCCTGCTTGCTAAGTGGCCAGTCATTGTAGGACACGGCTTGACAGTTATAACTTGCTTTTAACTGGTTGAAACCAGTTTGTATGGCCTTAGGCCAAAGGACGGATATAGCCTGTGGGAAGTCCCTTTTTGCATATGTATGAGTTGCTTTTGTATTGTGTATATATAGCTGTATGCTCCCGGTCCGCCTTTGGACTCCGACCCAGGCCGAGCTGAGCTTCGGTGCTGGGTTCCCCGCCTAAGTGACAGCAATGCCCAGGGTCCCCGCTGCGGATGTGTAACTTTACCTTCATTAAAGCCAAATAACTCACTGTGTGTGTGGGCCTCGTCCTTGCAAAGCACTCAGGCACATAACAATTACAAACGTAGATAATTTTCTGATCATCCCTGACATTTCTGTTACGAGATCTATAAATCTAACCTCCGGACAATTTTTTTCCTCAGTCTAATTTTTTCCACAGTAATATACTGTATATAGAGCATTGCTTGCTTGTTTATTTTCCTCCCTGCAACCACAGGCTTGTTTACAAAAATTGGAAACAACCATTTTTAGCAGAAGAGCCAGCACGCATACATACAAATATTTGCAAATCTAATGGATGGGAATAAACTTGATCAAGGTTCGTGACTTAAAACTACTTATCTATATAATTAATCTACACATTAAAACCTAACCTAACATACAATGATCCAGGTCTCTGTCCTCAATACTGTCAATCATCGTTATGCTGGAGTCATTAGGATAAAGCTTTATACAAATATATTTTACCAAGCTGTAAAATACCACCACAGGATTTTTGATGACTACTTTTCCTTGACTGCCTTCTCCCTGTGGTTTTGTCTGCCTCCCACCTCAGCTCCAGTGCTTCTGGTAGCTGCCAGTGCTCTCAATGCCCCCGATTCTACTTGGTTCAAATAATTTATATTGTAATATAACAGTTACTTGGCAGTGCTAGTTTTTTATTTTACTTTGCCTCCTAGTTTAGGATTTGATACATCAGCAGCCTACAGACACAAGAGTAGTTCATTTCAGTTAAATTAACACTGAGGTACAAGCACCTAACCATAAAGTTATGATCTGAAGATTGGTGCTTGGACTGCTCTCAGTTCCAATCTCACCTGTCCAAGATGAGTTTTCTAGCAAATGGTCAGAATGGAGAAACTTGTAACTTGTGCAGTAGATCGTCAAAAATACCTTAAGGATATTGGTAGGTGATTTCTCTTTTCTTCATTAAACATAAAAACGACCATACTGGGTCAGCCCAAAGGTCTATCTTGCCCAGTATTCTGTCTTCTGACAGTGGCCAATGCCAGGCGCCCCAGAGAGAATGAACAGAACAGATAATCATCAAGTGATCCATCCCGTCACCCATTCCCAGATTCTGGCAGAGGCTGGGGCCTCTAATAGCCACTGATGGTCCTATCCTCCATGAATTTATCTAGTTCTTTTTTGAATCATTAGTGGTTTGACCTTTACAACATCCTCTGGCAAAGAGTTCCACAGGTTAACTTTGCATTGTGAAGAAATACTTCCTTTGGTTTGTTTTAAACCTGCTGCCTATTAATTTCATTTGGTGACCCCTAGTTCGTGTGTTATGAGGAGGAGTAAATAACACTTCCTTATTTACTTTCTCCACACCAATCATGATTAATCCTTCTGCAGAAATTTACATTTTTGGATTATTCTAACCTGGTGCTTAATTGGCGTGTCCAAGGAACTCAATTAGAAAGAGATCTGGCGACCATCTTACCAAACTCTGGGCCTGATCCTCAGTTCATGCGGATCAAATGCTTCACTGAAGTCAAAGGACATACATCCACTTGCACCTACTGAAGATATGGTTTTCAGTATCACATGAATTATGACTCAATGTTATACTAATCAAAAAAATATGAGACAAGCTTCAAATGGCTATTCTACAAACTTAGGCTACTATAATCTTTGTATTGGAAGGCAAACTAGCATTCTGCTGTGACAATGCAGGTCCAGGTCCCCAAAGGGCAAACAGAAGGTTCAAGCCTCAAGAATGAGCAATAAAACTAACTGATTGTAATACTGCACACTAAAGGTATATTGAACAAGCTCTTATATGAAGGCTTGTAATGTTCTCCACTCGATAGTCATTATGAGCTATGTATACAGCAGTGATAATCAGGCATCAGTCGTTCAGGACACAACTTAGTGATCAACATTACCGGAAAGAGCCACAGTAATGTGAATTCATGGTTTCATTTATATATATTCATAAAATTTCTCACAGCAAAATGACTGACCAAGTATTCTACAATTGGTTAATTATATAGCAAAAGCATCCAAATTGGATAATAATGTAGCTTAGTTAATAGTTAAATCACACAGTGTTTTAATATGTGCTGCAAAGAGCTGCAGAGATATATTAAAGAACACTTGCAGCTCCCGAGCTTCAGCCTGAGTCACTGGTATACACACTATGATTACACTAGTCTACAATTTTTGAGAAGTCGTCTGCTTCAGAGATAAAATGTGGTATTTATTATGTATTTTGATGTGCTGAATTCAAATATGACAATTAAAACAACTGATTGGGCTACTGTTTCTAAGATATTTAATTTACATTTTAAATGTCTAGTGTATTTGTGTAGATCGAGTTTTTAATCATAATTGTAAACCTTAAGTCTTTTTCATGTGTTTTATGGTTGCTTTAGCATGATAATATTTCACCTGTCCTGTTTATGTAAACTTTAAAATCAGCAAAGGGGTTACATAATAAATTTATTATGAAAAAAGGCAAAAAACTATTATAGTACATAGTTTGTCTATTCAAGTGTTACTGGCGCTTCTTGGCTTCGTCTCTTGTATTCATATAACTGGAGCATCTCTTGTCATGTCAGCAATAGTCCCGCAAGCATTGAATGGCTCCATTTTGCCCTGATAGCATTTTCCATTGTGCACATGTCTGGTGAAATCGCTTGGCCGTGATCTGTGCTCATGCTCCGCAGTTCGTGGATAAAAAATCTAGATGAGAGTGCAAAAATGTATCTTTAGTGACATGTTGCAACCAAGACTTTTGTATGCTTTGAGGAGTTTTCCACAACAAACCTGAGTTGTCTGATGTTGTTCCGAGAAAATTATTGCCACTAACTGGGAAGGTTTCCATGCGTCTTTCTTGCCACGCAGTGCATGGTCAAAATGCATCATCTCGAAGAAGTTACCGAATCTGAGGACAACATGACACTTCCCTTTTATCTTTAGTTCACTAACCTGGAAATTTCCATGGAGGTACCTTGAAGCCGCTTGTTTTTTGTCAATGGCCTTGACATAAGTTTTCATCGCCAGTTTGATGTGCAAGGGTGGTAACTAAATCTTCCTTGATTAAACAATGGTGGATGCGAACGCTTTTCTCAGGCTCAATGCCCGTCAGAAGTGGGCCAATCTTTTCCTTGATGTACGTGGGAATCTCTTCGCACTACTATCCATTCTTCCGCAGAGAAACAGCAGTACTTTGCGTATCCGTCCTGCAGACCCAAGTCAAGAGAGCAACACCTCAAATTGCACCAAATGCTGCACTGATGTTGGGTCAAGTTAAATGCACTCAAAAGTTTTGTTTCATGTTGTCATAGGTTTCTTCACATGGCTGCATGACCTGGAATTGCTGGCAAACATGCCATTATGCGAGCAAAACGTTTAAGATCCGTCTTCGATGAATCAATGAACAGTCTCGCCACTCATCTGGATCGTGAATGATGTTGAGGCTGCCATGCACGCCCAATCCGATGTTGTTTTGCGGCTACAAAGACTCACCTCCATGAAGAAGAATGGGACAAGATCCTTTTGACGGTCACGGAACATGGAAACCCTAACATCACCTGCCAGGAGATTCCACTGCTGTAGTCTGGAGCCCAACAGCTAGACTAGAGCCAATCAACAATTTTAAGCATCATTTTCGTTCTCAGTGACCCAGAACTAGTAAAGTTTGACTGCATTTATTTCAGAAGCATTTTGGCTGTAGAGCAGTGTTATGAATCTGTGTATGTGTGTGTATAGAAAACTGGGCTCATAAACTGTACTACAGCGTCAGCTACACCTCACAGCAGGATGGTGAGCAGTCAAACAGGGAGAGGCACCTCCCAAGTCAGCTGTTCACATGAAAGGAGCTTCAAGTAAATATTCATTGTCCAGCCCAGGAAAAGATCATGATGGACCATTACAGTTAACAGAAAGACATTGAGACATCCCAGCTATCAAGAGGGATTCCCCCCCCCCATTTAATAAACATTAGTCACAATGAGACAGGGGTGGGGGGGAGGTAAGTCTTTTAAAAACAGGCTTGAGATGAAGGTTTTTATCCAGTACTTGAGGGACAGTCTTGAGGCAGGAGGCTGTCTGTGAAACTTTGATCGCTCCAATAGCGAGGAGGGGGTGCACTGAGAAACTGTTTTAAGGCAATAACTTATATTAGAAAAGGAATTGTATCTATTACAGAAACATGATGCCTGAGATTGCGTTTTTATGTGCATTTACTATGTAATTTCTACCTCTGCTTTCCATGTTTCATCTTTGAATCTCTAGTTTTTCTATTAAAAAATTTTGCCTATATTTTTCCCAAGCAGATCTCTGGTGTGCAAACTGTGGTGTGTGTCCTCCAAAGTGAACTGATAACTGGGGGGGCTGGTTTCATGCCAACCAGAGAGGAACAGTCTCAGTGTCTCATACTTAAGAACTCTGGGAAGATGAATTTGGGGAAATGATTAAGTAAATTAAACTTCTGACATGATGCCAAATACTCTTTAATTAATCCTGATTGATAAAGGCAGATGGTTGTGTGGAGGGTATCGCTAAACATGGCTGACAGCAATTTGCATTTCAAGGAGAGAAACTGAACTGTGTTCCAATCAGGATAAGCCACCTTCATGTTTCTGGGTGATGACAGTAACTAGATCCATATTAACATCCCACAAAGTTGCCTATTTGGTCTTGACAAGCACAACTCCCAACCATTATACCTCAGAAATGTGTGTTCTCAGCTCTTTTCTCATATGTAAACCTAAAACACTGGAAAAAAGCTCTTTCCCACTTATGGCATGAAAACTATAAATCTTCTCCATTAGGACTGCAGATGCAATTGCTAAGTCAAGGAGAGGCAATCTAGACTAATTCTCCAAAAAGTGCTGTAAGATATCTTCACACCAAAGTGGTGCCTTCCTAAGGAGCACCATAATGAGATGGGTCCAAACCTTTGGACATCTGGATCCTTCCTAGCTACTCCTACCTTTCACCCACGGAGCCTTCCACGATCTCACCTTTCAAACACACACTACTCCTCACACAAAAGTGTTCCTATGTTTCTCTTTCTTAATTCTCATGTCAAGCTGGCATAAGGTATATTTACAGTACACACTGCAAGATGGCAGACACACCTTTGAAATACTGACATTCATGTCATTCCTCTCCTCGCTTTTCCATGGCTTTGTAAACACACATTATGTGTTACTTTACTTCTATTGAAGAAATGAAATTTATATTTTAAAATAACATTGCTATACACAAGCAGAGCTAAACAGGCTACCCTGTTCTCTGCTCTCCACACTGGCTTCCCATAGATTACTGGCTCAAGTTCAAGGTCTCAGTAACCGAGTACATATCCCACATGGTTCTCCATTTGCCTAAGCCATGCCTTCAAATCTACACTATTTTTAGCAGTGTGATGTCCTGCTGCCTCCTAGCTGCTGGACCCTTTCCCCTCTGCAGGAAAAGATGGGCATCGGGGGGGATGGTACCAGCCCTGGCAGTGGAGAAATGCTCTGCAAGCTCCCTGCAGCTAGAGCCTCTCACCATTGAGGAAAAGACTCCAGCAGCTCTCCATTGCTAAAGCCTTTCCCCACTGCAGGTAACAATCCTGGCAGGGGGAAAGTCTTAGTGAAAGCCCCTGACAACAGGGAGTTGCTGTGAAACCTTTCCCCGCTGCCTCACTTCCTGCCAGGGCCTTTCACTGACACATGTAGCTACACACTGCAGCAGGGGTGAAGCCTGCTTTTCAGTGTGGCATGCAGCTACATGTACCCCACATGCTGCCAAAAGTGGTGTGTAGAGTAGATGTAGACTACCACAAGGGTAAAGCTAGCCTGTGGTGCTCTGAACTGCCTTCTCTAACAAACACTTAGCAACATGTACACATATAAAATACCCTACCAAACAAAACACTACACTGCATGCGCAATTCTCCCCTTGGAAGAGAAGAAAGAACTAACTACATGAGGCAGATGTTACTAATATCGCTAAATAAATGACTGGAAAGCACTTAGATACTATGAGGTTGAGAGCAGTATAAGAACTTCTGTAATACCTAACTTCTGGAGCACTTTTCATCCATAGATCTCGGAGGGAATAAAATTATCCCCCTTTTACAATTGGGGAACCTGAGGCACAGGAAAAAAAGTGACTCACCCAGGATCATCCAGCAAACCAGTGGCAGAGCAGGAAATGAAATGTAAGTCTCCTGGATTCAAGTGCAGTATGCTATCCACAGGGCCCGAGAGACTAGGCTAAAACAGCTTCAGCATGGGACACGATTCTTGTATCTGTATGAGTCATACCATCCTCCACTTCCTTAAACGTGGTTCAGTAAGCAAAAGGCAGATGGTCGGGATAGAAGAGTGACAAAAGATTTTATAGAAAAGTGATTAGGGAGTATATTTTCTGTTCAAAAATCATAACTGCTCCCAGAATCAAATCTGCCTATTCAGAAAAAACAAGCAGTAAAGACCCATAGGGAGGAATGAAGTACACGGGTAATTAGAACAAAACAGTCTTACTGCTTTAAAAAGCCTGCGGAAGGAATCACCATGGCAGATCATTTATTAAGTGTAATAGACATGAATTCTAGCACAGAAAAACTGTTGAGGCTTTACAGATCTGTCTCCTTAGATGTAGCCTGTAATCCCCTTCCCCCCACCCCACAGGATGCACCTGTGGTTCTTGAGTGTGCCTTCTGGAACAGTCTGGTTACAGGCCACGTAAAAGTCTCTAATGCAGCATTTAATCCCCCTTGCCAGAGAATACTTTGGAGATTTAGCCCCTTTGCACTGAGTAAAAAACACAAACAGAAAGCCTCACAGCTGCTGTGCAATTCAGCTGCATTTGTATTGCTGACTTTGTGCCACAAATTTGTTAAAGAATGTTGTTTGCATTGAAAGAGCCGTTTACTTTGTTTATAAAAGGGCGTGGAATTTGGAGTAAGTCTTGTGAGCCATACACGACAGTTTGTGTGTAGACAGTTCACGTTGCACACACGATTGTTACAAACGCTTTGAGACAAATAAGTTGCAGTCATGGATTCAAATGTGATTGTAACAGCTTGAAGCACCAGAACTCGTTTATCAACTTTTAACATGGCTATTCTGTTTTTAGAAATTTGGCAGGAGGAATAATCAATTAGAATTTATGTAGTTCTTGGAGAGAGTATTTGGTGTAGGAGACACATCTGGTTGGCTCAAAGACTAGAGTACTAGACCATCCTACAGTAAGTCTTGTCGTGTTGGAATACTTGGCCTCTTTCCTTACATCAAAGGTTAAACCTGTGGCAAAAAGATTTTTTTAGATGAAGGGCATTTGGATGAAATCACATTTTCTGCAACTGCCTAAATCATCTCTTTCAGCCAACATTCTCCTTTCAATTTCCAAACTATCAAGTTGAACTACTCTGTTTCTTGAAACAGGAGTCATCTTTGGCTATGTTCATGTCCAAGTGGTGGAAATAATGGCCTTTTGATTGCCACTGCTATCTAGAATTTCTTTGGTGGCTTGGGCCATCGTGATGTAATGATAACTGATTAAGATTCCTTCCTTATTTTCAGAATCATCCTCCCCAATGTTACGGTAGGTCTAACTAATAATATGGTAAGGTCTTTTGAACATATTTTCTTTGTTAGGAAGAGGTTTTTGCTGTGTTCCTTTGTGGTACTTTGCCTCACTTGATGTCTGTTCAGCACATTCCTTGTATTCTGTTGAAGTATTCAGGGTGCGGTGATGGGATGATGCTCCTTCATGTCTGAGTCCTCTTTCCTTCGCATTGAGAAGTTCAGAGGGCAGGGGAGCATGTTTTCAGTGTTAACTTGTTCTCAGCAGTGGTTGGGAGAGTGATCTCACATGGGTTGAGCCTTCCAGTCTTGAACTAATAATGCTGCCTTGCTGAGGCAGTGTGGTGAGGGAGTGCTCCATCAAGAGTCACAGACAAGGTGTAAACACCAGAATACTGCCCTGAGGGTCAGATGTTGGCATGTCTAACACAGAAAGAAAGCTTGTTACCTGCCAAAAAAAAAAAAATTAAAAATGTTCAATAATTTGATGTCTGAGTGTTTACAGCTGGCAAGTGTGTCGCAGAGCCACTATAAAGGGTGTGGCCAAACCAGGTATGATTTCCTGGCAGTAAAATTCAGCTACCTCTGGTTACACTGGAGAAGAGACATGTGCAGTAATTAGGACTAGTGAATGTTAGGATTTAAAATACCATCGACAAAGTTAAGTTGCCAAAAGACCAGTAGAGAATTGGCTAATTAACATCAAAGCAACCATTAAACATGCAAAGCTTCCCCTTCCCCCCATACACAGCTGTGCTACTTCCTTAGCAGATTTTGACAGCAAAGCTCGAGACATGCAGGGCCTGTTGTCAATTGGAAGATGGAAGCCCTTTTACCACAAACATACTGCACTTCAACCAAGAGCTATTTTAATTAATATTAGGACAGAATTTTGACATCTTAAAACTAGGGTACTGAACTAATAAGCTGCATCAGATCTCCCATCTAACTTCTTCATAAACCAATTAACTTATCTATGTAATGATACTGTATAAGCAATATAAAAAGCAACACTTTTATTTCTCTAGTTTTAAAAATAGATTGAATTAGTAATTAATCTGGATGTAATGTGCTACTCATTATTTCTATTTCATCCCACTGGCTTGTTTTCCTTTGGACAGAGGAAACCATTATAACCGATGAGCACACAACAGCTCTTTGATCACAGAAAAGTTAGCAGTGTGTATATAAGTTGCATCCAAGAACAGGGGCCCTATACAATGTCCAGAGTCAGAGCTGTTGAGAACCACAATCTTTAAGGCGCTGATCAAAAAGCAAACCATCTGGAAAACCAAATGAGCCAACTCTATCCTGCATGCCAATTTGCATGACTGACAAAAACAGATCTGTTATATATCTGTCTTGTTCAGTAATGTTTGATGTCACAGTTTTACCAGCATTCTCTCAGATTCTACAATTATTTTAAATTTTTACTCTTTAGAAGGGCATTTTTTCCTCTATAGGTGCAATTGGTGTTGGTATGCAGAGATACACTTTTCTTGTTGTATCTTGCAAAATGAAAAGTTGAAAGTCAGTGGCATTCAACTGAGGTTTCATGTGTTTTTTAAAATTCCTTCCTCTAAAGTTTTTATAAGTTATCTACTCTACTGCAGAGCTCTACACAAAGCTGAGTATTAAAAAGTCTTCACTTGGAAGGTTTAAGGGCTGATATTTAATCAATTGAGAATCGCAAAGCAATGCACAAGATCAGTGTTAAAACGTAATGTGCTAGGATAAATTAAGATTTTAATTGTAATTTTACATTAAAAATAATTCACCAACATGTAATACAGTCTAGTGTTTATTGTATGTTATGGAAGGTACACTTGAATTTCAAAAATTTAAAACATATAAAAAGTGGTTAAGGGGTAACATTTTTTATCAACATCTGATAAATGTGTAAGAATGTTTATTATACAGCAGGGTACAATGGTAGTGTTAATGCCAACAGGGCACTATGGAAGTTAGTCTAAAAATTTTTCCCACTTTGCTTTATACAAACAACACCACTTGCTGTTGTTTAAGAATATCGGGAGAGGATTGCTGTCTAAGGATAAGCAGCCCTATAACATTTTTAATGTTATATAGTGTCATAGTACTTAGTTTAGTGAATGTTTCAAAATAAAGAAAAGTAGAAATGCTGTAATTACTTCACAGAAATGCACATCCAATTCTTGTTTTCAATAAGAACAATAGGTACAGATTATAACTTTCCCTATATGAAATAATTTACACACAGATGAAAACTAGAACACTATCTAAAATAATCACTAAATCCATTTTTCTTCTTGGAAATAAACAAGCAATTATGGTTTTGCATGATCAAATATCAAAAACATATAGCAGAAGTAGTGTTTTTCTTTTAGAGATAACCGATACTCTAAAAATAAAAAAAAAAAGTAGTATTTTCCATGAATGTGCAACCTAAAATCAATCAAGCTCATATTGTAGTACAACCATATTAAGAAACCACTGATCAGAAATACAACCTTATGGAAGAAAGTTTATAATCCACAAAACTGTTTGTCAGGCCATAAAGTAAAATAGCTCCACAGTTTACAGGTAAAACTGAGGCAACATAGATGCGTGCTATGTCTTTAGTAAGTAGATATTTATGCAGAGGATGTGACACTTTGTTTGTAGACAGCATGGTATGCGTTTCTCAGCAAGACATAAGGGAAACAAGACTCCAACAGATCCATTGTCAGGAATGGAGACTCCTGCACAATCTGAAAAATACCAAAAATGTATCAAGATTCTCTAATGTTCAAAAATAAACTATCAGTTGATGAGAACCATCTACACCATTTGATTACGATCAGCCTGCACCACAACAGCATTTATATTTCTTAGGCTTAAAAAGGAAAAGGCAAGTACTGCAGCATGTTCATCCCACAAAGTCCTTTCAAGTACAAAGTTTAAGCAAACAGATACGAAGCTTTTCAAAGCTAGTTGCAAATACTTCAAACAGGCTTGTGACACTAAAAGAAATGCTCAGAGCAGACTGTCTCATGGGTTATCCTCACTGTTTAATTTGCACTAATTTAATGTGACATCAGTATAAAGCTGTATACACTAATCAATCGTGAAAGTTACTTGAAGATTTCTATAACGTTTTCTGGCATTTCTAGGCAACACAGAGAAAAATAATACTCAACAGTAAAGTACTTGTGGGGAGGGACGGGAGGAAAAAAAATCAAAAGAACTTCAGTTCTTAATGTCATTCTACTGTCATGATGTCAAAAAGTATTTCTATTGGTTGATGAGTTACAACAGCAAGGGTGTCTGTTAAAAAGGCCTTTCTTGTTAGGAGTAACAATGAGCATGAGAACTTACCATGTCTAGCAGTAAATAAACAGATTCTCTGTTCCTTGTAGTAGTTTTGTCTGTCTCCTGACCAATTTTCAGTAGACTAGATGATGCAAGCTACAAAAAAAAAATATTGAAAAAAACAAACATTTTAAAATAAAAAATATATATATATATGTATATATCATATATTTTTGTGCTCTAAGTTGATCAGTTTTTGCTATTTTTGTTACATTTATTTTAACTACTCTCCCTAACCAGTGTAATTATTAGTACAACTTAATACATAATGGAAAGGAAATACCATGACTACATTACAAGCGTGCTTTCTGCATACTGTGTTTTGCTCTGCTAGTCATGTGCGTGTTTTGTACAAATTGAAGTAGTTTATCATTAGCAGTATTTGACGTATATTTGAGGAGAGAAAAAACATTATTGCACAGAATTTCTGGGTGAAATCCTGGCTTTCACGAAGTCAGCAGTTTTGTCACTGACCAACTTTTTCCTTCCAATGTGTATGCAAGTTTATGTACTTTTCTTGCATAATCAATACAAATAATTTTTTTAAAATTTATCATTCCATATCCGGGTCATGATGTGGTGGAGAGGAAAAAAAAATCAAATGCTCAAACTCCAATACTACGTATAATTAAAGAAATGCATACATTATTATTTTATGACAATTGCCGGTTAAAGTGTAGGCAAACTAAACGACTTGTTTCAGTGATAAAGGCCCAGATACAGCAAAAATGAAAGCACCTGCTTAAGTCTTTGCAGGATCAGGGTCACAGACTTCAGTAAAATATTTTGATCACAAATGAACTGCTAATTTTATTTTCATGAACTGTAGAATACACAAATAAGAAATAAAATTCGTTCAACTTCCAGAAGCAGAATTTTCAAGATATAGTACGTGCCAATGAAGCAGCAGCCCCATGTCTAATACCTGCTCACAAATCTAAGTTTCTGAGTTGGGAATTTTCACTTTAAAATATTCTTGAAGACTGAATCACCAACCCTTACAAAAAAAGGGGTTAATACATTTGCCAAAAGAAAAAAAGTCTATTTTTAATCTAAGGTGATAGTATTCACATTTCAAAAAATCTTTTAGAACATTCCCATATTTAATTTCAATTGGTAAGAGCAATTAGGTTATCTAGTACATTCCTTTATCAGAAGATAATTATTTCCCACAGTATATTTTCTTGAGCTCCAGCCCTTCTCAGGCTAATCGTGGAAAAAAAATAATTCTTTAAAGATAAGAATTTGGAAGACACCAAGTTGAATAAAATAAGGTCAGTGACTACACTACTTTAATTACAGCCTGAACAGTCAAAGAAAACAGGTGTACCTTCTAGATCACATGACCAAAAATGAAATTCTTGTAGGAAAAATGTTTTTATATCACATGAAACTGCACTGCTTTCCTTTGCTTGCCAAGCATATACAACTTGACATGACTATTTTTCTTTTCATCTTTTGCTACCAGCAGCTGCAGCAGACCATATCAACTCATGAGGTCAATGGGTTAAGATGCTTTTTTTCTTCCACAAAGTAACAATGTATTACCAGAAGTGAGACATTTTTTGCAAAAAGTACCGCTCATTATACCTCTTCAACTGTTAAAGATAAAGACAGATTCCCACCTCCCCAAATTCACACAAAAATATGTTTAATTTGCCCAAGTATGGCTGTCATTTCTGACCACATTTCTTAAAGCTGGCCATCCAAAAACAAAGGCACTCAAAATCACTGGCTATTTTTGAAAATTTAGACCAGACTATCTACTTGGCAGTCTGTCATTTTAACTTTATGTACCTCAGAAGTGCTGAGAGCCAATTTTCAAGATGAATTTCTATTTTGAAAACACAATGAAATATGCTAAAACTCATACCAAAAAAATCCCCAAACCATAAACCACAGATGTATGTATTTGACAAGTTATAAAGATCTGATCCTAAAGCAGATAAATGCTGGAGATAGATTTTTGAGCATGATGGCAAGTCAGGTCGTTCTGGATTAATCTAGATATACTAAGCCAAAACATAACATATCACAGATAAGACCTGGACTTCCAGTTCACCCTGAAGACACCACTAATTCTCTTACACAAGTTTTCTTGGCTCTCTAGAGCCCTATACTCCACCTAATGGTTACTGCACAAACAGAACTTCAACGTCAAAAGAACAATCCAAAAGATACACCAAGTCAGCTAAGGTTACTTGTTATGACAGACTAACATATAATAAACTGAAAGTACAATATATCTTGTGGAAAATCTCTTAGAGCTTCAGAAGGATATAAACTCTGTTTCCAATCTTGCATTACAATCTAGAAGATCATGTACACTCTCTCTCTCTCTCTCTCTCTCCACACACACACACACACACACACTACAGAAATGCTACATGAGTTTCAGGCTCAAGTTTAACTTTCATGTAATAGCATATCAACTGATCGATGTTTAACCACGTCTTGTAATATCACACATTTAATCTATACACATCTAAGTCTGTACTATCCATTTGTATTCTGTGTATCAAAATTAAGACAATTTATAACAAGTTTAAATATAAATGAGAGTCAAATAGGTAGCTCCTTAAAATTACATTTTCCATCTAAATTTTGAAAGTTATCTGTAGACCACTAAATCAGAGATTAATTTCTTAAGAATAAAGTACAACTATCTACTCCTGACACAAAGTTTAATAAAAAAGGTTAGATCTTCAAGAAATACTTATGACTAAGAAAGCTGGGCAAATAACTGATTTTTTTGGTTTGGCCAGCAAAAAAAAAAAAAAAAAAAAAAAAAAAAAAGGGCAAATTGGAAAAGCCCATTTCAGGGTCAGCGAACACACCCACATATGTCTGAGTCCCTTTATAACCTTTGGCCCAGAGGTTACGGCCTTTGCCCAGGATGTGGAACTCCCAGGTTTGAATCCCCACTCTAGAGAATGGACTTGAAGTTAGATCTCTCCCTCAGCTATTGGCTATTCTAGAGCAAGTTACTCTCAATCTCTCCTGTTGAAACTGTTCCACTTTGTACAAATTTTTAAACAGTCACTGGCCAAAGAGAGAGTGTGATGATGATTCTATCGCCTAGTTATTAAGGCACTCACCTGGGAAGTAAGAGATGTAGATTCAAATCCTTCCTCTGAATCAGGAAAAAAGATGATTAGCCTATAGCCTGGTGGTTAGGATGCTCACCTGGGAGGCAGGAAATCTGATTTCAAGTCCCTGCTCCAGAGTGGAGATTCAAACCAGGGTCTCCCACATCCCAGTGCTCACGCACATAACTAAAGTTAATGGGGGGGAAGGGGTGGCAGAGTGCAAGCACACACTCACTTTGCTGACTCTGGAAAACATTTTTCCAGCCAGAACTATTGGGTTGAATTAGCAAATGGTTTCAGATGCACCGAAACGGCATTTTTCGGCGCATAAACCGTTCACTCAAAAAATTTCACTCAGCTCTAATGATTAACCAACTGATTGTGTCCCCATGTCAGATTTTCTCCAAATGAAAATGAAAACTATGAAAATGCTACTGTGAATAATATAGCCTTCTTCTCTTTAGCTTAAGACCAAAGGGAAAATAACTACCAATACTAAACAAAGTACATATAAACTGTTACATAAGAAGCAAACAGAAATTGCAGATCAATTGAAGTCACTTCTATTAAAACCTTTATAAATATTACAATGAAGATTACTGTAGCACTCTGTTCTATGCATGGGGAATACCACAGTAATATCTGTTTGCAAAGGCAAAATGTTGAAGGTTTTAATAGTGACCATTGTACATCTAAAAGGCAAGTCTGAATTGCAACAAAGGTTTAGGGTTTTGGTTTGGTTTTTTAGTCTGATTTTTGTAGCAGTCAACTCTGGTTACCAAACTGTACATACAGCCAAAAATTCTTTAAGACGGTCTTCAATGCTTCCCTTGTGGATAGTAAATAAAGCTGCAGCAATCTGGTTGATAGCTTTTGCCAGACAATGTATGTTGTTGCAGTGCCCTAAACAAAAACACACAGACACATTATTACTTTAGCAACACTCTCAAAACCAAATGATTCTTTGAATGTTTTAGCCAACAGGAACATAATTCATAACTGCAACAGGGTCAAGGTTTTGCAGTGAACTAACTTGAAATCTGCTAGCAATTGTGAGAGTGCTTTGGACCTCAGGGCCACATTCAGTTAAGAGCTTATAAAGGAAACACGTTTAGAATTAATACAATGAAATACACTATTTTACTCCCATACTGCAGGTAAGCCACACATAGCATACTAAAAACAACAGACATTTATTACAACAAAGGTTCACCTTATGCTGCCCTTGTAAGGGTCATTAAAAATCACAAGGTGAGATATTTCAGTGTTTAAATATTACATGGATTGAACTTGAAATCATACAGGTAATGAAAAATTCAAATCCCTTCCCTCCTAAGGGCTATGATTATCACTATGCTTGGGAAAGATCTCAGAGACTCTTGGAATGAAGGGAACAGCCATGTATTGGAAAAATACTTAAGTTCCTGCAAAAATGAAAGATTTTGTAACTAATTGGGCATATGGGCATGTACACACGGCATCTTTCAGGTTCAATGAGCACAGGATTATTCATTTTCCATGTGGTGGTTGTGGAGCAAGGAGATCTCTTGGATAAAGTAGGGGAAGGACCTCCATTTTCAATCTGGATTTTACACACATCTGGAGAGGAGACCAGTCCAGGATAGGGTGTAAAACAGTCTGTCCTCTAAAACTTTGTCAATAATTCTCTGATGGGTGAACACAAGTAACAGCTTTTGGTGTGAACAGTTTGCATGTCAAGACTGAGAGAGACTGCTTTTTCTCTGACTGGAGGGAAATATCTGAAGAGGCATTGTGGTAGACAGGGAAGGAGAATCTGACTGTGAAACTGGCATGAATGATCTCTGCTCATCTGTCAGCAGGTGACTGGTCCAAGTTTTAAGGAAAAACTAATCTCTGGCAATTAGTTTGAAATTTGGCTAACTGTCAAGATCTCAGTCTTCTGTTAGCAGGAGCAAATATGAAGGTTACTTTGGGTCTGGCCCTCTGCCAGAAGACACAGAAGGAGCCCTTGGTCTTGAACAAACAAAGGGGAGGCACTCAGATATGGCAAGAATATCTTGAAGTCTGTATTTTTGAGATAACATTTTCCCTCTCTTTTGCTTGGCTTGGGAACTGAAGCTAGGTCAAGTCTAAACTTTTTAGAGGGCCATATCCAGGATTTTGCCAGAGCTGAATGGCACTAAAAGGAGCACAGCACAAATGAGACTGAATCTCTAGCTTACATCCAAAGCCAAATGCTATACTTCAGGATTGTAGAACACAGATGTGAAAAAAAGTGATAAAAGAAGGGACAAAAGCCATATAAAAAGGGTTAAGTGTCCTGCTTTTAGTTTTGACTAACTCAGATGTAATCACCCAAGAAAAGGAAGCCCTGTATATCCAAGGCAGGTCATGGAGACAGAGTCCTTTCTTCAAGGATTGCTTGTCCACCAGGTAAAGGAGATTTGCCCCCCTGACAAAAATAAATCTCTTTTTTGTTCAGTCTCGAGACTGAGGCATCCACCCGAGCCTATAGCAAATTTGATGTGTTTATCCTTCTGATGTTGCACAGTCAGTGACAAGTCCTGATATACATTTTTTTGTGCTCTGGGTAGGATCACTTAAAGGCTCTGGGAAAGTTAATGCACTTCCACCTTTTCCCATTTTAAAGGCTTTCTCTTAGGGTCATCACATTTGCCTGACTCCTTCTCAGAGCTGCTAAATGGAAGAGTCAGACTGCCATTGGAAGAGAAACTGGTGACAGAGGGTATTTTCTAATGCAATATATTTATCAAAATATAAACAAGGCCTGTTCATCTTGAAGAGAAGTGATCAAAACTACATGAGCCACTCCACTACAGTAAGACTTAGACTGCAGCTGAGAGAGTCAGGCCTGTCACCATGACTCAGTTCCCTTCTCTAGTTCTTGGGCTCTCTCTTCTCTTTTAGTACACTTTCTGGGCCTCTCTCCTCCCTGTCCTCTGAACATTTAATCTGGCAAAAGTTTCCAGCCCTTACTGGTTTTGAAAAAAGCGTCCCAAAATGGAAAACAATGCATTTCTGGCTTTCCAAATCTGCAGATAGCCTGAACCAATAGGTCTGAGGGTTACGAATTGTTCCCCCTATTCATCTAAGTAAAATGTTCACATTTAAATTTGTCATTAGCTACACCTAATTTCTGTTCATTACAGATAATGCCAGAAAAGATGCGTGTATTTGCAGAGCTCAGACTATTACTCTTCACTTACTATCTAAAAGTTACAGTGTACATACCTATGCATCTTGACGATTAAAGAAAATATGTCCCCATCAAGGAAGTTAACATGGTTGAATTAAACAGAAGCTTGAAATATAAATCTCCACAAAAAATTGTGTGTACATAATAATACATGGCAATTGCAATCTTCTGCAGACTTAATTGTTGTATGCACAAGTGGCCAGCTATGCACACAAAGATTTGAAACACGGGATCTTGTGCATCTAAAATTATTACACACACTGTTTTCTTTAATTTGATATTCAAAACTTTAGAAATTTTGGCCTTTCCCTTGCTGCTTCTACTAATTCTGGGAAACCTGGGGAAGGAAATGATTGATAAGCTAGATGTCCTATGTTAATTAAGCTTTGTCCTGTGCAGGATATGGTGCAGATTCTGGTAAAGACCAATAAAGAAAACTCTGTGGATCAAGTGAATGGACACAGACTCCACGTATTCCTATGTGGACCATGGTACACAGCACTGAAGGAAAGTTTGAACTGTTGAAAAGTGATGTGTGTGTGTGTTGGAGCAGTTTTGACAATCTTTTCTGTTAAACTTAGTTTTGCGTGAAAGAGCTAAACATTTTTTTGTGTGGATTACAAACAAAGAATTTCCTTGAGGCAAAGATCTTTTCTTTAAATAGGAAAGGAAAGTAGCAAAAGATTCCTTAGAAGATGATTCTACTTACAATTCAATCCTTCTAGATTTTTAAAAAAAATAATTTTATTCTTAGTAGCTGAGATATTAAACTATCAAGTCATATGAATAGGCACAAATCCAAAGTAGCAGTAATAAATTAACAGTTACTAAAACAACACATATGCTAATCAATTTAAATTCTTAAACTAATCAAAGTGGAAAATATGTTTTAGGTTATCTGCTGTGTGAGTTAAACATTAACCCCTAAAGTGCATAGTCTAGGACTATGTCTAGTCTTCAGAATTTCAAGTGGACTATATTGATTTTTAATACATCATATTTCAAAACAAGATTAAGGTAAATGATTTTTAAAATTGTGATTTAGATTCAGTTCAACCTGACTGTTAGATCCATCCACCATAAAGCATATGATAATAAAATATAACTAAATTCTGCTACTCCAAAGTGCAAATATTTGACAAAAAAAAACACTTAAGATGCATAATTGAGATATTTCAACATGAAAATATTCATACTGAAAATTTACCACCACTAAATGAACAGTACCTTCAATGGCAGGGCTATATTGAGACATCACGTTACTGGCCAAAGTTGGCAAGGAGACTGCCACAAAGACCATGAGAAGGCAGGCGATTTTATATTCTTCTTCTGGACTAATATTTTCTGAAAAGAAGAAGAAATTCCTTAAATTTAAAAGCTACTCTGGGATTTATCCAATGGCAACTGAGCAGAAAGTTGCCTTTTTGGGTCTGTCATGATTCATGTCACATTTTCTATACTATTATTGTGGCCACTTTTAATGGGATTGTAAAATTAAAAAAAAGTCAAGTAGTGAATTACAGTATCTAGCACACTATTAATGGTCAGCATGTATTGACTAACTGATGATAGGAAGTCACTCCACCCAACTGCAGAAATAGATGGGAATTAAAATACGAGACCCCAACACCAAAAGGAATGAGCTAAAATAAAATGCTATGTCCTGTTTACACAATTTAACTCCATCATAGTTACTAGAATATGTTGTAGCTAGAACTATCAAGGGACGAGATATCAGAATCACACAAATGTTAAATAATATTTATTAATGACATTTTAAAAAGCCATTCAGGTAGTTTGAACCCAATATGTGATTAACTGTTAAAATAACACGGACAAATGTCTTCAGGAACTTAAATGTGTTTTCCACCTCTACTGAGAAAATGGAAAAAATTAACTTTAGGTAGGATCTGTAATGGTTCATGCTCTATAGACGTCCAGCCAATAGCAAGAACAAAGCAAATAAAAGAAGTATTGATAGATTTGTGTTACCACTGTTTCATCAGCTTTTTCTTTTGTACGGAATAATCAAAGTGTTTGATAAGAAACATAGTGAACAAAATGAATATCTGCCAAATAGCTTTAAGAAATCCATTTATTTTTACTCCTCTAAATGGATACTGTCATTCAAAAAAATTGAAAAACTGGAAGAATTTGCAATGGCCCTTTAAAATATATGTCGTAGAATCTGAAATTGTCCCAACACGCCTTGGATGCTTTCACAGACATAGTTGAAAATGTTTTTGTCTGCCTTCATGTTAATGTTTGCATAAAACACAACCTTCATATACTTCACAATATTGGTTTGTTAACTGCTTTGTAAAATCTAACTGACATTTTAAACATTAAAAGTAGAGAGGAATGGATTTAACAGTTACTGTGCATCAAAAAATAGACTATTTGCCTTCTGTTATCCTCAACACAACCCCATATTTTCCTTTCCTTAAATGAATCCAGTTTTTTCCCCAAAGGCATTATATTCATCCATGTTTTACCTATTATCCATTTCTACAGCAGTTTCCCCAATGCAGCTGGCTCACAAAACTCATCTACATATCAGTGCATTTTATGCAGCACGCATAGCAAATGCTTAAGTTCCGAAGGAAAATTCACCTGGCAATGTATGTGGCTCATCTGAGGCAATACAGAAGAGCCAATAATCCACCTACAGCTCTTTGCCTACTGCTGCAAACATCTGCACACGTTTCTAGTTTTTTTTTTTTTTTTTTATATATCAAAAAGAGTCAAAGTGCATTGCTAACTATACTTTTTAAAGATTATATGATTTGTTACCTGATTTTTGGGAAGACAGTGCTACAACCAATGCAGGATCAATCTCACATGGCAATCCAGCAGCAGATGACAGCTCATATACATTCATTGCCACCTGAGACACAATATAGCTATTATTACAGGGTGAAAAACACTAAATGTTTCCTAAAAATCTCATTTCTGAACACAGCTGTACTGAAATGTTTAAACTGCAGAGTTTGAGAACACTAGGGAATTTCAGTCTCTGAAATATGATAAAGAACCTTTGGATTTGTATTATGTCTAACCTAAACTGAACAGCTGGTTCAGTACTTGGTGTGCTAGGAGGTTATCATGTCTTGCTGTCAAGACAAATGAAGGTTTTGTAACTTTCCTCAACTACCTCCAGCACACACATCTTAGCATCCAGTTAGCTCTTCTAACTGAAAGGAAAGATGCAGAAAGTAAAACTAACAAAGATGTAAACAATCAGATCAGAAGTGTCAAACAATGTTTTAAAAAGTATTTTAAGGTAAATATAGCCAATTAAGACCATATGCTGATACAGTGTTGCAAATTAAATGCACAAGAGTGTGGAAAAAGTTAATGGCCCTATAATAATGTTAAATTAGGTGAACATTTTCAAAGTGACAAAAGATTTTGGGTGCTCAACCTAAGACATCTTAAAAGGGTCCTCATTTTCAGAGGATGGGTATACAGAACTTTCTGAAAAATTAGGTCCACGTAGGGTGTCTCAAGTTAGGAACCCAAAATTCACTAGTTACTTTTGAAAAATCTTAGCCGTAGAATGTTGTACCTCCTATGTATTTTATATTAAAACCAGTGATTCCCGATTTTGTTTTTGTTGAAAACCTCCTGCGGGACAGACTGACAGGTAAACACCCAGATTCCGTACTCTTTTACATCATGTTCTGAAATATTTGCCTTTTCTCCTGTTCATTCTCGCTCTCGTTCTTTAATACCCCTTTAAAAGTAGATTTACTACCCTTCACACCTCTTGTACAATAGCTAATTTTTAATCATTAAGGCTAAGAGCTTAGTAAGACTTAAAAAGGATTAGACTTTTAGATGCTTAATGAGAATATTCACAGTTAAATTTAGCATTAAAAAAACCAATTTTTTTCCCCCTCAGAAAGACAAATTTTCATTCTTCTGGCTTAAGCCAAACAATAGCCAACATGGGAAAAACTCTCCCTTTGGGCTGGCTACTCCATAAAGGCCCACTACAGAGTGCCTGGCATCCTACTCTGAAGCATCTGGTACTAGTTTTAGGACACTGGATCAGATTGGCTTCTGGTCTGATCCAGTATGCAAGTCTCCAGTCTCCCAGGAGAGACTGCATATTTTTGTTAGAAGCTCAGCCACTTCATTTTCAGGTTCTTTCCGAACTCCTGCAAGTAAACAATCCTGCTTATTTATCTACCTGTTCCAGCACCACCTCTTTTGATATTTCAATGTCTGGAAGTACCTCATCTTTATTTCCTAAAACGAGAAAGCATCTTCCTAACATGCTCTGTTGTGAAGGTTGATACAAAGAAATCATTTAGCTTCATTGCAATTTCCCTCATCTTTTTTAATTGCCCGTCTACTCTGGTAGTTGAGTAGGCCAACCATTTTTCTCAGGAGCTTCCTGCTTTTAATATCTGTTTAATGCATTTCATATTTTTTTTATGTCATTCAATATTTGCTCTTCTAACTCCCTTCTAGCCTTCCTAATTTTTAACCTTACATATTACATGCCATAGTAGCTTATGTTCCTTTTATTGGCTTCACGAGGAGGACTGCATCTCCACTTTCTGACAGATACTTCTGGTTTGAATAACCTCTATAACCTTGACATAAAACCATGTTATTTTTTCCTTGCCTTCCTTTTTGTTGTTGTTTATTGGTATACATATCTTTTGACATTTCTGTTGTAAGCCTTTTTAAAAAAAAACACATCTGGTGCTGTAAGGCTTGACATCACAGGATTTACTTATAGTTTACTAGACTTGTACAGTTTGAAGGAAGGCGATAAAGTGGCACAAATATCTTTCATTACAAGTTGGTATATTAATAAAGTACATGTGTTTGGCAAAGTTACCCTATAAAGTGCCACTTTTTATAGTGCTCCTTAAATCTTAAACACACTTAAGCTCTAAAGCTTAGTGTTTATCTTTACCCTCAATTGATCATAGTTTGGTTAGATAAACAATACTTGGTGCTTCTTCAGCTAACAGACACAGGGTTCGGCATTAAGCTTCCTACTACAGGGAACTCCAATAAATCATACTTTCCTTTACACATCTTATTCCTATATGAATAAGAGAGAAACCCACACCCAGTTTATTCTTCTAATGCAGAAATGTCTATGGCTGAAGATACAATTAATAGAGTACATCATTTATAAGCACCTAGAGGATAATACGGTTAATAAGGAAAAGCCAACTTTGATTTCTCAAAAACAAATCATGCCAAACCAATCTAATTTTCTTCTTTGACAGGGTTACCGGCCTACCGGATTGGACAGAGGGTGGGGAGAGATAAAATTTGATTTTTAGTGAGGCTTTTGATACAATCCCATGACACTCCCTAAGTAAACTACCAAAATGCAGTCTAGATGAAATCGCTGTTAGGTGGGTGTACAACTGGTTGAAAGTCCAAACTCAGAGTAGTTATCAATGGTCTGCTGTCAAACTGGGATGGCACATCTAGTGGAGTTCCACAGGTGAAATTCAATAAAAATAAGTGCAAAATACTTCACGTAAGAAAAAATCAAATGCACAACTACGCAATGTGAAGTAACTGGTTAGTGGTAACTGCTGAAAAGGATCTGGGGGTTATTACAAATTGAATGAGTCTACAATAGGATACAGTTACAAAGAAGACTAATATTCTAGGGCATATGTAAGACACAAGAGACAACTGTACTTGGCATCGGTGAGGCCTCAGCTGAAGTACCGTGTTCAATTCTGGGTGCTCCGCTTTAGGAAAGATGTGGACAAACTTGACAGAGCCCAGAAGAGAGCAGGTTTAGAAAAACTGACCTCTGAGGAAATGTTACAACTGGACATGTTCGGTATTGAGAAAAGACGACTGATGGGAAACCTGATAAGTGTCTTCAAATATGTTAAGGACTGCTATAAACAGAATTGTGAGCAATTGTTCTCCATGTTCACTGAAGGTAGGACAAGAAGAAATGAGCTTAATCTGCAGCAAGGGAGATTTAGGTTAGATAGTAGGAAAAACTTGCTAACTATAAAGCATAGTTAAGCTCTGGAAAAGGCTTCCAAGGGAGACTATGGAATCCCCGTAATTCAGTGGTCCCCATATTTTTCAGGGTTGCCCCCACCCAGTACCTCTGTCCGCACTCCCACCTAAGCCAGGGTGGGACCAGGGACAGTCTCGGAGTTGAGAGGGGGACATGGACGGGGGTAAGGCAGCCAAGGCTGGGGCCACAACTGGGGACGGGGTTGGCATCCAGGGGCAGGGCCAGAAGCGGAGCTTAGAGGTGCTTCCTTCCCTGCCTGCCCCCCCAATGGGGGCTGGCCTGAGCCCAAGCTGTGCCCCCCTGCAAACAGTCTTCTGCATCCCCTCTGGGGGGCACAGCTCACACCCCTTGCTATATTCAAGAAAGGCATATATTGTACATACCCTTTTTTGAACGGTCAAAGGGAAGAAACAGTTACGGAAAGATTAGTAACTTTCTTCCATTTGACCCTTCAAAAAAGGGTATGTACAATATATGTACAATGTTCTTCAGGATGTGTTGCAAAGGTGCACGTGAGCTCTAGCGTGCAGTTTCTAAGTTTTATCCTTAGCAGTATTTGTCGGGGCTGCAGGAGTGCCCTCTGCTGCCTTACATGCTGTGTGCAGGCATATAGCAGAGCTTCCCCTGATCCTCCTCAGTTCCTTCCTACTGGAAAGACTGATAGATAGGACATGCAACACATCTCTAAGAATAACAGTAATGGAAAGGTTAGTAAGTGTTTCTTATTCTTCGAGTGATTGCACACTCATGCCACTGAAGGTGATTCACAAGCAATCCAAACTGGAGATAGGCTCGGAGTCTATTTGAATAGGGATCGAAGGATCATTCATCCAAAGCCGGCATCATCTTTAGACTGGTGGGAGATTGAGTAGTGAGAGGCAAACATATGACATGACGACCAGGTTGCCACTTTGCAAATGTCTACTACAGCTTGTGAGCCAAAAAGGCTGGCAAAGCTGCTCTCAATGACCCAACAGTATCCGGAGGCATCACGTTAGTCAATTGGTAACTTAACTAAATTCAACGGGATATCCAAGATGAGCTCCTTTGACTCAGGATACTTGGCAGCCTTTCATGCTATCCACAAACATGATGAACAGCTGTGTCGAAGACCTAAAAGGTTTAGTCTGGTTCAGATGATACGATGAAGCTCTTCTAACGTCTCTACAGCATGAAGCCTCTCCTCACCTTTATGACCAAGTTTTGGAGAAAAAGGCTAGTAAGAAGATTACCTGGTTAATCTGAAGACTGGAAACCACCTTAGTAGGAAACCTTGGGTGCGGATGAAGGTAAACTTTGTGTAGAGAACTGTAGATGGAAGATCTGATATTAATGCCCTCAATTCCCCCAAACTCCTGGCTAATGTAACAGCCATAAAAAATGCCACTTTCCTAAAGCAATAGGGAGCAGGTCGCTAGAGGCTCAAAGGAGGGAGTCATCAACTTTGCTAAGACTAGATACAAGCTCCATGGGGGAACAGGATCCTGCACCTGTGGAAACAGTCTGGGGAGAGACCAGAGGATTGCAACCATGAAGACTGTTGCATAGTGATGGTCAGGTTATGCAGCGAGCCTGCATAGCTGTTCTAGAAACAACTTACACTCTTCCACTATAGCCTGAAATTATTGTTTAATATCATCTGGGAGCTCTCTCAAACATCAGAATTGTATCCCACAGGGTAAAATTGCAGCGCCTCAACAGAGCTTGCTGGTTCACAGTAAAAAGCCATAACCTCCTGTGGAATAAAGTTTCCTTCTGAACAAGTCAAGTTTCTTAGCCTCCTGGGTTTTTTTTTTTGGTTTGCTTTTTGGGGGGGAGGTTTGAAGGGGGAACAGTGCCTGGTGACCCTGCCCCACCCCACTTTCACTTGCTGCAGATACTACCATGAAGCCAGGACGAGGGATGACTGTAAAAATGTTCGAATCCCCGAGAGTACACATTATACAGTACATTCTCTCCACTCTTTTTGCAATAGGTGGCAGGGACAATGCGGTCTGCCAAAGAACCTTAGCAGGATCTACAATAGCCTTGTTAATAGGCAGAGCTATCCTTAATGGAACCACTGATGTTAAAATGTCCACAAGCCCGAGGGACTTTTACTGGACCTCCTCTGGATGGATGTCCAAAGCCAAAGTCATCATTCTCAACAACTTCTGCTGGACTTTGTAGTCATCCAGCGGTGGGAAAATTGATTCCACCACAACAGCTTCATCAGGTGATAAGGAAGAGGATACCAATGGCTCTTGGGGTTGATTCTTTTCCAGCTCTTCTTGGGGTAGTTCTTGAGAAGGGTCCTGTCCCTGCCTGGTGCCGGGGCCAGTACATAGGGTGGGCTGCTTATAATATCAATGCTCTTGTCAACCAGCCAAGGAAGCAGGTTGGGAAGGAGATGGGGATGCTCCTGACTGAGGGGGAACCCCCACAAGTTCCATAAAGGCTGCTGATATGGCCTTGGCCCCCAACTGTGCACAGACCAAGGGTCCTTGCAGTAGGTACCCTGCTGGAATTGAAGCTGAAAGCAGGGTGGGGTAGGCACTGCACACAGGTTACTGGACATATCCAGGCTGAGACACATATGAACGCACTTCAGAATCTGAAGAAGAATTTGATTCTTCAGACCATGGAGGAGCTGCCCCCATCAGTAGCGGTGAGGTAGAATCAGATTCTGGAGAAGAGGATACCTGTGAGATCATCTGCAGCTTTCCCTCGACAGTATCATTTTAATCTGTATTCTAATTGACAAACCTGATGGTTCCACAATGGTGTAGTGCTGAAGCTGTGACCATTAGTGCTGATGCCAAGAGAATCTTGAAGTGCCAGGGAAGATGGTACCAAGAGATTCAACAACTTTCTCAAAGCCACAAACTCCTCAGGCATAGATTCTGATTTTGTGGCACCAGGATCTGAGGCAACAATGATGAACCTGGCACATCAGGAGTCGGTGTCACCTGGCCTGAACTAGGCTTTGGAGTCAACAAATTCCCATTTTGAGGCTTGCTCTGCAAAGTGCCTTCTTTCTGAGCGCACCTCCAAGTCCTTAAGTTTAGCTGCCCTATCCTTTTAGGATCAGGGCTTAAACCCCTTACAGATACTGCACCTGTCACTAATGTGAGCCTTCTCCAAGCACTTAAGGCAGCCAGGCAGGACATTAACCAGCACTGGTATGCCACAAGAATGGTAGGACCTGAAGCTCAGAGAACGAGGCATAATTGACATCGGTGCCCAGGTGGGAAGTGGTGTCAAACAATCTTTTTTTCTTCTTTTAAAAGAAATACAGTGGAATGGACATGTGCAATCACTCAAAATAAAAGCATCTCTTATACCAGAGCAGTCCATATGTACTTCAAGTCTGGTATGCGGCCTCTCACAATAGGCCTTATCAGATCCTTAAGGGGAGAATATCCCCTATAACGAGGAGTCAATTGTGCAATGTGGTAAATTTGAGGGACCCTGATCCTGCTCATGCCTTGAAGTATGAGAGTTAATAGTACCTGTTATAGAAAACAAATACAAGTATCTTTGCTCAAGATTATCCAGCTCCTTTTTACAGCTAGCTAGAGTACCAGACTTATCCCCTTGTTCTTGTACAATAAATTAGCATAAAAAGCAGGGATTTATCAGTTTTCACTATACCCTACATGCTCTCGTACACATAATACCATTAAGTTCAAGCCATTTTTTAGCCCTTCCCAGGGGCTTTTCAATTACAGCTACATTTTTAAAGCGAGGAAACCAAGCTAAATGTCGTTCTCCAAATGATGCCATATCATTTGCAAATATCACAATAGGCTTTGTACTTTTTTATCCTTTTAAATAGATCAAACATCCTTCTTGCTTTGACATTCTCCCAGTTTGTGGCAGCAATCTTCAAACTGTTGACGACTTCACAGGTTCCTATCAACTCTAAATTCAGACTATTTTACTAATGTATTTATGCATTTTCCTTTTGGCTTCAATCCCCTAATGTGTTTAAACCCAGAAGAAGTTTCCGCCTATTACTAGGCAAAAGAACTTTGTGTCATCAACAAATCATTAATAAAACAGAAATGGTCCTTTTTCTGCTGCTTAACCACTTAAATTCTTGATGAAACTTTGCTTTTTAACTCTTTGTTATATATTTCCATCAAAGTTTTAGTGCTCTAAGTTTTTGATAATAAGGGTCACATATAAGAGGTTACATAAACACAATAGCCTAAATTCACAGTATATTCTTTGTTTCTGGATTTTTCACATTAAGTGTTAATGATTTTGCCCAATATTTTTAGTAAGCCAAAAACATTACCTTCATGTCAGTCTCCCTTGGAATGTGATCCTTAAAGTCTTCAATTGAACTTACAAGGAAAGGAATGTGGTAGGATAAGACCTAAGAGACAAACAAATATGCAACTAGAAAATTCTTTCAATAAAAATAATCTTAGACACTAACTTACTACTGGATTTACTCTACTTTGTCATGAGTTATTATTTTATGCGTATCAGATAGTTTAATCTATGAGAGACTTGGAAGCATAATACATTCAAAATTGAGCATAGCATTGACCAAGTGGACAAGCACTTTTAGACATTATTAAAGTTGAAAAACACATGCTGACACACTGTCAAAACTACCTTACAGATTCTAACATTGTCAGCAAAATGGTTTTGAACAGTACCCAATGAATTCTCTGTAAATGCCTATTTCATCTTGCAGAACTGGGAATCTTGGGTTCAATATGTTTCTGCATATACCCATTTTACCTACAAGGCAACTTATTTTAAGTTTGGTTTTATTTTTAAAACACAAGACACCTGAATGCTGAGACATTTAAATACAATGTTAAATTCATCTTAACATCATGCAGAATAAATTTAGTTATTTCTTACATCTCTAAGTGCTTCCTGTGCCAATGAGCGAAAAGACAAGATTACGCCAATAATGGTCATCCTCTTCAGAACACTGTCAACAGCTGAATTAGAAGAAAAATAGTGAACTAGAACAGCATTTCTTAAACTTGAAGTACTGACCCAAAATGGAGGTCACAAGGCTATTGTAAGGGGATCGCAAGATTACCTTTTTCCTTACTTTCAGAGCTGGGCAGCCGGATAGTGGTGGCTGCTGGCCGGGTACTCAGCTCTGCAGGCAGCAGCACAGAAGTAAGGGTGACAATACCATACCATGCCACCCCTGCTTCTGCACTGCTGCTAGTGGTGGCACTGCCTTCAGAGCTGGAGAGTCGAGGCTGCTGGCTGGGCACCCAGCTCTGAAGGCAAAGCTACCGCCAACAGCAGCACAGAAGTAAAGGTGGCATGGTATAGTTACTTAGCTCTGCAGGGATCCGGACTGATGTCAAGAAAGCTATGTCCAGCACCAAAAGGGAAAGGGGATCATCACACTGTGAAACATTTTCAAAGAGCGGCCCAGAAAAAAAAATGTAAGAACCCCTGAACTAGAATATATCCCAAGATTTACAAAACAAGCCTTTTCAAACATTCTACCACAAATTAATAGCAGCAGGAAAATATAGAAACAACTTTAAAGTATGTGACATTCGAACAAAGGCCAAAAAAAAATCACAACAACTAAAATATTCCTGACAATTGTTTTTTGTATGCAGCTGATATTTGTATTTGGGAATAAATGTATAAACTCCTGTTGACCACTTCAAAAGAATGAGCTTTTTACACACAGATGTCAATGTCTGGATGTAAACACTCCTCTCTGCATAGTTTACAATGTCTCCGTTTAATACTTACTTTTAAACACCCTTGTTTTTCTAAAGAATGCAGCAATATACCATGATGGAATCATATTTGAAACAGGTGCATCCACATAACACTTTTCAATTTCTGCCCTGCATGCATGTACTTCTACATGCCTGTACTCTGAAGAATTATATTTATGGCTATTAGAAGTGGACAACAAGATCTGTTTCATCCCAATGCATGACAGCCTCTATCCTTGGCAGAAAGGCATCCTATTTTTGCACACACCCCCACCCCAGCTTTTCATTGTTATATCCAAGTGTTTATGCACTAATTTACACTGAAATCTCATTTTGTTTATACATGAACAGACTGGATAAGTTTTTAAATTTAATCAGTTCACATACATTATGAGTAAACTCTAGTGAATGAAATGTATATTTCAATGTTCATGTATATTAAATTCAGAGAGGATAGTTTTCACAATGTTTTATTTATGCAGACAACTGCAGGGACAAAAAGAAAAAGAAAAACAATACTGTTAGTTACCCACATGATAATCTTTTGAAGAGTGCTGCCATCTGGTCTGGTTTGTCAAAGCTGGTCCTCATTTGTGTAAGCACGTCAACATTCTCCACCACAAGTTTCTAAAGAGAAGCAAGACCTCAGGTCAGCCGTAGATCTCAGCGTGTTAAAAAGATAGGTGCATGCTTTAGGACATTTCAATCTGGCAAGCAGGAAATCAAGCTCATGAAATCCAGATGTTCCGCTATATTTCTTCTGAAAGAACTACGGGATTATTCTGGTAAATCCTGATTGTACACCAAAGAGAGCTCTGAATGACCAAGAGAGGAAGAAAAACTGCTGATGGGAATGGAGTTTATATTTTCAGAAGTATGTGCAATTTCACAATCTTAGACTAAAACTTAACAAAATAAACCTTGTATAAATATAATTAGTATAAAGCATCTTTAACGCCAATAATATTCTTACTCATATCTCAATAGCTTTTTTCGTAAAGCAGCCTACTCCCTTGCTCTTTTCACTAGACGTATGCTTGGGTGACATTTGGATTGCAGTGAATTTAGGAAGCCTCCTTAACTGGAAAGCAGTGCTTTTCACAAATTTTGATTGCTTCACATTTTAGTATAAAACAAGAGAGGTTTTATTTTTTAAAATAATCTGGTCCTCATAAATTATTCAAACATTAAATATCCGCGCAGCTTTCCTAAGATTATTTTCTTTGACTCCAATCACAAAAACAGAGTATTAACGAAAAAGGAATAAGAAATTGTTTATTTAAATCCATGCAATTTAGTCTCAAGCAGTAAGTTAACTTTAAAAGAAAGCCAGAATTCTTCTGCATGTCAAACACAGTTTGGCTGAAACAATATGTAAAGGAAGTGTTTTTCTTTGATCCTTAAATAAACACACATGAGCTAGAGATTTCCACAGCAAGTATGTAAGTGTAATAATTATTCTCCAAATATATAAATTATAAGGGATTTGAAGGACTGTAAAGCTGCACAACCATAGCTATAAAGTTGAACCTGTTGGATCCAACAAGGAATGTTTTGTACCACCTGGTAAGGCATCTATGCTACCTCAAGTCCTCCAACCACAAGCAAGAAGTGGTTATTTTACTCTTATAAAAAGGGAAGCTACAGTACACGAATGATAATCCATTCAAATGTTTATCTTTAGAGATGAATTATTGTCTTGCATGTTAATTGAGCTTCTTACGGAGAGGCCACCCTTCATGTAGCTCTGCATACTACTAAGTGGAGGAAAGATTATGCCTACTTCTCTCTAGACATCACTCTCTAACTCTTTAAGAGTTCATTTGGTGCTTTATGCCTCTGAAAATACGCCCAATGCTGGAACATACATAAGGAAGATGGAAGAAGAAAACAGGACACACTTTGGATTGGAAGATAATAAGCAGTCTCAGAATAGCTAACATGGAATACAAGTGTCCTGTTGGAGCAGACTTCTGCCAGTACAGATCAGTTACTAAGTAGCAGTAAGCCACAGCCTAAAACATGAAGGAAAAAAATGATACCTCATTAACAGGAGTACATATAACTATAAAAACCTTGACTTTTCATCTGTACTCTAAAGAGAAGAGATGGACTCCATGATCCTACAACCAAAGCAGGCTCATGAAGAGATTACAAGTTGTATCCAAGCACATTTGGGGAAGGGGGATGTAAGGCTCAAGTAGTGACTTTTACAAACATCTTTACAAGAGGCCTTATAAGTCTTCAACAGATGTAGTAGACAGTGTGAAACATTAATTGGTAAGCATGGAAATTCAACAACAGATTAAAATAATAATGTGAACACAAACAATGAGACACAAATACCACAGTTTTACTATGTACCTGACAAAATTGTCACCCACCCCCAAACTACCTGGCAATGTTGTTGCACTGCGGACTTCAACTAGCACCAACGACTGGGTACTACAAACCTGAAGGTGTTTGTGAAGGTCATGCCCCCTATGCCCTCAGGCCTGCCTAGGGACTCTGGGTTCCCCTTCTCCACATTGAAGGCAGGAGAAACAACAGAAGGGAACCTACAAGCTGTGAGAGACTGAGGCATACTCCTTAACCATGCAATGCTGTGCCTAGGACCAATGTTCAAATAGCTGACAGGTTAGGGACCTCAAATGGACCCCTTATAATCTACCAACAGCATTGTAACCGCCGAAGTTTCGATAATTGGAATGTAAATCCCCTAAACCACCCTGGAGGTCTTTCAGACGGAAGGTGAAAACCCATACAGGTCGTTTTCCAATTCTGCCATCTGGGTAAAATCCCATAATTGGCAATCTGCCTACCCCTAGGCATCACAAGAGATTTAGTATCCCAATTCAAGGACAGGAAGGTTAAGTCTGAAACAGAGCTCAAAATGGCTACTCAGCTAGGCAACAAGCAGTAGCCACTTCAGTTCCTCAGGAACTAATATGTTGCCTACTTCACTGCTCATTGTAACTGCAATGGCTCCAATGGCCTGAGCCAGCATGAGATAACCTACCCTCCTCCCCAAACCATGCATCATGAAGAAGAGAAAAGAAAAGTACCCCCCACACACGCTGAAGTATAGTTTGAATTAGTGGCATCCCACCACACCAGGTGACACCCCAGGGGGCTCAACCAGTCATACACACTGTTTAGGGAAATGGGAAAGCTCGCAATATCTCTGCTTAACTTCGTATTTTCAAGGATATCATACACCCTGACAATTCAATGTCACTGAAATTCACTTAAATGAAGGAAAATGCATATGGGTGGGGGTGGAGAGACTGAATGTATATAGATGTGCACACATTTTAAAAGGGTCATGATATTCTAAAAGGATTTTTTCAAGAACAAATGTAACTGGAAAACAAGAATTCTCAAAGAATTTAAGCTGTTTGTTTTTAAAAACAGTAAGTCAGCATCCATCATCAGGCAGTATGTTCCAAATAAATGCAAACCCATCACTAACTGCAATGGGAAAAAAACTGAATGGGACTCAATATGGCTACTAACTTGGTACTAAGTCCATAGAGGGGACAATAACAAGAATAGCACAGATTTTATAGCCCACAGTCTATTTGCATAAACAGGCTACTGTCTGGCAAAAATACCGGAATAATCTTATTAGATATTTTAAAATGTTCACCTAACAATAGTTAGTATAAATACGTATTAAATGTACTTTTCCACTATTAGTGTTAATGTATGTCAATTTGGTTTCATATGTAGGAAACTCCTTGAATATCCACTTATAGTGTTAATTTCCATTCAACTTTTGCAAAGCACCACACTAGATTTATTGCCTTTGTATCAGTAGCAGATGCACCCTCCCTTTTTTATAGGTGCACTCCTCTTTCTCCTCTTTGCCTTGCTGGGGGGCGGAAGCCCCAACCACCCACAGCAGCACATCTGCCCTGGCACTGCAATCCTAACACTAATTGTGGAAGGGAGGGCCGGAGGAAGGAGAGTGTGCTGGAGAACAAAGCCCACCACATATTCACTCCTGCAGCACTGGGTGCTGTCCCAAAGGGTTGGACCTGGCTCCCTGCTCTAGGCATAATGACAAGGCGCACAGGATTGCAGTGCTGCTCAGGTTTGGCCTGGCAGCCTGCATGCCAGGTCACAACGCCAGGAGCGGGGAGCCAGGCCCAGACCCTTGGGACAGGTGCTACTACTGCAAGGGTTTCTGTGGATGCAATTACTCCCATGAATCCTGACAAAGCTGCCCCAGCTTTCTAAAGTAAAATGGTAATAGTAGGTCTAATTTTTTTTTAGAACAGAATCCTTCAAGTTATACTTGAGTACACTGTACTACTGGGTCTTAACGTTCAGTTGGAAAACACTGTAATAATGCAGTCCCAAAGCACTCAAACTATTCAAATCCCTGAGGACAACTTGAATTTGAACAGGTATTTCATCAACTTGAACAAAGCTCAGAGTCTATTTTAAAGGAAAACCATTCAAACTGGAAAGGATAATTTTGTCAAAAAATTGAAGAGCTAAAAATAGCAAAACAGAAAACAAAGCCTATTTGAAATTAAGTGCAATCAAAGTGAGCAAGATATGCTAATATAGTGGCAGATTCTTAATGTTAATTTAAAGGAAAGGGCTCTTAGAAATGAGGTGTTTTGGACGCAGTCCAACCATTGAGAGAATACGATACAGAGATACGCCCAAGTGTACTGTGTGTTCACAGATGACAGATACGAATGAGAAAAAAATACCCACATGTTTTCAGTTTTAGTGTGGTATGGTAATGCTCAGTGAATAACATGCAAAGCATAGCTCTTGAGCACTATAAATATAATGTGCATAGGGAAAAAAATCAAAATATAATTACCTTAAGTTCAGCAACCTGTGAGGAAATGTGCCACATAAGACTTTCACTTAAGAACTTCATGCCATATGGTCCCAGTAGTTCTGAGAGGGCCCTCATTTCTAAGAAAAAACAATTGTCTTTATGTTGACATTTATTTTGCAGTGATTTAACAACCATAACGTAGCAGTACCATTCTATCAAAGCAATCTCAAAACTGGATACAGAGTAAAGCTTAAGTTATAACAGTGGGGTAGTAAGTTCACCTACTGCATTTACTTACAACAAATCACATGTACATAGCCAGTAATTGTTTCAGCAAGAACAAGAAAAATATTGGTACTTTTTCCCCTGGGTAGCATAACACAAAAACAGCAAGGAGAGAACATGAGAAAGGCAAAATTCTTCTGTATAATACAATATTTCTCTCAAAACAGTACTGGTATTCCACAATCTCTCTAAAAGTCTTAGTCTCAAGCACATGAAAAACAGCCCTCACAAGGAATATCTAGAACCATGTCACAAAAAATTTACCTGATATGTCAGAGTATTCTTCAGCATTAAACGTCAACTCGTTTTCTGTGGGCAAGTTCACAAATGCCTTCATTGCTGGGAAATATGCTATATGCCCATTGCTGACTTGCCTTAGCAAGGTTTCCAAATACCTTAGCAGGAAAAAAAAAATTTAATGTAAAAATATTAGTTCAATGAGAATTATACCATGCTACTCATAACATTAAAAAAGTTTCATTGGTCTGCGAGGGTGAAATTCATCGTTGTGGAGGACAGTAAAGGTCTATACACCACTTAAGTTCCATTTCAATGGTTTAACTGTGCACAGACCTTGTCTTGCCCTCTGCAGCAAGAAGAATTTCACCGTCAGTAAGTTTTTGGACTCTTTTTTGAACAGCTATTGGTAGAAACAGTAAATCTGTCTTGTTTGAAACTTGCAAATTTGCAAGTGTTCATGCCATACACAATTCTAATTTCCTGATGCAGGCTATTCAGTTTAATTAGATTTTAAGTGTATTTAAACGTAAAACAAATTGCTCACAATAGATGTTAATACGTTAAGTTCTTACCAATTTGTGTACAGACTGGTAATAGTTGGCTCCCCGTGACTATCCAAATGCTGGGTTTGCTGAAGAAGAACATTGTTAAATACTCTTGTTATGTCAATCTGCACATAATTTTCTATTGACTGGAGTACTGTCATGTAGGCTCTTACACTCGTTAACAGCTCTGAAGGTTTTGCAATCTCTTGTGTTGCTTGATTATACATAGTCATTCCAACAATTGACCTTTTAAAGAGAAAAGAGTTACCTTTGTACATTAATGAAGTTAAGCAGCAGTTAATTCTTCCTGGTTGTATAAAGGATTGGGTATTCAAACTTTTAGACAAATATCTCAGTGAGATTTAAAACATGATAGCAGCACTTTTCAAAAAGAGAAATCAGCAGGAATACTGACTCATAATCCATGTTCTCAGATAAAATTGCATGGGAATTCTTAACACAAACACTTAGTGAATACAATGAAGACACCCAGGGAAGTATGGTCTACAATCAAGTGAATGACCCATGAACTAGAAGATTCGAACTACAAGCAATTTGGTCAAGAAAACACTCCCAAAATACATTTGCATGAGAGAAACTAGCTGTAATTATCTACCACAAACACATACTTGGGCTTAAAAGGAAACACCAGCCAGTTAATCTATAACCATTTTCAGGAGCACCAGCTTGTGATCTAATTTACAATGCACTGCAAAACAAAGACAACCGAGCATATCAAGAACATACAATTTAATTTCCTGAATCAAAACATAATGTATTATGTTAGAAATGGAGTCCTAGTAAATAATCTAGTCCATTTTGTGCAAGTGCAGTACTCTTCTCAAGACTAGAACATATCTATAATTAGTCTGTCAAATCTATTTTTAATTGTCTTCTTTAATGGATCTTCTACTACTTTTCTTGGAAAATTATTACCGCATCTCACTGTTAGGAAGTTTTTCCTGATATTCATTTTTAAAAATGGATTAAAAGATACCACTTCTACATAAGGAAGTGTCAGCCTACTGGGCTCCCTTCAACCGTGTTAGCATTCACTATTTTAGTGCTAAGAATTTGTCAGTGGTGTCATGGAGTGTGGGGGAGACAAGGCCCTGCACCCCTGGCTTCCTGCAATTCATCATGACTCTCAGCCAGCCAGGAAAACAGAAGGTTTATTTAGACAACAGGAACATGGTCCAAGACAGGTCTTGCAGGTACAAACAACAGGACTCCTCAGTTAGGTCCATCTTGGGGGGCAGGGAGGCCAGAGCCCCATCTGGGCTCCCCTCCATTTCCCCAGCCAGTTCCAAACTGAAACTCCCTCCAGCCATCTCACTCAGCCTCCCACTGGATTCTCCCTCACCCTTTGTCCAGTTTCCCAGGCTGAGGTGTCACCTGACCTCCAACCCCCATCCTGGTTCTCATGTTAGGTGCTCAGGTATCCTCCCTCAAGGAAAGTCTCCCATCCCCAATGCAGACAGTCCCAGAAAAACTCCCTTGCAACCTTCCCAGGGCAATACTCCCCATCCAGTATTCAAAGAACACATTTAGAACATTCCCAGTTCGTCACATCTGAACTCTGCATAAGCATTTCTTGGTTATACAATTTTAGCCACAAAAGTGATTTTTATTTCCTACTAAAATGTCTGAAAAAACACACGACACTTAAATAGTGCCTTCCATCCGTAAATCTCAGAGTGCTTTATATAAGCCAAGTAATCACTACTAAGGAAACAATTCTGCCTCGGATTCTGTGAGTTCTTCTGGGGCAGGTCTGCAGCAGCTGTCATCCCAGGGTTTTCAGAAGCGCAGCTGGTAAGGGAGGGGAGGAGAAGGGGGGAGCACACCAGAATGGACTGTAAATTCATGGGCTTTTGTGAATTTTTGTTTATTGCCTGCAACCTGACCCTGATTTTTTACTAAAAACACCTGTGACAGAAACTTAATCTTAATCATTAGCCCTAATTTACAGGCAGGAAAACTGTAGTAAAACTTGATTTGCCCAAATTCACACAATATGTTAACAATACTAGGCATGAACCATGTATCAGACTGATTCAGAGACCCATGCTGAATCCTCTAGAGGACAACTGCGTGCTTAGACTCTGATCCTGAAAGATGCTGAGTGTTCTCCACTCCTATTTACTTTAGTGGGCATAAAATGTGCTCAGTACCTCAAAGAACTAGGCTTTTATACAGTAAATAGGGTCAAAGAGCTTGAAAAGTAATTCAGTATTTTGATAATCATTTTGGGCTCAAAGATTATAATTACACACTCAAGTTTGTGCTCATAGTGATACACATTATGACGGCAAGACAAGAAGAGCTGGACATGAAATGACTGTTTTAGCAGAACTGAAGTTTGTTTAAAATCCAATGCAATTTTGTTTGTTTTGAAGCAAGTGACATTCATTGTTGAAACATTTTACTATTTATTTTTACAAGTTTGCCTCTGATGCCATCTTTATTTTTTAAAACTATTTCAGGAAGTGCTACATTACAAAATAAAGCTGGCATAGAAATATAAGCAATAATTCAATCACAAAAAGAAATATACAGGCTTAAAGTAGTAAAACCTAACATGTTTACATAGGATAGGAGATCAACCCTTTGAATAAAGATAAACTGCAGAACTCTGGAAGAAATACCACTTAACATCAGAAATAAAAAAAAAATTAAGACATTGCAGTCTCTGAATAGCAAATCCCATTCCTAGTTTGAGTACCCCCTCAAAACCATCCCTCAGCATTTTTGTGGACTTGTTACCCACCCATAAGGCAAAAAATAAAATTACAGAGAGCACTGTGGTTTAGGGACTTAAACCCAGGACTTCATGAAAAGTCAATTTTTACCCTTTTTATGTCACCAACACTTCTCAGTGTATCAAGAGAACATTCTAGACAAAAGTCTAGATCATGTCCTGATCACTAGAGACAGGGTCAACCAGAGGAGGGGGCAAGTGGGGAAATTTGTCCCGGGAGCCCTGGCCTGGGTCTTCGGCAGCATTATGGCGGCAGGGGGTCCTTCAGTGCTGCCGAAGACCCGGACCATGGCCGGGTGAGTACAAGCGCCGCAGCTCTTCCGCTTTGTCCCAGACCCCCTGAATCCTCTGGGTGGCCCTGACTAGAGACCCTCTAAAACCTTGTGAAATACAGAAGATATAGTTCGAATCTCTACCAAAGCTGACTGTCAGCATGATAAACAGGGATGGCTTTTACAATGAGAAATTCTCACAAGCGGTTGAAATTTACCTTTCACTGCACCCACTTACTACAGGGAAAAGTCAAACCAAGAACTCACCTAGTAGTGCATCAAGTAACCATTACACCAGCCCACAGCACTGTTTATTTTAAAGCAAATATGTTAAAAAGTTTCCTTTTAGGTTTCTTGCCAGGTCCTGAGTTCATATTTCTAAGTCCCCCCTCCAAACACTGACAAAATCCAACACCGGAAACAAGGTTCAGCACTGCAGGGATGTGGCAATGTGAAGAGAATCTCTGTACAATTAGGATTTGTAGTCATGGACTCCTATGAAGAATATGGAACTAGGTACTCAGAATCTGGGAGGTATGTAGAAGAAATTTATTTTCAAATATTTTGTTTTAAATATAATTTCAATTTAAAAAATGTTGTATGCCTACATATTTATTCTAATTAATCTGCAATCTTGGTTCTTAGAATTTGCTATTTTAAAGCTTTGCAGTTCATCTTTAGAAACAGTCTTGTGAAATAGATACACACTGTATTTTTTAATGTTAGAACAAAAAATGATTATTTTCCTTGGTTAAGTAAAAATTTAATTTTGCAGTCTCTTACTTGGTAAAACGGATTTCCAGGTGAGATGTTAAGTATTCCCTTGGGGTAAATGTATGTTCCCAGACAACCATGTTTGGTACGTAATTGATTGAGAAGCAGAGTTCGGAAAGTGCAGTGTGCAGTTTGTCCAGGCTTAAAAAAAATTGACACACAAATTACATAAGAAATTACAAACTATTTCAAAGAAACACAAGCACACATTATTATTGGGGAGTGTTGGCTGACAATGTTTATGTAAGTAAGATCAACTAGTTCTGTCCTTTAAAAACAAGTTAGCAGTGTGCAGTAATCATATGAGGAGGCTTTTCACACCTAGTTAGTTAATTTAAAATCGGATTTTGGGAGAAAACTGGCTAATGCAGGATGCTACGGTTGTGTGTTACTCTATACTGTGCAGAAGAGAAGAAAGACTGTTGCACAGTTCACCAAAATGAAAAACTTCTTTAGGGGGTTGCTTAACTTATGTTTTGTAATCCAACAATCACTTCAAGGAACTACATGTCGTAACCTCTGAAAGTTATTAAAAAATTCTTAAGATTAAAACTAACTAATTCCACAAATTCTAAGTAAGCCTTCTCTCTCAACCACTCCACTTATGCTAGCCATCTGATGCAGCATTGCTGACTGTGGCAGCAAGCTTTCCTTCACAAAGTGCACACACATACTCAGCATTTTCAACCATAATGGTAAGCACTATTACAGTGGTTTTTGTACTGGTGACCTTTTCACATAGCAAGCTTCTGAGTGTGACCCCTCTAATAAATACTTTAAAAAGTGTTTTTAATTTAACACCATTATAAATGCTGGAGGCAAAGTGGGGTTTGGGATGGAGGCTGACAGCTTGTGACTTCCCATGTAATAACCTCGCGACCCTCTGAGGGGTCCTGACTCCCAGTCTGAGAACCCCTGCACTACTACGTCCTTTCTATCATTTCCCCTCATCCTGGTGTTTTTGTCCCCTTTACCATATGCACTCTTCTCCTGCTGTGTTCCTATCACATTGCTTTTCTAATAGTTTTCAACCCCTCATGGCAGCTGCTATTCAGAGAAGCTTCGGTGACAGATGGTGCAAAGGATGGAAGGAGACCAACAATCTTGTAGGCATCTCAGCTCACTTTATTTAGCGCTTCATCAAATCAGATGGTAGTTTGGTGGCAGTGTGCAACTGACACTGCTCTCCTGCCCCACAGGCTAGCCAAAATTCTGAGTGGGGCAGAACCACCAGGTGGGATTGTGCTGCCCAGGAGAGAGAATGCTGAAGGGGTAGATTAAAGGATGTGTAAACCCCACCTTCTCCACACAGCCAATGGGGGAGGGAGGAGAGAGACAGACCTCCACCACTTTATTTACATGGCTGTAAATTTACTCAAAAGATAAAATGAAAATTCCATTATTACTGGTCCTAAAATTAACCATGTAAATCAACACAAAGAAAATATCCATGTTTAAACAAAAGGATTGGGGAGAATGCAGGAGGAGGGGGAAGAAATAGCAAGAGAATGTGCTTACTTGGTCACCACCAATCTGTTTTTCCTCATGCTTTCTACTCCCGGTTTCTCCCTCTCCGGTTCCCCTTTCTTTCCAGTCTGTTTTTTTGACTTTTTGTTCACTGCTTGACTGATTGTTTTGGCACAATGCTTTGGCAGCAGCTAGAAGAGGATGGAAAAAAATCTTAGCCACTATTAGATTGAAAATCAAGTTATGGTTCAGGTGGAGTATTCATCACAAAGAAATCCACACTGTACATGTTTAGGAAAGTTCTCCACCCCATCCTCATTCACTTTCAAGATATGCCCAAAAGGAAAACTGATTAGGAATACAGCTATGAAAATGATCTCAGAGTGTCTGAACACTTAGAGAAATAAATAGAAGAGAATAAATGCCAGGGAGTAATCTGATAATATATATATAAAAAAACTGTGTGTATTTATATAAAGAGGTGGGAAAATAGCTTGTATTAGTTCGCTAGCATTTCTGGAAAAAAAATTCAAGTCGAGTCAAACAAAATGAAAATTAAAAAATGAATCAGAAAGTCAGAAAAAATTCATTTCTGGTGAACAAAATATTTTGTTGGGCCTGGGCCAGATTCACAAAACAGCCAAAGGAGGAAATGGTGATGGTGGTGCCACGTCCCTTATAATGTACAGCCCGGTGCTTAGGGCACTTACCCAGGGTATAGGAGATACCCACATTACCCCTCACTCACTTCTGCCTAGAGAAGGACTCTGAAGTTGGGTCTCCCACCTTCCAGGAGAGTGAGTTTAAGTCCCAGAAAAAAGTATGTTTTGGCTATCAAATTCATGAATAGTTTCAGGTCAACCTAAGCTGTGCTTTTCAGCGAATAAATTATTAGTCAAAAAAATGTCACCCAGCTCTATTTGTATATAGATGTGCACACAACCACAAGTTTCTTGATGGGCTCTGTAAATTTTTCAGATGTATTATGAACTATTAACCCATGTTAAATAAACAGCAGATAGTACACACACACACACACATATATATACAATGAAGTGAATTTTCAAAACACTTAGCACAGGACTGTGAAAAATTTTAGGTTGTAACCAACCTGTAATATAGCATAATCTTATTCCTAGTAGATTTCAACACTAAAGATCAGATATTTGCTTTTCATGTTCCCCAACACCACCAAAACCCTCTTCAGCAAAGTGCCAACCTTATCTTTCCCACATAAGGCATCTCTTCCTAACCAAATCTTTGACCAAATCTCTTCTCTCTTCCTATACATCTTAAATATAGCCCTTCAGAATTACTTGCCAAATTCTGATCCTCACAATCTTAAAGCACCTTCCTTCCCCAAATCAACAAAGCAACAGTCTGACAACTCTTCCATACCTAAACCTGTCCCTGATCTTGACACCCCTAAGTCCATATTATATACAAAACTTGCAATATTGGTCTCTAGTCTGGTGAATTACTCAAAGCTTAAACTGCTATCCATTCAAAGATGTGTTGTCAGTCAAGTTTTTGGAAATAAAGGCATGACGTGGTTTTAGTGTCAAGTATGCCATTATTCCTGTTCTTAATGGTGATTTTTTAAACAAATCTTCCTTCTCATTACTCATTGCCTCCTAAACCTCCACCGTCTCTGCAAGTTCTGCTATTCACATTTTTTCTTTTTCTCCACCACCACAATGAAGAAAGACCACACAACTGCCTTTTAACCAACACCAATCCTATTGTGACAGCATAAGTCCTCTTTCTGCATAAAATACAGTTTATAAATAGGGCCCTACCAAATTCACTGCCGTGAAAAATGCATCACAGACCGTGAAATCTGCTCCTGTGTGTACTTTTACCCTATTCTATACAGACTTCATGGGGGAAGATCAGCATTTCTCAAATGGGGGTCCCGACCCAAAAGGGGGTCACAAGGTTATTGTAGGGGGGGTTATGATATTGCCACCTTTACTTCTGCACTGCCTTCAGAGCTGGGTGGCTGGAAAGCGGTGGCTGCTGGCTAAGTGCCCAGCTCTGAAGGTAGTACCTTGCCAGTAGCAGCACAGAAGTAAGGGTGGCAATACCCTGCCATGACATCCTTATTTCTGCATGCTACCTTCAGAGCTGGGCAGCCAGACATTGGCGGTTGCTGGCCAAGGGCCCAGTTCTGAAAGCAGCAGTGCAAAAGTAAGGGTAGCAATACCATACCATGCCATCCTTACTTCTGTGCTGCTGGTTGCAGCGCTGCCTTCAGAGCTGGGCTCCCGGCCAGGAGCTGCTGCTCTCTGGATGCCTTGCTCTGAAAGCAGTGCCACTGCCACCAGCAGCGCAGTAATAAGAGTGGCAATACTGTGACACCCCCCCCCACACAATAACCTTGCAACGCCCCCCCACAACCCCGTTTTCGGGCAGGACCCCTACAGTTACAACACTGTGAAATTTCAGACTTAAATATACGAAATCATGAAATGTAAAATTTTTTAAATTCTATGGCTGTGAAACTGACCAAAATGGACTGTGAATTTGGTAGGGCTTAATTCAATACTTAAGCATAAATCATAGCTTAAAAATTAATGGTGGATAATATTTATTTTAAATCCAACATTTACAGTGTACGTGGAATTGAACTAAAAGCTTCTCAGAACTGTCTCAACTGAATACAACATATTTCTAACAAAAAATTAATTCTCACCTGGTCACTCAGCGTACACTGTTCTGTGCAAATATCTGTGATAAGATTTCGAGCCTGCTTAGCCATTTCATCCAAAAACATGTTACACAAGGAAAGACTGCGATCTCCAATGTGATGTCGCTATCAAAACAGAAAATAGAAAAAAAATGGTTTTCCAAATTTCTGCCAATCCTATAATATACCCGTAACAAGTCTATGTACTGCAAATAGGGGAGTTAAGACAAAATTCCTGGTCTTTTAGCTCCAAAAATAAAACTTCCATCATTTGAGCTAAGGGGAGATATTCCCTAGCTGCTGCAATAGTAACATAACCCTTATTGTCTTCTCACCAGTTAGCCAATAGAGGGCAGTGACTCCCATGTATGCACACATACCACCAGTATATTACATACGGCTCTACTACGAAAGAGTTATTTTGAGTGTGGCTAATAAAGGATACCAGTCAAAGAAAAATTCTCCATATCTTCTTTCCCTCATCCACCACAAAAAAACAAACAAAAAACCCAATCAAGTTAAAGAAAGTGTTTTTATGCAGCTAATTTAAATGTTAGCACCTCCTTAACCGAGAGGCTGGATATTACAAACCAAAACACAAAAATCTCAAACATTTTCAAAGGGCATGCAAAAACATGAAAAAATTGAGTAACTTCTTGGAATTGTTCTCTTCTTTTGCATTTTATTACTTTTCGTTCACATCCAAGAGTAAAGAGTTTTTATTTTATTTTATTTTAAGCATTTTCAGTACTGTGCAAATCACTAGAATAATCAATGATTGGTGGGAAACAACTCATGTCTGGTTGTTTGAGCTGAAAAATAAACCAGGAGTAGCTGACATATAAGATATACTGGAAGAAAAAAAGTATGTGACAAGCTTTACTCCAATACTTCCTGTGGTAAACAGATTATGCTCTCTGAATTATCAATGCTATTGAAGCCAGGAGAGAAGGCACCCAATTAAAATACTCTGTGACTATTTATTTAAAATATAGCCATAGTTTAAATGGGGCTAGGTCACACATGTTTACAGACAAACATGCACAAAAACATACCTCTGAAGTAGGTCAACTGTGACTAGGGAGCACTATAAAACGTATTTAAACTGTCTAATCCCCAATATTTGTTAAAAACAAATGAAAATTCCAGCATGGGCAATGATGGATCCAATACTTATCTGAGATATCACATGTTCAGAGCTTAAAGTTCCTGTCAACATCCAGGCATGCAGAAACACATGTAATTCACTGATATTTCTTCCCAGATACATACACCATTCCTCAATAGTTGCTGAACACTGTCAAAGCCAGCGAGACATGGGCTACCAGCATTGCCAATGCCAGTGGAACTGCACTGCTAACAGTGGGTATTTTTTGGGAAAATTCCCAAAGTGTAGAGTAAACTTTAATTTAAATGCTCCTGCCCCTCCTTCATACATCAAAGCAGCACATATGCCCCCTCCTCTCATTACTTTTGCAGATCATCTTTAAATGATTAGCCTCAGAATCACTGCAGTCTAGTGGATTAGTCAAGGATATGCACATCATAAGTCCGTTGTCCTTATATTTCTGGCACAGATTAGCTGGGTATGCTTGAGAAAGTCACTTGGTTTCCCTCATCTGTAATATGTGGATAATGATATTAATCTACTTTACAAATATTTAGTTAGGCCTCTGAACACCATTGTAAAGTTAACAATGTCAGTCACAAGAGAGATAAGAAGAACTCGGGTGTTCTGGGTTCCCAGACCTGTGCTTATTATGCTAGATCATGTGACCTGTTGGGATGCTGGGGAAGTAGGGAGTGAACAACCATCACCACAGCACTTGGTAGGCCTGGTGAACGTCTACAGTCTGTACAAGTTTGGAGTGCACTAAAGTACTGCATAGTGGCTTCAACATTTGAAACAGCTGTATATTAAAACAGAAAGATAAACCTACTGCGCTTGTACATCCCAAACACACATTTTAAACCACAGATCAAACAAAATCTTACTGCACATCTAAAGAAACTTACAATATTCACAACTTTAAAACTAGTAAACCAATTCACACGTCTCCCTAGGCTTCAGAGCCCAAACCACAACATTTACACAACTATTTTTAGCACTGTAGCAATACTCCAAGTCTGTAGACCCCCAGCTCTCAGCCTCACTGCCATGGGATCCTGCTTGCTGTGTAGATGTACTCTTAGTTTCACTCAAGACAGTTTCACTCAAGACAGTTTCACTCAAGACACTGAACAGATCCACCATGCAGCTCTGCTGTCTGCAGCTTGCGGGATTTAGCATATCTGGTTTTTGCTCAGCACAGCTCTAGCATTATGCCTCAATGAAAACCCTTCTTTCACTAGTCATGTTTACTTTTTAACACTTACACTACCATTCATTATACAGTATAATAAAGATTAATTTTTCAACTTGGTAATTGTGACCAAAATACACAATTAATGCACTAAATTCAAGCTGTGTGTTAGCTGTAGCAACATTTTCTCGCTACAGCTAAATTTACAACTACTACTGTAGAGTAGACAGCAACTGAATCTCTTCGCTGTTCCTATAAATTGTTCTGAAAGACACTTCTTGTCTTGAATGGAAATTTTCCTGGAAACTTTTCTGTGGTTCTCCAATGTAAATAAAGTTTGCAGCTGTTTAAAGCTGAGTGAAAAGAGGAAAGAACGGTATAGATATACTGGGAGAAGGAGTTTAATGTTGAAATAAGGGAAATCCAAGCCATGCATATTTCAATAAATCTCTTTTATTCATTTAAGTGTTTTCAGATTAGTTCTGAGCAGTACTAAGGAATACTTCTACTGGCCCCAAACAAAGAGGGACAGATTCATCCCTGGTGTAATTCCAAAGTCAATGAAATTATATCAAGTGTATTGAAGGATATATTTCATTAAAGCATGAAAATGTAAACAATTCTGTGGGAATAATCCTTGCTTTTCTTTATCATTCTACCCAAAGGTAGGTCACAGTGTAATGAATACTTGCATAATACTATAGTTCAGAGTCAGTGCCTTACAAATATTGTTCAGATAAACTGTTATAATTTATAACATAAGGCACAGATATCAGCTTGTTGTTTCCTTTTTCATTATATGGATACAAGTTTTTAAATGTTTACAAACCATTTATAAGAACAGTCTTTACATTTTAAATGCACATATGGCACCAATTAGCATCCATAACCAGATACAATTGATATATAATGCAGGAACCAAACCGATTAACCTACTCACTTCAGTCCATTCCCCTTACCACAAACCAAAACAAAATATTTTTAGATGAATACTTAACTTTAAATATTTTATTTTACCAAAACTTAAGTTATTTAAAAGAACTTTACAGAAGCTGATAGGACAATGTAGTGAAGAGATCTCAGTATTACTCAAAACTCCACCATTAACCCAATGAATAGCACAAGGAAAGTCATTTAACCCCCGCGCCTTAGTTTCCTTTTAGTTGAGATGGTAATAATAATGCTTATATATCTTGGTAAAGGAGGGCTAATATAACTGCTAATTATTAATAAACCAACATGTGATCAACATCAGTAATATTCCGCTTTATTCCCATTCAGTCTGAATTTCTGTAAACTAACAACGGTATTCCAGATGCATCATTTCGGTGATGCATCTGTGCGGTGTACTTTAAGTGTTATTTAGCTGCAAATATTTTAAACAATGCAGTATAGGTAATTAAAATCTCACAAGAATATCCGCATGAAGTATTTTGAAATTACCTCTTCTGGACACAGCTCATGGGTGCAACTCATAAAGTGGGTGCAAAGCAGCGGGAATGCAATTGAATACCTCGACTGAGAAGGTAGCTCCAAACACTGCTGAAACATCTTCTCAAAAGCACGACTATAAAAACTGTTTAGAAATGGAAGTTAAAATTTAATATTAATGTAATCTAATAGTTACCTTTCAGCAAACAAATATTGTAAACACTGCCAGAGGCTGTAATGTGGTCTTCATTTACTCAGATTAACTGTAATCATTAGAGTTAGACTTCTAACAAAACATAGTTCATCTGCCAGGTAAGAGTGTGTGCGCATGCACACACAGACACCAGAAATGTCACTGCAAGGCTTTACAGCTATGTACACCTCTACCCCGATAAAACGCAGTCCTCGGAAGACTAAAAAATCTCATCACATTATAGGTGAGACCAGGTTATATCAAACTTGCTTTGGCCCCCCCCGTTCCTTGTTCCATGACTCCCCTCCCTAATCACCCCCAGGGCTGGGAGGTGGCAGAGTGAACTGGGCTGGGGCCGCATCGCTCCACTTCCTGCCGCCGGTGAGTCCGGGGGGCATCTTTGCCCCAACCTCCTCACACTCACCAGCGGTGGGAAGTGGAGCAGCCCAGCCCCAGCCAGATCCACACTGCCAGCTCCCAGCCATGGCGCTCCACTTCCCACTGGGCAGGTGAGTGCAGGACCTTTCCCCAGCCATCCCCCAGTGATGCGGCTAAGGCCCAGGCAAGGAAAGCGGAGCGGGCTGAGGCCACGTCGCTCTGCTTCCCGCCGCAAGTGAGCGCAGAGAGGTTGGGGAAAGGATGCTCCTGTACTCACCTGTGGCAGGAAGCGGAGCGCTGCAGCTGGGAGCTGGCAGAGTGGAGCGGGCTGGGGCCGGGTTGCTCCGCTTCCACCGCTGCAGGTGAGTGCGGGGGGGATCCCTTTCCCCAAGCCCTCTTCCCTGAGCGACACGGCTGGAGCCGGCGCGAGAGAAGCAGAACAGGCTGCTCCCAGCCCCCCGCTAATCCCCGGAGCCACTCTGGGACTGTGAGGCCCCCAAAAGTGCACTCCCACAGCTCCTGCCCCCGCAGACTCTGGGGAGGGGGCTCTGACCACCCCGGAGACCCTCTGCCCCTTATCAAACCCCTCGGCCTGGCCTGGCCCGGCACCCTTAACATGCCGCTCAGAGTAGTGTGTCAGCGCTTTACCGCCTTGTATGAGAACCCACCATATATCAGGTCGCGTTATATCAGGGTAGAAGTGTATTCAGTCTGTACTTCTCAGCTATGAAATACTGCATGATTTTTAATGAACCAAACAGCTTTTTTTTTTTTGTTCTGAGATGTACAACCCTACATTTGGCCATAGTGGTTTGAGCATTGGCCTACTAAACCCAGCGTTGTGAGTTCAATCCTTGAGGGGGCCACTTAGGGATCTGGGGCAAAAATTGGTCCTGCTAGTGAAGGTAGGGGGATGACCTTTCGAGGTCCTTTCCATTTCTAGGAGACTGGTATATCTCCAATTATTTTTTTATTACATATTACTTGCTTATGCCCAGTTTACAAAGCATTCGAGATCACTCTGTATCAGTGACTTCTCTTCGTTTACCATTCCCCACATGTCATCTGAAAAATTTATCTGTAGTGATTTTATGTCTTCTCCCAGGTCATAGACAAAAATATGAAATAGTGCCAGGGCAAGATGCGATTCCTGAGACACTCCATTAGGAAACACCCTGTTCAATGATTCCCTGTTTTAATTACATTCTGAGACCTATCAGGCTAGCCATTTTTAATCCATTTAAATGTGCCATGTTGATTTTGTGATCAAGCATAGTACTCTCTTACATCATATCCCTCAAAATGCTGTAATTTTCCCCACTGTCCGTAGAATCAACTAAAAATTATTTTATTTCCAGAGAGATTCTTGTTTAGTTTTTATTGTCCCATTAATGTAGGCTTGTCCCATCAAATAAAATGTCCCTGTTAACAGAGTGATTCAGAAGTGCATAATATTAACCTAATTTGGTCCTCAAGGCATTAAACTAACAAAAGGGAATGGTGAAAAGAGTTTAGCACAAAATTTCTAGATGTCAAGAGCAAAATTAAGCAAGGCATATGAAAAGAAGAAATTCTATACACCAATGCTAGGAGTTTTGGTAATAAACTAAAAACTGTTCAAATATGAGCATAAAGTCAATCTAGTTAATTACTGAAACCTGGCAGAAAGATTTGCAAGACTGGAATGTTAAAAATAAATTGTTATAAACTATTTAAGGACTAACTGGGCAAAAGAGAAGGGGAATATAGCATTGTCTGTTACTGGTGCTAGCTAGATTTAAGCTAATACAAGTATGCCTACTCATGTTACAATCACATCTCCACTTGCAGTGAAGACATACTCTCAAGGAGCTCACTCTAGTTTATCAAAGATAATATTAAAGGATGACTTGATCAAAGTCTATAAGTACTTAAATAGGGAATGGAAATTTGGTAACAGAGGGTTTTTCAAGCTAGCCAACAAAGGTACAAGATCTAATGGCTGACTGTTGAAGCTGGACAAATTCAGACTAGAAACAAAACACGCATTTTTAGTAGTGAAGGTAGTTAACCAATGGAACAACTTGCCACTGGTTGTACTGGATTCTCCATTGCTGGATATTTTAAAATCTGGAGTAGATTTTCTCAAACATATGCTCTAGTTCAAGCACAACTATTGGGCCTGAAGCAGAGATTAATTCATAGAAGTTCTATGGCCTGTGTTATGCAGGTCAGACTAGAAAATGACTTATGGTTCCTTTCACTCCTAAAATCTATAAAGCATTTCTAATGTAACTTTTGCTATTGAATCAAAATTTTACTTCAACTTCAGTGCTAATTCTAGGCACTTTGGCTTTTGGGGGGGGGGGGGAGATACAAAAATAAATACTGAACATAGCTATTGCTAATTAATACTCTGTGAATAAAAGAATTGCTGAATGATGTGCAAGGTTTGAAGCACCAGTTCAAATCCAAGTTCTGGACACCTGATAAAATGTATTCTTTACCAGGCACTTGACTCCAGGCTGATTTTATAGCAGAGAAAACATGCCTTGTTTTCCCCTTCTCTTGAACATCACCCCCTAGATTTGCTCCAGTTAGCTCCCAATGGACCTGGAGGGTAAAACTGAGTCCTGAAGTTGAAACTGTTAAGGCAGGAATAAAAGTGATTTACAGTCTTCTATTTGGCTCCCATAATGCAGAAGCAAGGACTGTTTCTCAGTTAAAATAGGGTGAAATATAATTTACAATCTGTAGCTGGTGAAAAGCCTTTTTCCAACTTACATATACTACTGTTCTGAACAAAGGATTTTGTTTTTAAATACTATAAAGTATTATGGGGTTAAATACAGCTTACTTTGGGAGGAGAGGGTATTTTTATTTTAGCTGACACAGACTGATGAATTTTATATAGTTTAATATATTTATTAGCCAGGATCCTTATGATAAATGTACTGCAAATGTATAAATAAGTAAATAAAAAATAGCATTATTGCCTGCTTATCAGCTTTGTTTGAGAAACTTACGTGTTGAAGGGCAAACTCCATATCAGCTAGGCAAATGATGGATAATCACGGAGACTGCTGTTGTCCTTTGAATGAAATTAAAGCATATGCCTACTATATGGATTTTCAATGAGGAACACAAACACACACAAAATCACTGCTGGAGAAAGTTACTGTAAACAGAAAATCAGGAACTATCATCCACTCTCCCATTGCTGGATCTTCCTAGATGATATGCTGTTTAAAAACTGCACATGTAAGAGGCTTAAAGTAACCAAAGTTATAAAGAGAAAGCTTCTAGAGCCAAATTAATGACATACCAAAATATAGAAAGGTCTGATGTTTCCACCAACATCTCCACCAAGGAATCTACCATTTTTGTGTGGAATATAATTGTATTCATCATCTTTCCAAGTTCTCTGTGGTCTGCAAGACTAAGTGAAGCCTTAGACACACTGGTGTAGGCCTGTAAGAACATAATAGAATAAGGACAATAGTTTAGTAATATTAAGATTCTTATATTTACAATTAACTCAATCAGAGTTAATGTGGATATGTAGTTGCATATAAGTTATTAATGCTTCTTTAAACTTCTCTTCAGCCCAGTGTAATTTTAAAGAGTGTTTGAACCATGTATATGACCTATGCTTTTAAAAAATATCAAAGCTTGGAGTAAACACCTGTCTTCATCCTCCGCCCCATTTTTTTTAAAATTTAGAACCCACAACACTTTACAATCAAACTTCCATATTAAGGTGTTGCCATGATTTCCTGTTTGAAGGTATGGTATGACAGGAACACTGGCGTAAGTTTCTGGACAAAAGCAGTACTCTCACAGCAGAGGATAGAGTGTTCCCACATAGCCACTGCTAAGATACTTTTGGCTACAAGATGGTATCCCTCTACTTCTCCGCCTCTTCCCTTAACAAATCAGATTTTTTGGAAAGGAGAGTCTAGACTGTGAGAAGATATCAAGTTGCACAGAAAAAAGAGCATGGGCCAAGAAGTATGGAAGCAGGGTGTGCATAGAAACCAAGAGTGAATTGGAGTGCATAGGTATTTTTGGGGGACCGGGGGGAAGGAATGGGTAAGGTTCGGCAGGGTAGAGATCAAGTGCAGGGGGCTCAGTGGGGAAAGGTAGAGTGTGTGGGGGGGTGGGGT
>NC_133778.1:32715137-32915427 GCF_003597395.2 Chelonoidis abingdonii | reverse complement strand
TGGGTGGATAGTGGTCAAGCTCCCCATAGTGACTTTCCTCGCTGCAGCTAAGAAGTGATGGAGGCAGGAAGCAGGGGAGGGATGCGGTGCTTCATGCAGCCATGGAGGTTCCTGGGGGTGGGTCTGACCCAGACCCAGCTGTCCCAGGGGAAGAAGAAATCCTGTCCTCTCCCTCACCCCGCAGCAGCTGAACCAGGCACAGAATTCCAATTCCCACAGGAGTAATTCACTGTCACTCACCTGGGCTGTACACTGCAGACACTTGGGAAGCAGTTAAGCTGCCTGCCTCTCCTAGGTCACAGCTTTCCTGCTCTCCCCTAACACAGCCGAAGAGGGAGAAACTGACCTGCTACCAGAGAACACCTGGCTGACCCCTCCCTCCAACATTCCTCTATGCCTCCCATTAGGCTGAGGGGGTGCAGGGGCAAACAGCAACTCCAGGTGCTCTGTGCCTGCTGGTCAGTTTCCCCACATGGGTTGTGCGGTGAGTCAACAAGAGCTGCTCCTTGCCCTCCCCTTACACAGCTCACGTGGGCACAGTGACCAGGAGCACAAAATGCCTTGTGTCACTGCTCGCCCTGCCTCCTCCACTTTCCTCCATGAGGAAAAAGCAGACTATAGGAGAAATCTGGGCATCGCCTTTCCTCACACATCACCTCTGAGATGTATCCAGTATGAAGGATGCCCCTCTATGTCCGCCCCCCGTTCCCCAATCACCACCAATGGGTAGGTGAGAGACTATAGCATGGCCAATTGGTTCAAGATAGGCTTTGTCTTTACTGCAAGAAGGAAAAAAAAGTGTGTGTTATAGCATAACTAACATACATTAGCTATCACACAGTAAATTCCTAGTGGACATAAGACATTGATGGTAGTTCATTAACTGGAATATGAGTGCCTGTAATGACTGGAACCTATCCCTGGACAGATATATTTTTTTCTGATCTGGAGTTGTTCTGGGCTCCTGCTAACTACCATCAGCAATGGAATGAGTGATTTTTTCCTAGCTTATTAGGTGGCCCAGCCAGATGCACAGGGATGCAGCATATTCAAGGCTCATTGCTGCCTCCTGCTGTAATCCGCCTCTGATTAGCCAGTCTTCCAAGTATGGGTAGACATGGACGGAATGATGAAGGCAAGTTATCCTGAACCTGAGAAGGCATATATCTATCTCTATCTCTATCTATACATCTGTTCAGTCTTCTGAGTCTAGGATAAGACAAAGATTCCCTTTCTTCTCTGGAATAAGGAATTAAAAGTAATAAAACCCTCTCCTCCTATATTACTATACACAGGAGCTGTAGAAGAGTTTGCAAAGTATTGCACTTCTTAAATTTTTTTTTTTTTTTAAGGCTTGTTAAAGAGGTCCCTGAAGAGAGATCGGAAATTGAGGTGAGTAGAGCTAGGAGGGTATACTAATGGATGGGATAACTATAGGTGATGATATCCAACATCCATTTGTCTGAGGTGATACTGGGCCTAGCCTGATGGAATGAGGCATGGTAGCTCCCAAAGAGTTATATTCAGCAAACAATCCTGATAGTTATTATCTTTTTCTTAATTCAAATCATTTAAATAGGTTATAGTAAATTCACACAGGTTGTCAATTACACATTTAATTTTAAAGAGGTTTATTTTTAAAAATAAACCCATATTTAATTTAAAATTTAAAAACATTCAATTTAATATTTTTTAAATAATCGAGTTTATTCCCCCTGAACCAGAAAAATCGCCAACTGTGGCCATTGACCAGGAGGATGAGTCCGGTCTGTGTTGGGCAGGGTTTAAACCCTGATAGTTTGCCGTCTGCCATGGTGGGAAGCCCAAGGCATCTATCCCTGCTATAAATATTGAAAACTGAATGAAGAGGATGGGACTTTTTTGGGGGGCAGGGGGAAGGGAGAAAAAGATGAAATTTACAGATCGAAAATAAGGAGGGTGAAGATAAATTTACTTCACCTAACAGTCTGGAAACTGCTGAGTCTGAAGCTCTGTAGGAGTAGTAGGTCGGATGTTTGCTGGGTTTTGTCTCGTTGCTGCAGGTGGTAAGATACTAAGGGAGGAGTTGCAGTCAAATTGCCCTTTATGCCTTTGCACGAGAAGACACAGGTTGCATGCACGGCCCTGAGGGACACTGCAATTCAAAAAAGCCCACTTCGCACCCATCAAGTACATGTACACTTACAGTGGGTGGGGTGACCAGATGTACCGATATTATAGGGACAGTCCTGATTTTTGGGTCTTTTTTTATATTGGCTCCTATTACTCCCCACCCTCTGTCCTGATTTTTCACATTTGCCGTCTGGTCACCCTAACAGTGGGATCCAAACTAACACAATTGGTTCATCCAGCCACACTGAGAATGGGAAACGAGAAGCCTTTGACAGACCAAGAACCTCTCCCCTACTAACTATACATGTTCTCTTGCAGATGTATGGAGAGGAGTAGGTAAGAGGAACAGCTGGACCGAAATCTGCCAGCACCCCCTGACTGAAGATGTTCAAAAAATCAAAAATGCTCAACCTCACTTGCTGCTGCATGCCTGCATAAGCCAGCAGCTACCTGGGCTCTGCAAAACCCATCTCTTGCAAGTAATAAGATCTGAACAATGCCCATTTGAAAGCCTGCTTATTAGTAGAAGAAGAGGGAACATCTCAGCCAAAACAGTATCTCAGCTTAGTCTTTGGACCGTGTTTCGCTAATTCCGGGAGCTCTGCTCTTTCCAGATGTCATTAGCGTACCATCTGCAGGTCCTGTCTTCAATCAAGAAGTGGAGGTAGGAGCTAGAAATGCAACAGTGGATCAAAGCATTAATACCAAGATTGGTCTGTGATGAATAGAAGTACCTGCCCTGAAGAAATTACAATCTAAAGGCAGGAGTGAATATGACAGTACAACACAACATAGAATGCTTCATGGCATAATAATTTCCAAAGATTCTGAAAGAGCAGAAGGAAGAATCCAGACACACATTTTATTGCAAAGCCACTCCAGGTGCATGTGGTACTGTGAGATGAGGAAACAATGTGAAATCAGCCAAGAAGCTTGAAGGGGTAGGTAGGAAGAGATGGAAGCAGAAATGTAAGGATGGGTGGAGGCATGAACAGCTTTGAAGATGCAAAAAAGCAGCCTGACTCTGCAAAGACTGAAGAGGGTAGGAGACAATCATCCTCTCCTGCATCTCCAGCTATTAAATAAATCTTACAGTTTTAAATCCCAATTAGGATTCTACTGTAAGTTTCCCATTTTAAAAAAAGCATAGGTGGGCCAGGACAAGGCTAATTTACCCAAAATTTAACTTGATAAATTTTCCTGCATTTCTTTGTTGTTTCTATCTAATTCTTGATGTATAGTTTTTAAACAAATGCTTCAATTCACTTCTTAAAAACAAAAAGACATAGTACTCATGAACAGTCTTCTAACAACGTATCAGTGACTGATGGATGAAAAACAAATGGGTGGCAAAAAATACTTCAGTTTTGTGCTTCTAAGTAGTAGCTATAATCACAATTTAAAAAAAAAGGTTTAAAAGCTTTAACAAATGTCATGTACTGTCCTTTTTAACATGCTAGCAGTGATAGTCCAACTCTATTGAAGTGAAAGGCAGAACTCCCAGGAAGTTCAGTGGGGCCAAGATTTCAACTTAAGATGTTTTATGGAAAATTTTATATGTAGTGGCTTTAGGAAAAATCTGCTTATCTAATCACCACCCAATAAAATCTCTTGAATCACTCTTTTCTGCTTTCCATTTTAACTCTATACATGTAATCTAACCTTAGTACAGTAAAATGAACGGTAAATCCTGCTTTGTTTTTGCTATTGTTATAAAGTACACAACAATTACTATAAGATGAGAGAAACATTAACTTTCTTTATTTTTCAGTTTCCTTAGTTTGTGCAGCCCACAGCAATTTTTGAATCATAAGCCGCGTGTTTGTATGTATTTTCACACAGCAATTGGAGAGAGACAGACACCTGTAAAATGCAGAAAAATTATTAAATAAAAATTGACAAGGAAATTCAAGAAAAGGTGTAGTAACAATCTAACTTTTTTTAAAACTAGACATTACTAAATTTCAAGTTGCCAGTGCCCTCTTGAGCACAGTTATTCTCTTTTTTCATATCAGCAAAGGATGAGTTACAAAGCAGGATTTACAGTATGCCCGTAAGAAATTCATTTACAGAAAAGTGCTGAAAAAATGCAAGGCAAGAACTATTTGTCATCAATGGCTCACAAGTTATTACGACTTATATTAGCTTCAATTTATATTTAAAAATAAATTGTACCCTTCCATTTAATGCACTACAGGATAAGAGTCTGATATGTAATGGTATTCAGATTTATGTTTAATTTTAACTAACAACAAAATCTAGGTTCCCCCACCCCCCCAAACCAATTTTTGTTGAAAATTAATTTTTTTTAAATAGATGTTTTCTTATTTCTATCACAACAAAGATAGTTCATTTGAGGATTTAATACCTCAGATTTGGCTACTAATGTTCTCTGTTGAAGAGACCTTCCAGTTCTTTTTAAAACAAATATTGCTGCAGTTCCCTGTAATTACCAATAAAAATGTGTTATTCTGCTACTGTTGCAGATGTTACATGCGAGTAAGGTAACTTAAGAATTTCAGTCACATTACATGTGTAGCCAAAGATTTCCTGGGTCCAAGTCCAAAATGGACTTTGAGCATGTGTTCTATTTGTGAAAAACAGTTACATGAAGAGGGAGATCATGTTTTTCCAATCCTGTTTTTACAGCTTCTTTGCACAGCTGAGGAAAACCAGGCTCTTTATGATATCTTAAAAATACTTTCCCAGAAAGATGATTGGCCTGCCAATTGACAATCTGGAATTTTGCTCAGGAAAGCTTGCTTGAGTATTCTTTGCAATAAAACACTCAAGAACAGGAGGTTGGAATATTTCTCTCAATATTTGGAGGTCTACAGTGATTTTGCTAAAAACCCATGTCTATGCCAAATTTCATTTTACCTATCTAAATATTCTTCCATGTCAACAATACATAGTATTTTTTGCTTTCTTGCTTAAATGGTTGTGCAGTATTGCAATGTGATGCTTAAACAGATGTTACATTTCAGGGAAAGGAAAGCTCTACCTATGCAAAGTTTGTATTTCAAATTTACATTTTTAAAAGTACTTTGGAGTCTACTACAATTATGGGTGTGATAAAAGACAATGAAAAGTGCGGCCATACATTGGCGAGTGACTATGTAAAAACAGCAGTCATTCAACAGATTTGCTTCACTGTGTGTATTCAGAATTGCATCTACTTACTCTACAAACAAAAAAGTTTTAATTACTTTTTAATCCTGTTAGCACTGCAGAGCCAATATTACTGGGATTCAGAGTGCTTTATTCTATTTTGGTTCAAGCACCAGATTTGTTAACAAAGTTCTAATGGTAGAGCTAAATTCTGCCATTAGTTACATCTGTGCAGACTCACGTAAGAGAAAAATTGTACAAGTGTTAAGAAGATCAGAACTTAGCTTGAGGAATCTGTATTACTGGTGATAATGCAAGAGCCAAACAGCCACAACTTTCAGATCCACGGTTGAATTTCTAGTGCTGATATTTATGTGAAAACCAATAAGACAGTACGAGCTATGCCATTTATACTGATTATCTCAAATGCAATTAATGAGCAATGCAATGGAACATAATACAGTTATATACACTGGCACCTTGTTAATACAGCTGGCCACACTACAGCGTTAAGTATTTAGACACCTGAGCGTTCATTTTTTAATGCTTAGTTAAAAACCCTAAGATTTTCTTTCTGATCTGTAATAAATTCAAAGCTAGTGTAGAAATTTCCTGCCTGGAAAAGGCTTATTCCATTTGTGAAGCACTGTGTAATGTAATTTAATGTAAAGCAACAGTTTTATCAGATAGAAATAAATTGCATTATTTTCTCACACTATAAAAAAGTCTATAAATTCCTTTGGTTGAAATCAAATACCAGTGTACTGTGTGGTGTATTCAGGTGTCAGTACCATGTTGTGTTCGATATATTTGATTTCTAAACAGTATTAATTGTATTAGGTATTTACAAAGACATACATAGAAAATATAAAAACAATTAAAATAAAATATGCCAATGGATTAACCTCTTAAATTTTATTTTGTATCAGTATATTAAGTTGTCCTCCTTTGAATATCTGTCACTCATTTGCAAGATAAACACAGTTAAATAGGCAATAATTTAAACACAAAATTATTCCTTACAACATATCTGCAAAAGTACACATTTAAAACTTACCTGCAATCTAAACCAATCTAATCTCATTCCTCTGAAGTCGAACACCTCCCCATCTTCAACTGCATCAGAAAAAAATAGAGACTGTAAAATAAAATCTTTAAAGAGTAAATATGAACACAAAAATTCACTCGCATTTTTCTAAGGACAATTTTAATAACAAGGCTCTTAATGATCACTTTCTTTAGGAGAATAAAGTTAGATTTGGTCTGATAATTTACTAAAAATTATTCCAATCCAGCATATATGATCATGGGAATAAAATTGCCTTTGAGTGGATAAAGCATTTATCTGTATGAGTTATGAATAAACACTCACTTTAAATGAAAAAAAGTGGGACTACTGTTGTGGTTTTTCTTGTAGTTTTGACAAAGCTGCAGCTGCAAAGGCGTGTGTGTCTATCCTATGCCTGGTAAATGTATGATAAGGACAACACAGCTGCTTTGCAGACCTCTTCCTCACAGCTTAACAGGTGAAGTTGCCTTCCAATGAATGGACTCTGGTCCCCTCAGAGTAAGAAAAGCAGTAATAATATACACTGTTACCCTAGATTGTGTGCACTGACAATGGTAACTAAAGAGTAAACTGAAGGAGTCCCTTAGGTTAACAATGTGCCTACCAGAAACTGAATTTATTGTAGTCTAATTTGACATACCACTACATGAAATCTGACATACCACCACATGACATTGCCCTGACATGCCCACTGGACAATAAAGATGATGTTCTGCCCACTGTGCATTTTACAGAGAAGACAAAGTAATTTTTAATACTTTCAGCATTCTATTATCCCACCATTTTTCTTCCTCCTCTTTCACTTAATCACTTTGATGCTCTGTGGTGGCATTCCAAATTCTGTTCACTGAAACCAGTAGAACACCATGACATAATATATGTGCAGCAGCAATGAAAGTGCATTTTGTCTGATGTGTTTCACTCCTGCTTAAGATTCCAGGTACACTCTTTCTCATTTACCATGTGTCAGCAACAGCAATGTGAAACTTACTTGAATACTAATTTCTGAAAATTATGGAGCAGGATTCCTTCCAGTAAATTTCCCTTTGCTGAATGTGCACTGATGTATCAAGCAGATGGGATTATACAAGACAACAGAAAGCAAACAGGACGAAGTAGAATGGAGAGAAGCAGCCATCATGCAGAGAAAAATATCTCTGATCCTAAAACACCAGAAAGCCTGAGCTTCAAGGTAATAGAGACAGAGCTTCAGTTGACTTTTGCTTGAGCTCTTCATCTGAACAGCCTTACCTTGTTTCACACTCAGAGAAGTCATAGTGTTTACAAAGGAGGACATGATGATTGACTCATCTTCAGGGCACACTGAAAGATTCTAAAACAACAATGGAAACACATCAATTGCTTCACAGAAACAATATCAAGAATAATCAAATCCACAAATTTAGTAAATACACACCAGAGTGTTTTTTTTAAAACTCATTTTTAAAAAGTTAACTTTAAGAACAAGAAAACAATCTCTCCAGAGGCAGCCTTAACAGGAGACTGGTGCAAGTGGTTCTGGAACCAGTAAACTTTTCCAAGCTGTCCTCAGCCAGTGATGAGAAAAAAAAAAATATTACAATCCCTATGCAGCTGCAAAGGGATTACGCAGCGCTTTAGTAAACAGTGCACTGTTACGAGTTTTTTAGGTAAAAAGCCTCCACGCTCTCCAGCCTAGTCATTCATGCAATAGTCACTACACATTTTTCCGTTCCTAGTATTTTGCTGATCTAGATGGCCACCTGACCTCTCTGCATGCAAAAGTCAGACCAGGCAAGCTGCAAGACAGGCTATTAAACACATGATCACACTAGCTCACCACCTTGCTTCCCATTAAATCCCACTTCAACTATGATTTCCACATCTAACAGTTCATAAACTGACAGTTAGATGGGATCTATACCAGTAGTTTTCAACCTGGAGGTCCACAGACTACATCTAAGACTTCCAAAGGGGTCCACAACTCCATTTGAAATTTTGCAGAGGTCCAGAAACAAACAACGGTAAAAAACAGCTGATTTATACCATTTGGAAGATGAGATATGACGTTTTCAGACAATATAAAAAGTATTGTTTCACACAGATAGCAGTTGTTGTAAACACTAAGACCATATTGCAATGGAAGACTACTAAACCACAATATTAATTTTATATCGTTCTGATTATAGTCAATATTCTTGGGTTTTCTTCCAGACCCGGAGTTTCAAAAGATACTGGATCTCACCACTTAATGATTTCAACCTATCCCTGTGTTTCTGGTACTAAAAGTAGTTAGCCCCAGGACTCAACCTGCTATTATGATCATTTCCTCATTTCATGGTTCATCTTAATGTACATTTGTACAAGGAACTTAAATGTCATTTACTGCATCTAGGATATCATCTCTCACGGATCACTGATGCCAAATTCAGAAAAATGTAATCTATACCATCACTCTGGAGCATGCAGATGTGAAGAAATAACGGTACAACTTTTATAGTCATAACTTTTCCAGATAGAGAAGGCTGATCTGATGACAGGTGGAACATACATAAGCAGCAAAAAGCAGGTATTTAATTGCTAGAAGCAAATAAATCATTCCAAATCAGTAACTCCAAGTATTCACTTAGTTTTAAACAACACAATACAAAAAAAATTAAAATGTAAATGAGTTATTTTTATTGTTTTACAGCATTAAGTTCAATAATTAAAAGAGAATTTACAACACATTCAACCTAACTATAAATCTACAATCTAATTAAATAAGAAATGAATGCATTCATGTGGACGGAAGTATAGATTAGCAAAATGTGAGCTCCATCTACTGGTCACACAAGAGTATAGTCTAAATACAGTAGATCACCATTACATACCTTTGTCATGTTCTAGGTGAAGAAAATAATTTGACTAATATTGTATTAATCATACTAATTTCCAATTTCTTTGAGCTTTAAAAACAAAACAATTTTCATGCAATACCAATTTTATTCCTGGCAAGTTATTTTACATAAACTCAAAACTCGTCTGCTTTGCCTTTTGCTTTGGAAATATCATTTGCTGAACATTATCAGCATATTTAATACTATCCAAAAAAGAGACAGGGTCCTAGCCTTCAAGAATCACATAGTGAAGTCGGATTCTGAGTTCTGTTGCTTCGTCTCCCCATGCCCTTGCAATGATGAGTGAAAGTCATTTTCCAAATATAAACACACACTATAATATATATATAGTCAGTGGCTTCTTTGATCTGAGTTTTGAGCCATCCATGCTCTACCACTCTGGTTTGCAGGCATGGCCACTCATATTTTAGGTATAGCTACTCTGACAAAATAAATGGAATTTTCTTGTGATATGTCTGCATTCTCTGCCCTTCTGGCTTGTCCTTACAGGCAAGAGACATGACACTAGTGAAAAACCTCATCTCTAGTTACTTTTACTTCAACAAACTCCTTTTGAGCAGATGGGAGAACTTGAGGCACCTGCCTTGAAGCACTGAACCTCTTTGTTTCTACCCTTTCAGGAGCTAGTGAAGACAGGGACTTGACTTGGGAGATGATGTGCTCAGGTGCTATGATATCAAATGTGGAGAAACCTTCAACCTAATGGGCTGAGCACGATCACATCCAGTGGGGATGAGAAACAGATCTCTCTCAGATAATAAGGCATTATCAGCATCTCGGAACACACATTTATCCTCAGACTGGCCAGGCTTCTTATCTACAAAACCGTGCAAGGTGTACGTAAAAGTCCTTCCCTATGAAATAGCAAAGATATCCATGGATCTCAATGTCCATCTCCATGGTACAGGGCTGTCTCTCGTGTAAAAAAACAGCAACTTAGTAGGTAGAGGTATTGCAAAGAGGTCCATATATTGAAGGTGGCTCTAACCACCCCCCTGAGATGGGAAGGAATCAGTGAAGTTTGTGAGCATGTTCTCCTTTGCAGTCAGAAATTTATTTTGAGACACCTGCAGTTCCACACCTAAAATTTCCCAACAAAGACGACAAAATGTCTCTCCTTGCTCTCTGAAGTAGAACATTGGTATGACACTCAGAACCCACAAAGTCAATCGGAGTTTTGCTCTTGATATAGATGGGGCCAGGATTTCACTATACTTGAACTATAACCACATTTTAGGATATCGGGTCTGTTAGTGTCCAAAGAATATACAAGATCTTTTTGGGGAACGGTTTTGTGAAGAGGGATTACTAGTGACATAAGTGCTGAATCCCTCTACATGTACTTTCCACTTCATAGTGAGTGCTTCCATATTTACAAAAACTGTGAAGTCCTTTCCTCCTGCTGTAAATGACCCTCAAGCTAATACAAAAGCATAACATCAGGCTCTTAATCAAAAAAAACCCAACCACCACACACACCTCTCACTAATCCTTATCACCTCATCTCTTTTGTGAGGGGAAGCTGAATAGAGAAGATTGCGGCAAAGCAACTTGTAACAATACCTACAGTCCTCAGATTTCCTTCACATTGGCCAATTTAGTGGTAGGCATGTGAGTGAGAGAGTCCACCAGCATAATTTGCAAGCTTCTTGCTGATAATGGACAAGAACCAAGAATCCACAAAGATTATTAGATCTGTCAACTGTCTTTCATACTACTGATCATGAACTGTTGCTAGCGTAGTTATGGTACCTATTGGTGGGTGGATGGATGGATGCAAGCTTATAAGAGGAGCCAGAGGGCTCCAGTCAGTCAGTCTCTCCCACCTATTCAGCGTATTTGTGAAGTAGTATAGGCCAAGGTGTCTCCATTACGCTGATAAACTACATCTTATGACTACTCTCAGGCAGCAATTGAGGGCACTGTGCTGCTTCCCGGAGATCTTATAAAGAAGAAATATCACAAAAGAAAAAAAGACTATCTTACTGCTACTAGAGGCATCAAGCTTTAGTGCTCTATGTGGACAAATATATACATATAAACATTTTAAAGTGAGATCAGAAGCAATAAGGCTCAAAAGATTATTGTTCCTGAGGAAAACAGTCAAGGGAACTGTTGAGAAATGCTGAAAATACAGCTGAAAAACCTAAAGTATTTGCATAGTCTAGATCCTGTCAGTTCCTTTTTCACACTGATAGAAGCAGGAATGTACTATGCACTGGTGAGATGGTTCACAGTTTTACAACTCTGAAGCTACAGGCGTTCTTGCCAGTCAGTTGGTAAAGAACACAGCCAGGAATCTTAACCTATTTCAGTTTGTACCTTTAGGAGAATATAGATTTTTTTCACCAAATGCAACAGAATTTACATTTTTTTTTATGTTAACAACGTAATCAAAGTCCAATCTCTATAGCATGAAGCTGAACCATGAACTAATTTGGTTTGTTTTATTTTGCAATATTTATTATTTAAACAACACAACTGCAGCAATCAAAGTTTTATACAAAGTGACATGCTTTTCTAAATACCACATCAGAGACAACAGCTAAACAAGCTCTTTGGCAAACCTGCACATGTGTTTATAAAAACAAATGAACAAACAACCTCTCACCTGCACAAGTTCATTTAAGACCACAGCATCAAAACCTGAGAGATACTGCACATAATATCTCTGCATCACCGGTCCATATTTTCGCACATGAGCTCTGAGCTCTTCCATGTAGAATATTAGTTCAGCTATGTGCCTTCGGAAGGAAAAAAAAAAAAAAAAAAGAAAAGTTTACAAATACCAAAACATACCCTTCGTGAAAGAAGTTAAGATAGATCCCTTTCCACTAGAAACACTTGTTTACAAAGGATTTAGAATAGTTTATTGGCTTTAAGCTTTCACTGTTTTCTTTTAAAAAAAATTATTTACTAGAGTCTTTCAGTGAGCAGGGAAAACCAAGAAACTATTGGTCTCACCTTGTAGATCTGAGTTTCTGTAAGAAGGGAGACCAAGAGGCCAAAGGGTAAAAAACATGAAGCTCTGGCCCCAAAGGAATGCTTTTAGATCAAACTCTATTCTCCAAAGAAGCTCTCCCTCTCCCACTAGCACCCCAATTGAAATGTCCACATGGTTTCAGAGTAGCAACCTTGTTAGTCTGTATCTGCAAAAAGAACAGGAGTACTTGAGAATAAATTTGTTCGTCTCTAAGGTGCCACAAGTACTCCTGTTCTTTTAATCAAATTGATTAATTCGGTGAAATCAACTTAAACAATAATTACAATGGTGAGGCTTTCATACTGGAAGTTCTCCCTACTAAAAAATAAATCTGTTTACAAGATAAGATCAAAGTTTCCTTATCTGCTGGATGCTCACTGGACTGGAAACAGGCTATGCCTAGCCATTCCCACAACGAGTGACGCTATACAATGAAGGAGCAGCACCATCTCAGGGCCTGTCTACACTTGAAACACTACAACGGCACAGTTGTAGCACCGCAGATGCACCACTGTAGCGCTTCATTAGAGAGACTCATTACAGCGATGGGAGGGGTTCTCTCATGAGCGTAGTTAATTCACATCCCCAAAAGGCAGTAGGTAAGTCAACGGAAAAATTCTTCTGTCAACCTAGCACCGTCTACCCCTGAAAATTAGATCGCCTTATCTGTCACTCAATGTTCCCCAAGTGATGGACCTGGATAGACTTAATTTTTTAGCATAGATCTGGCCTTAGACTATGGCTCCCAGTATTGTCTGAAAATCGTATCTGTTAATGTGCTAAACATCCACTTAATTTCAAATGAAGCGGTGAACTGATTGCCAGATAGTTACTTGGTAGATTTAATCCACAGAGATTTTCTGTTCTACCCAAAAGACAGTGATTTTTCTGGTGGAAGGTGTCTGGACACCCAAAAGGAGCTTAGTATACTACTTGAATACATATGAAGGAGTCACTCTGCTAGGATATGAAGGCCTCTCCTCACACTTGGAGCTACTGAACAGAACAAAAACTCTTGACCTGCAGAAGCCAGATCGCGAAGTAACTAGTTAAAATTCTAGACTAGGACCTTAAAATTCTAGACTAAATCTAGGTTATGGCACATGTGAGTAAGATAAACACAAGGTATGTTAATGGTAATTTTTCGGGTTCTAGGAAAACTACTGTCCAGCCTGTAAATAAAGTTAGGGATTATCCAACAGCCACCTTACTGAGGGAGCATTAGGAAACTCCCCACACTCCTTTCCGAGGTAACGATCACTACGAATGGTTACCTAAAACAAGTAAATGGACACAAAGATTTGAGAAAAGGAACGTGAGTCCATTCAGCACTGTATTTAATCTCCATGCAAGAATTACCCACCAAGGGCTTTAAGACAGGTTTTCCTCTGCCCTCAGATCTGCATAGTGAAGGGTGCCACACACAGTGGACAACATTCACAGAAGGGCCTCTGATGGCTCCTCAAACGCTGAGTGCAAAGGGTTTTTGCATACCACAGATGGCACAGGATTAAGTTGTACATACCAAGGTAATTTCTCCTAGGTAAGGTAATAAAATTAAGGTGGATACCCTTCTGGGTATTACCACTGAAGAGATCTGACAGCCAATATTGTTAAGAGTTTTCTTTTCATAAACCAATCCTTCACATGTAGTTTTTCTAGTATTATACAGAGTCAGCATATAAAATTTGTTGAAGGAAAAATATTAGGATTAACAGCAAATGGTGCCAGCATGGTGTAATTAGGATCAGATTTTGTCCAGTTTTCTCTCTCAAAACCTATGGAATCAAGTGAATGGGATGTCTCAGCTGACTCTCCCCAGTGGATGGAGAATAGATCACTGGCTGAATCACAAGGTTTCCTATTCCACTTGTAGAGCACAGAAAGCTCAGTCTTCATTGGTGTGAAGAGATTCATGGTTAGCTTGCTCTACTGACAGCAGACCTTCAAGGAACTTAACATTCAGTTTTTACTCTCATGGGAGAAGAGCTTCACAGTGTAGCTAGTCCACTTGAAGACTGAGAGAAGTTCCTGGATTGGCTACTAAAAGAAGCTGGCGCTGTTCCCCCACAGTCCACTAGAATCATTTCTTTATCCAGGTATCCTGCGGCCATCTTTCTTGTTTATATATGGCACTTTGTACAACTGGATTAGCACTATCTGATTTAACATTAGTCACTTGAACTTCTCCATAGGACTGGGGTATTAGTAATTTTACAATGCAAGGTAAATTTAAAACTAATTTATATCCATATAATTTTCTGTTACATTGCTTCAACAAAAGTATAAGCAGCTGGTTTACACAAACCAAGGCTAGTAAAAAAATTTCCATCTGAACTGTTTCCAAGATAAATTGGGGTTTTGACTAAATTTTTCATGAAAAGTGTCAGCTTTTTGCCCAAAAGTTTTAAGTTATCATCAAAAAGTTCCAGTTTTTGGCTAAAATTTCAGGTTTTAGTATTTCAATGAAAAGTTGAAATTTCCACTTTTCTGAACAGCCCTAATTCATGCATACAGTCACAATGATTCCTGCACAGGTCATCTTACATTCAAATATATTTTCCCTGTTAATGCTGCATAAAGATTTAAAGTACCACACTAAATATCATTAACCTACTTATCTATGAAGTCATCTGCACTCTTTTTAGGCATGTTATCTGCATGACGAAGAAGCCAAATAATTTCATCACGAGCAAATGATAATGCCATAAATACAAAAAGTGCCTGGAAGAGAAAAAATATGAATTAGTTCCTAAAAGAAACACCTTATATATGTTTACCTTTTTACCAAATTTTACCTTTTTTAAAGTAGCATTTTTTCCAAGACATGTTAAAAATTAGCTTATTGTAAAAAGTTTGAAAGAAAATGTCATAGACTACATACCCATCAAAAATAACTACTGCAATTACCTTGGGACCTAACAAGCCTGGCTGATCGGACAGGACGGTAGCTAGTTCTTTCAGTGCAGACCGTAAAAACTTGCGTCTTTCTCTATGCATTGATCCACTGTATTAAAAAAACCAAAGATTGAAATTCATTAATTATCAATATTTACTCTGAGTCACTATAAAAATGGGTTTGGGGAAAGAATTTTATTTTTAAATTGAGCGTCTTGGTCTTAAAATTTACAGTTCATATTTCATCAACTTCAAAGACAACTCAGTAATTGAAAGAACACAGGTCAGAATAAAAATGTCACTTCAATTACTAACACTTTAAATCATTAAGAAGTTTATTACAATCTACTCTTCACAACCCACACTTTTCAATTTGTATTTTACTCAGGTTTCTAGCTAGTTACTTTGAGTTCTCATGCATTAGCATAGCAATGTTCTATTGTGGAGATTTCAAAAAATGCTGGGGGAATGCATAAATTTAAAAAATTGTCCCTTGGAAACTGGAACATTTATTTTTGTTAAATAAACCTAAATTTGGGGTATAAACTACCTGCCATGGTTTTCTTGATGATGTATTATTTATAAAGTCTTATACTCCCACCGAATTTTGTGCTTCACAGAAAAACAGCAGGAAATTATTTTCAGGTATTTGGGTCTTAAAATGAAAAAAAAAAAGTTGAGTTTTTGGAAGTCTAATTCGCCGTTAAAAGCCAAACCTGTAGATGGCTGTTAGGGTAACCAGTGTACGGGTCTTAAGTATGATATGCTCCTACGTATCTGAATGGCCGTGGGGAACATCTAATTTTTGGCTAACCCGAGGTTCAGATAAACAGAGTGGTATTTTGAGGTAGATTTTAGCTACAGACTGGGAGGCAGAAAAGGTCAAAGCACAGCTAAGAGTGGAAGGCTCAAAGAATCACTCGGGGTGCTGCTTTACTCAATTGGCTTCTATTGTTGCCCTTCTGGGCTATGAGCCAATGGCAGCACTCTGTCTCTCCCCCCACACGTACCCCACACCTGCTCTGTGACTATCTGGGTCCTCAGACTGCCTCTGATCATCTGTGGCTGGACATGGACCCACAGAGACTCCCATTCGCTCTGTTCTTAGGAGAGGTGCCCCTGGTTGTAGGGTTTTGTGGAGTATTCCTCAAAGAGAGGAGGAGGGTATAAAATAAGACCTATGTATGACCTCTCCTCACAGTAGCAGGACTGTTTGAAAGACAGAGAACCATCATTGAACTAGGGGGGGAAGTGGTCCTAACTGGAAGGCTTTCCAGTTAGTATGGACTGCTGAAAGTTTTGGGTGAGAGCAATACTTTTGCTTTCAATTATTATTTAGATTAGTGAAGTTTAGGAAATCGCCTGAGCGTTTATCTTTTGTAACCAACTCTAACTTTTATTCCTTTACTACTTATTACTTAAAATCTCTCTCTAGTTAAATCAACTTCTTTTATTATTTTTGTGTTTTGATTTAAGGGTTTGAAGAATCTCTACTCAGGTTAAAAAAGCTGGTGCATAATCATTCCCTTTGATGAAATGATGGACTTTTAATGAGATTCCTCTGTTTGGGAGTGGAGGGGTCCTGAGCAGTGTAAGAAACACATTCCTGGCATGCAAGGCTGGGGCATTTGTGGGCGTTGCCTTGTTCATGAATGGCTGGGAGAACACTGATGTAACTCTGCTAATGGCTGTGTGAGAGCACAGCCTTGAGAGGTTGCTTGTCACTAGCAAAGCAGTGTAAAAGGCACCCGGGGCTACAGGGGACATAGTGGTTCAACAGTCCAGATTGTACCCTGGGGAATGTCACAGCAGTACCAGAGCAAATGCCTTACAGAAGTCTAAGAATATTACCTTATCAACCAAACTTGAAATCTCCTTAAAAAAATCATCAAGTTAGTTTCACAGGATATATTTTCCTCATCTCCAAGCTGACTGACATTTATTATATTACTCTCTTAAATATTTATTAATCAGCTCCTGTATCAGCCACTCAATTATCTTGCCTGGGATCACTGTCAGGCTGATAGGCATAAAATTGAAGAGGTCATCCTGTTTACTCTTTTTAAATATTGACACATTATTGCTTTCTTATAGTCTTCTGAAACATCCCCAGGTCTCCAAGACTTAATGAAAATCAACATTAATGGTCCAGTGTGCTCCTCAGACAGCTTTTTAAAAAAAGAAAAGAAAAAACCAGCCAACCAAAAAAACCTAAAACATTCTTGGATGCAAATTGCCTAGACCAGCTGATGCTACTTTAGCAGCAGCTGTTTAACATTCTCCTAAGAAATTAGTGAAATGGAAAGAGTTATATGATTAGACTACCTCATCTCCCCCACCCCAATATAGAACAGAAATATTTAACATCTGTGTTTTTTGTTTATATTAGTAATAATTTTACCATTTCTATCTAGTAATAGACCAATACTATTGTTAGGATTATTTTTGTTCTTAATATACTTTAAAAACTCCTTTTTGTCCTTAACTCAACTGGCCACAGATTGCTCGTGTCCCTTTGCTTCTCTTATCAATTTTCTACAGTTCTTACCATCTGATTTATATTCATTACTATCAACTTCACCTTTCTTCCATGTGTGCCTGTCTGTCTCTCTCTTTCTCTCTCATTACACACGTTTTATAGCTGTCTTCATTTCTGCTCTAAACCACTTTTTTTTTTTTTTTTTTAACCAATACGGCTTTCCTCCTGAATTCTGGCTTTTTGGACATCTATGAAAGTGTTCTTAAAAATATGCAGTGCAAACAGGCTGAGGTGCACTGGAGAGCTGGGGGCGGAGGGTGAAGGGTGACTGGGATGCCAGAAGGTTATGATGCACTAGCTGAGTGAGAGGCTGGGGAGAACTGGCACAGGTGGGGGGCAGAGGGTTGAGGTGCAGTGGTTAACATGGGGGGTGCAAACAGTAGGATGCACTAGCAGAGCTGTGGAGTGCAGGAAGATGGGGTGCAATGACACAGCTGGGGGGTGCAGGAAGATGGGGTACTCTGGCCAAGCTAGGGGCTGCTGTACATGTCTCCCGACACTCCATCCTCTCTCACCTCCACTATCATCCATCCACATTTATTTCCCTCTCCATATGACCTCAACACCACTCCCCCAACACCTCTCCACTCCCAGGAAGCAATCATGTATAATACTTCCCCCTAAATAGTTTGCTTATATTCCCCCCAAAACAAAACTGCCACCCACGACTCTCAAACTATAGTAACGCGAAGCCAAATCCTTTTGTATTAGATGGGGGCTTGTGATTAATTTATCTTTAGATGTATTAACTAAAGGGTGAGATCACAGCAAACCAAGAGGTCTGTGATTCATCCAGTTATAAGTACCTCTCTTTTTAACAGTACAAGGCACCTGATGCTTTTGGGGGGAGAGGAAGGGGGGGAGATGTAACTATGGAACCCCTCAGTCAAATAACCCCAAATCTGAATCACTAACACTATCATGAGGCACCATGAGGCACATCAAATTTCACAGCAATCTGAGTAGCCATTTGGATTTTAGACCACTTACAAGAGTTGAGTTTAAAACATATATAAAATTGTGGGAATGGAAACCCCCTAGCTATTTTTTGGCATTGGTGTGTGTATGTATTACAAAAAATATACATTTTCTTAAATACGGTTTTCTATTTGGGTCCCCCAAATATAGAATGAGTGTCATGTACTACCCGGGGTAAAACATTACAGATTGAGATTATTTTGACCCACATCACATCTCCAGTGCTAGCCCCAAATAAATAAAATTTAAATGGCTAGTATTTTCCAGGAATTATATCTTCAGGACTCCTGGCTCAAATGGCTCCGAATTTGGATCACAAACTTCACCTTGCACCTCCTGAGGTACACCAAATTTCTCAGAAGTCCAACTAAAACACATCAGTTTTAAAGGACTCAGAAAGGTCCATCTCTGAACATGTCATGACACAACCTTAACTATAGTAGAGCTCCTGTGCCACTGTTAAGTGTCTACAAAGCTACAACTATTCAAAAATTAAAACGTCACGTTCCATGTTTTATTTACAATAGTTTTACTCTTGAAGAAGCTTGATGAAATAGTGAATAGAAATATACCTCTACCCCGATATAATGCCACCCAATAGAACACTAATTCGGATATAACGCAGTAAAGCAGCACTCGGGGGGGTGGGGCTGCACGCTCCAGCGGATCAAGTCAAGTTCAATATAACACGTTTTCACCTATAACAAGGTAAGATTTTTTTGGCTCCCAAGGACAGCATTATATCGAGGTAGAGGTGTATATTTTGATCTGACTTAATATGAAGATGAAAAACTCAATTCTGAATTTCGGAAAACTTCATGCACAAAAATGTCAATTCAAAGACTTTGTTCAAGTAAGGGTTTGGTTTGTTTGTTTTTAAACAGCAGTACACAAGAAGATATTGCTTTCAAGCAGGAAAAAGAAAACAAAGCCAAGAACAATAAGCTTAGTATGACAGGATAGCTCAGTATAAAGTTCCATTTAAATGCACTCATGATATAAAAAAATTCCAGTTAAGATTGTAGTTAGTTTTAAGCTTTTTACAAAAGTAAGCAGTACTCAAGTCTGAAAAAAAACACAGCATGCTGTGGTTCTATATAAAATACTTACGCATGTGATACAGCAGCTTCTTTGCACTCTCTAATGTCATTAATCCGTTTATTGTAGCTGTGAGAAAAATAAGATGAAATGTCAACAAATATTGGTAACAGCCTTAGCAAGAGCTAGGGCCCTATGCTTTCTGTAGTTCCACAGCAAAAGGAATTTACCTTTAGCAAACAGCCCCTGGATAAAGACTACCTTGCTCTGGTTAAATGAGGTGAGCCACTGGACAGGTAACAGGAAATACCCATCCTTGATCAAGATCTCAATTTCCTGTTTTTTTACATATTTTATACTTATATTTTTTACACTTGATTATTTGACAGACCTTTAGAAATCATTAAAATGTATTGTGATGTTTCCTTCCTCATTGCAAAATACTGAATTTCAATATTTTAGTGTTTGATCTTGCAAAGACTGTTGCAGATAGCTGGAGCTTTCAGATAACACAGATTTTTCTTCCTCTACCCCTTCCCCCCAACACCACCACCAGAATCTCTCCCGTTTATTAATATGGATAAGGCATGGTGATCACGACCCTCTGACACCTTTTGAAAACCCACAGAATACAGTTACATTAACTCTTGCTGCTTGACAGATCAGCTGCCAAATCACGTCTGAATTGACATGAAAATAAAGAACGCAATACTCAGAATAGGAATCCTTCAGTTCATGCACTGAAAAGAAGCAGTCTATGATTTACGCTAAGGCTATGGCTACACTACAAAGTTTACAGCAGCACCAATGCTAGTTCAGATGCTCTAAGCCAATAAGAGAGCTCTCCTGTTGACTTACTCCTATAAGCAGCAGTAGCTATATTGGGGGCAGCTTTCCCAAGGTCAGTCTAACATGCACCGCTAAGGGGGGTGGCATATTCACACTTCTGAGTAACACAGCTTATACCGACCTGAGCTGTAGTGTAGCCTAAATGTTGTAAATACTGAAAATCTGCATGCAGAACTTTCATCTAACAGGAAGATGCATAATTTTCTAACCAACTGTTCAAGCAATGGTACATTTAAACAAAATCCCTGGAACACACTTTGCAGTTTTGATCCAGCCCTCTAGAGATATATGTACAAGGACTAAAAGCAATCCACAAACAAGTGCTCAATTTAGGCACTAAAGCACAGTTGGGGAACCAGGGGGGCTTTTTGTTTTGTTTTTTTCATTGCTAATATCTCTGAAAGATGAGTACCTATGGCAAAAAATGTATGGAACAAATCATCAAATATTATCAAAAAATATCAAAGTGTATATATATGTTTTCAAAGAGTGCCTTTTTTATACAAAATAGCTCTACATTTCATTGTATTTTCAATACTACTAACATGATCTTAAAATACATGTAGCATTCTAAGCAATGAGGGATTAGAAAAATACATTCTGAAAAAAAAGGAAAATGTTTCTATTTCAAGATCATCCAAACATGTCCAAATCATGAAAAAACTTACAAGCTCCGACATAAAAATGTGTTAATCTTTTACCATAATGGTGATAATGAAACAGACATGAGAATCTAACCTCCTACTTCCCCTCCAACAGTATTTCCATATTCTAAAACCATTAATCAAAGCTGTAATACAATTCTCATCCTGACACAGCACAGGGCTAGAATAATCATTTCTAACTCCATTATCAGCAATGAAGACAGTTTACTAACATAATACATTCATGAAAATACCATACCCTCTTATGTTCACAAACAAGTCTTCTGCAGCTTTGTGAATATGGAAAACTTCATCTCGAAACAGAGACAGGCAAGAACTGCTTTGAAGAGCGAGTTTCCAAAGGTTCAAAGCTGTAGCATCACTATTCAGGATTCCATGGCACAAAATAAACCCAACTTCAAAAGAAAATTCAAGATGGATGTAAAATATCACAGAGCAGAAATACAAAGACAACATGAGAACCTGAACTACTGAATGGACTACGGTGGCCAACTGCCAAACCAATAGTTTTTAAATATACCGATTTCATGTATAGTTGTATGTGTGACACCATCTACCCAGTTGTCAGCTCAGGACAGGGCTGCAGGCTAATTCACACATATGCTAAAAGAAATCAAAGGAGTGTCAAAAGGTATTGTAGTGTAATCAGACCAATTCACTTGTGTAAATAGCTTTAGTTCAAAAGAAATGTTAATGGTATTGTCTTCACTTATCTATAACCTGTTGATTGCTATCCTATTACACTACTATACCCATGTAACTAATTAACCCTACATCAAAAGTGTGTTAGTGTAAAGATGAAAATGTACTTAATGTGTAAACTTCATGCAAACTAATGAAGGATTGTTGTTTGCTATTACTAACATTTCCATTCATGTATAACCCTGGAACTAAAGTTACTCCTCAGAAAAACCTTGTAAAATGTTAACGAAGGATTTAATGGCTGTAACAGGAAACGCGAATTCCAAGGCAAGGAGCCAGGCAGTGAGTAAAAACACTTGTTAGAGTGTTATCTGAGGAAAGAAAATACAAATACTGATTCAGAAGAATGATTCTTCATCTCTGGACTGCTTGGATTCTAACAGACTAGAATATCTGGATAAGACGACAAAGATTCCCAGAGTTATTCTGGGTAACCCTGAAAGACTTTTGGTAAACCAGCAGATTACTACATCTCTGCTATCATTTTGGATTTACAAACTTTGTCTCACCTGTTAATGAACTTTTCCTGCTTTAAACTATCAATAACTCTCACTTCTTTTCTTAGCTAATAAATCTTAAATTAGTTTACTAGAGAATTGGCTGCCAGCATGGTCTTTGATGTGACATCCAGAGTACCAAACTGATCTGGGGTAAGTGATTGACCCTTTGGGATTGGGAGTAACCTGATGTGGTGTGATTTTTATTTTACGTGACCATTATTCACTAAGTCTGGTTTGTCTGGGTGGCAAGATGGGCAGGGGAGCTTAAGGAGATTTACTGTGGAGTCACAGTAAGACTGATATAGCGCTCAATGAGTTCACATTTGTTGCGGGTTTGGTGAAATCTAATTATAGAATATACCACCAGTTTGGGGTGTTGGCCCTGTTTTCTGACAGACAGTCTGATCTTAGATTGGCACTCTCAGTTGTGAGCCACTCTAGATAGTGTGACAGCATACGCACCTTATTTTCTAGTACAGCAATGAATAACCAAAATGTCATTGGTATGAATTAATTAATGGTACTGCTTAAATTATCACTAATAAGAATAACTCAAACACAAATTATGGTCACAAAATCTGAAACTCAAAAAATTCAAGTGTAATATATTACATAAACTAATTTTTTAAAGACATACAAAAGCATGATATACTGAATAAATGAAAGGATCTACAGGGTCTAGTCAAGCCACATTCTACAGAATACAACTGCTTTAGTACAGCATTCTGAAAAGTTAATAGGCACTTTATAGAAGTAAAACAATTAAAAAGGCACACTCTCTTAAAGCTGTACTTACAAATAATCCATTTTTCCATTGCATCCAGAGAGAGGTATTCACATGGCATCTATTTGAAAGAATAATTTGTAATAAACTAATGATACATAGTAAAAAAAAAATTTCTAATGAATACATTTTACAGAACATAGCTTTTTACATAACAGCAACAATTTAATAAGCTTTTCCTCACTAAGCCTGTCAGGACATATTAGCTTAATATCAAGAACAAAGAAGATTGCTTATGTTTACTAAATTGCTTTTAGCTTAGCTGATGCTTAAGCATCAATAGTCTTACATACTTTAGAGAGACTGAACTCTTTTCAAGTACAAAAAACCTACTCAGTCTAAAATCAGTTTCTAATCCCTGGTGAGTGTGACATACACTGATTTATGTCTCCAGTCTCTTGAGCAAAATGATAAACAATTGTCAAAATTTTATAATCTCAAAAAACCACACACAATTTAGTAAATTAAATTTCCAGTCCACAAGGTAATGTGGAAAATTAAACGAAGCTATGCAGAACCTTTTATAAGAATATCTAACTAATATTTCTAAGTTAAGATTTTCAACAGTCACTAGTAACTTTGGGTGACTATTTTTGAGTGCCCAACTTGACACCTAGAAGGCGGCTGATTACTAAACGTGCACCCAAAAACAGAAGCATCCAAATCTTGAGCCTGATGTCCCGCCAGTTTCCCTATCAACCCCCTAAATACTATAGAATTCTATCTCCTGCCCTCCCCACCCAATACAATCCACAATATTTTCCCTCAGAGGATAATTACCAAGAACCGGAGATAGAGGTATGTGTTAAGACAAAGGATGTCTTACAATTAAATAGGTTATTAATTCCATTCTGCACTGCAGGTATAAATACTCAAGTGTTACCAAAGTGATTATTGGTTCAAAAATGGCCCAGAAAAACTGAATTCTAGACAGCGAATTAAACAGTTAAATCTAGTAATATGTAATCCTATATCAAATATATATACACAATTAAATTATTTCACAGAAAAATTCATTTAATACTACTGTATTACTCAAGGTAAAATGTCATACTGTGTCTGACTGTGCAGGATTAAGCATTGTACTCGGGGCACTGATGAGGCTCAATAGTTGTGCATTCCTCCACTGGTCAGCTGACAGATTTCTGCGGGGATAGACCATCTGGAGTGAAATTAGAGCATCTGAAAGGGACTAGGGAGTAAGAAAAATAATATTTAGTTAGAAGAACTCTGCAAGACAAAACGCTTTAATTTAGCAAATATCCAAGATATGTACTTCATTTGAAGTCTTCTTGTACAGTAATAATATATAGACACAGTTAGAAACTATTTTACCTCATTAGCACAGTATTCTGTTCTAATAGCAATCAGCCAAATAGTTGCTATTTTCAGCAGCTTAAATAGCTAATGACAAACACTGGCATTCAAGCCTTGATGTAACCTAGCATAAAAACTAACTAATCTCTAACAATTTGATACTATATGTCCATTCTTGCAATAATCACAACTGTCTACTAAAATATTTGAGGTTAAATACTACACTAAGCCTTGAATTAAACTAAAGCCAGTTGTTGCTCACATAGAAGAAATAAGATACTCTTTTCTTAATAATGGAAAACTAGAAAACTGTTTTAAAAATACACTACCACCTCGATATAACACGACCCGCTATAACACAAATTCGGATATAACACGGTAAAGCAGTGCTTGGGGGGCGGAAGGGACTGTGCGCTCTGGTGGATCAGAGCAAGTTCAATATAATGTGGTTTCACCTATAACATGGTAAGATATTTTGGCTCCCAAGGACAGCGTTATACCAAGGTAGAGATGTACAAGGAATCAGGGTACATGACATTAAAATAAAATGAAAAAAAGACAAGAGCAGAAGATTTTTATTTTATATATACACCGTATATACTTGATCATAAGTCTGTTCATTTATAAGCCGACCCCACCCCAAGATGGACAACTAAAAATGGAAAATTTTTATGACCCGCTCATAAGCTGACCCTATAATTCAGAGATCAGCAAACTCTGGCTCCCGGGCCATCAAGATAAGCTGCTGGTAGTTCAAGATGGTTTGTTTACCTCGAGCATCTGCAGGCACAGAGGTAAATTTAAGTAAACAAAAGTGTCTTGGCGTGCCAGCTGCTTACCCTGACAGGCCGGGACAGCAACTGGTGGGGAAATTTTTGGGGGGGAAGGGGGGAAGGGGAGCTGGAGGTCCGGGAAGTAAACCGTGACTACCCCCACATGACCCCACCCACCCCTAACCTAGGACTCCCCCACTCTCCCCCATCCCATCCCTTCCCACCTTATCTGCGGAGGGTCACGGGAGGATGTCTCTGGCCTGGCTGGAGCTGCTCCAGCAGGCTGGGCAGAGTGGCCGCAGCCTGCTCCGGTGGGCCAGGCCAGGCGGCATGGCTGCAGCATCTTCCAGCAGGCTGGGCCAGGTGACATAGCCATATCTAGTAATATGCTCAAGCGGGCCACGCGGTCACAGCCTGCTCTGGGGGGGCTGGGTCAAGTGGCATGGCTGCAGCCGGTGAGAGCTGCAGCTGCTTCAGAGGCTGGGGTAAGAGCAGCATGGCCAGCAGGGGAGAGACTCTGGCCTCGCCTCTTCCCTTCTGGCTCTGCTGGCTGTGCTGCCTCTCCTTGCTCCCTCTCTATACCCATTCATAAGCTGATCCCCTTCTCTAGTGCTTCCCTTTTTCTCTTAAAAAATTCCCCTTATGGACGAGTATACATGGTAATCCATGCGTGAACAAAAATAAAATTGGACGCATCAAGTTGTTCATTAGTTCACCTATGCAGCCAGTTACACTGGTCCTGCCAGCCAATTATCCCCCCATAGATTAAGCTTACTTTTTCCATCTCATCTAAAAAAAATTAATTATAAATTCTATGGTCTTACTGTGAAGATGTCTGAAGGCAGCACATTGAGGTACTAAACCTGAATGGGGCCTCTAGGCTACCATATTACAAATGAACAGTAAGTTGTTTTTATCTATTACACAGTCAAAAAGCATAACCAGTTTTGGTTTAGTTTTACTTATGTGAAGCAGAGGGGCCATTTGGCAAAGCTTATAAATTGTCCGTCTCTGTTCCTGTATCTGCTAAAACAATAATTTAATTTCGTAGAGTTTTTTTTTTTCAATACTAGTACATTTGCTTTCACATATATGCTTCTTTCAACCAGCAATGACTATGAACCTGTGAAAAAATATTCAAACATACCTTGCTGTGAGGTACAAATTCCTCCATCATCTTCTTTAAAGGATTCTCATAATCCACAATCATCTGTCCAAGACGTGGATATTCTCTATCACTAAAAAGCGCAATAAATAATTTACCCCACTGCAGACAAAATCATGTAAAAAAATACTATTTTTTAAAAAATACAACGGATTTTTACCTTGCTCCATGCGTCATCTCATGAGCATAATTGTACAATCCAATGATTGCCTTCCTTTCCTCAATTCGAGACAGCAGTATCATTAGTGTTGTGTAGGTTATAATCAAATCTAGGTAGTTCTTTGTTAAATCAAAGTTTACAGTCTAGAGACAAAGTACAAATGGTTACAGGTTTTTTTCCCCATTCTGAAGACCTTCAGTAGCAAAAATATTAATATACATACACATATTGGTGAAAAAGCCTAAATCATACTCAAGAATTATCATCAATTAATTTTTTATGCCAAAACTGAAGGTCTTATTTTTCTTGAACATTTATGCACAAGCTTAATTCAAGCACTTAAATCAGTGGGACAACTCAAAATGCTTGAAGATAAGCATATACATCTTTGCAGCATCCGGGTGTTAGTGAATACCTGTTAAATGCTCTGTAAGGAAAGAAAAAATTTTTTCTCTGAAATTACAAAACAATCAATCAAAGTGTGAATGTGTTTTGTCTATAAGCTTTATTGCATTTTAAAAGATGGCCTGCAAAGGACAAAAACTGGGCTTCTACTACCATTTTGATTCTTAATGACATATAATGATCCCCTGAAGGGGTTCATCTGTGCTTCGTTACATTATATATCCAAATTTGCCAGACCTAAAAGACTAATGATTATCGAACCAGTGAAATGACATTATAAACGTCAAGAATGAAAGCCAAAATTAAGAACAGCCATACTGGGTCAGACCAATGGTCGATCTAGGCCATATCCTGTCTTCTGACAGCAATGAGTGTCAGAAGCTTCAGAGGGAATGAACAGACCATGCAATTTCACCTGATCATCCCCTGTTGTCCTGTCCCAGCTTCTGACAGCTGGTGGCTTAGGGACACCCAGAGTCTGGCTGTGTGTCCCTGACCTAACAGCCATCAATGGACCTATCCTCCATTAACTTCTCTAATTATTTTTTTAACCCAGTTATACTTCGGACATTCACAACATGCCGTGGCAATGAGTTCCACAGGCTGACTGTGCATTGTGTGAAGATGCACTTCCTAATGTTTGTTTTAAACCTGCTGCCTATTAATTTTATCACGTGACTGCTAGTTCTCATGTTATGTGAAGGAGTAAAATAACACTTCCCTAGTCACTTTCTCCAGACCATTCATGATTTTATAGGCCTCTATCATGCCCCCTCCCCCCCAGTTGTCTCTTTTCCAAACTGAACAATCCCATTTTTTTTAATCCTTCCATATCACTAATAATTTTTGCTGGCTTTTTCTGTACCTTTTCCTATTGTAATACATCTTTTTTGAGATGTGGCAACCAGAACAGTGTGCAGTACTCAAGGTGTGACGTACCATGGATTGATATAGTGACATTATGATGTTTTTGTCTTATTATCTACCTTAATGGTTCCTAATATTGTTAGCTTTTTTGACCTCTGCTGCATATTGAGCAGACATTTACAGAAAACTATCCACAATAATGACCAGTTCTCTTTATTGAGTGGTAACAGCTAATTTAGATGCCATCATTTTGTATGTATAGTTGGGATTCTTTTTTCCAATGTGCATTATTTTGCACTGATCAACACTGAATATCATCTCCCTTTTTGTTTCCCAACCATCCAGTTTTGTGAGATCCCTTGGTAACGCTTCATAGTCAACTTTGGATTTAATTATTTTGAGTAATGTTGTATCATTTGGAAATTATGCCATCTCACGATTCACCCTCTTTTCCATATTATTTACAAATATGTTGATCAGTGCAGACTCTTGATGGACCCCGCTATATACTGCTCAGCATTGTGAAAACTGATCATGTATATTCCTACCCTTTGCTTCCCATCTTTTAAAAGTTACTGATCCATGAGGGGACATTCTGGCTTATTCCATGACTGCTTACTTTGCTTAAGAGCCTTTGGTTAGGGACTCTGTCAAAGCTTTCTGAAAGTCCAAGCAGACTATGCTCACTGGATTACCCTTGTTCTCACGCTGGCTGACGGCCTCAAATAATTCTAATTGATTGGTGAGGCAGAAGCCGAAAGGGAAATGGGTTTTCTCTTTTAGCTTTTTCTACACTGGAATTTTAGCCACTAGTGTAGCTGCACTGGTGTACAGTAACTCCTCACTTAAAAGTCATTCCAGTTAACGTTGTTAAGTTGCTAACCAATTAGAGAACATGCTCGTTTAAAGTTGTGCAATGCTCCCTTATAACGTCCTTTGGCAGCCGCCTGCTTCGTTCACTGCTTGCAGGAAGAGCAGCCCGTTGCAGCTAGCTGGTGGGGGCTTGGAACCAGGGTGGACCGGCAGCCCTCTTATCAGCTCTCCACTCCCAGTCAGCAGGCTATCAATTGCCCCATCTTCCACAGGGTGGTAGTGGGGGAGGACACAACAGGACTCAGGAAGCTTCCTGGCAGCAGCTGCCACCTCAACTTACTGATCTACTTAAAAAGGCAATATACTTAGAGTAGCGTCAGCGTACTTAAAGGGGCAATGCGCATCTCTCTCTCACACACAAGATGTGCATGTGTGTGTCTGCCATGCTGTCTCCCCTCCCTCCATTCGTGCTGACTTGTAGAGTGTGAGGCTACATTAACAACGAGTTAACCCTTGAGGGCTCAGCCAATTGCTAGTTCATCTTTTAGCAGTAAGGCATTCCCTGGAAAATATCCCACCCACTTCATGACCTCAAACAAGCTTCACAATCATCATCCCTGTGTACCAGTATTAAATTGTTTAAAAAACTTATAATGTGTGTGTGCAGCTCTAAGCCTTCAGCTGACAATTAACCAAGTATTCCTCCACAGCAGACAATGAACTTGTAGAATCAATGCGACAAGAGATATGCAGCTGTGTATCATTAGTGGCTGACAATACTGTAGCCACTACTCAAAAGTGGTCTTGTTAAAAAGTAAGCTAGTCTTAAATACCTTAGCAGTTAAGTTGGGGGCATAATAAAGATCCATGATTTAAAATAAAATTAGCCTGACTAGGTCATACACAAGCCTACAATCATAAAACCATGCTATAAATATCTAACAAATTTTTTTGTTAATATATCAATTTTCTAGCTTTTGTAACTATTCTAAAGCATATTAAAATTCTGGAAAGTTATAGTTATACTTGTAAATGTATGAAAACAGTGAAGGATTTTGCCAAAACTGAGTGAACGCAAAAATATTTCTTTTTTTCTATATGCAGTTACCATTTTTAGTTTCTAATGGTATTTGAAAGCTTATTTAAAATATTTTGTAAAAATCAGAAACTTACAATATCAAAGAAGACTTGGCAAACATCAACAGTATTCAGCAGCTCACAAACATGGTCCTTACAAAAGAAAAATCCTTTATTTTAGTTTAGAAATCTTAAACAATTATGTCAATATATATTGCCAAAGAAACAGAACACATTTTGAGTCTATAAACACACAAAACTAGAAAAGTAGCTATTTCATTATACATGATACAATACTGCAAAAACAGGTTTGATAAGAGATCTATTTGATAGGACACATAATTTACTGCAAAATCAATCCTAATAGTGATCCAAGTTGCATTTGCCAAGCCCTACCTTAAATTCCATAACATCAACAAATGTGAAGTAATACAAAGCCAGATTCTTCAGAATCTCTGATTTTTCCTTCTGTAGCTGAGCAAGCTGTTGCTGTAAAAGAAAACACATATCCATGTATACTGTTCTCACCAGATTAACAAAACTAGCCAGAAAAAAATGACACCAATAAAATATCTGTGAGGCGCAGATGAACCACTAAGCTTGCTATGCAAGAAAATGTTTTTTTCCTATGACTGAGGTTCTTTTGCATTTGTTAGGGTTTTTTGTAGACACAGTAATACAAAACACTTAAGACTGACCACTTTAATCGCCACTGGCTATCATTAGTTTTAAGATTAAAGCCAAATTAGTACACATTAGTACTGAAGTCATTGTTTAGTGCAGCTTGAGACAAAATTGGGAAATGTGAAGAAGTGTTAACATATGTGTAATTAGCAAAGGCACAACAGTACATGAGCACAAGTCAGTATGACAAAAATAATGACAGATTACTTGAGGTGGGAGAAAAGGTGGCAGAATTTACAGGTTTTACTACAGAAAAAACAATTTGCTTTTAAATTCTGAACTTACCAAAAAGAATATCCAGGCAAAGCCACGTTAAGCATGCAAAATAAAATGTAGATACAAACATAAAATACAGTAACGGTTCTTTGACTAGTTCCATATAAAACACAATACATTAAAACAAAGGCAACAAAAAAAACCCAAAGAAATGAAAAAGAAGCAAAACACTAGCATTAGACACTGGTGGATAAATGGAAGAGGCAAATGTGAATATAAAAGGCATAAAGGTAATTCACATTAACTGATTTTTTTTAATTGAGACAATGACAGCTAGTTGTATTTTCACAGAATTTTTTTTAAATGATTTTTAGGCTTGTCAAAATTAACTCTAGTAATGATCATAATAAATAACTGTAGCTCACAAGTATAACAAAAAACTTGTTGTCAGTTACTTAGCAGATGCTCTGTTCACCCATATTACAGCCTCTCATAGCATTTCTGGGTCCAGTTATGTTATGACATCAGAATTCCAATTAATCATAGTTTAAGTTGTGACTTGAATTTTAAATACACCAAAGCAATCTTGAGACTCAATTAAAAAAAACTCAAAAAAATCCGTAACGTTTGAAAATAAAGACAGCTTAAATTATCATTTAAGCTAACCCACCACTATTATATTTTCCTCTTTGGTGCAAACTAATCTTTAAAAGGGAGGGGAAAGATCACTTCAAGATTGGCTAATACATCTTGAGCTGATATAGAGAATGAGAACTTAACACTCTCACTACTTTTACTCTTTTTTTAGATGAACATCTTGTGCAGCCAGACCAGGGAAGACCATTTACTCATTCCACAAAGGTGCACACTACTCCACTTACTCATACGTACACATTGTATGGTACAGTCCCCCCACATATATCTGGCAATTCATTTTTGAACTTTGCTTCACCGAAGATAAATCTCTTTTCTCTGCATTTTAAAGTGAGGCACTGGTCATTAGCCACAAGATTCCCATTACAGCCAGTAAGAATTTTTATCCATGTTTCCTCCTATCAACTACTTCAAGGTCTAATCCCCCAATCCTGAAAGACTTTTGCACATACTTAAATTTAAGCTCATGCACAAGCTTTGGCCTGTAAGGTCTGAGCCTGCAATGTTTGCCCAAGGTGGTTTTTCAATTTCTTTTATATCCCCACTCGAAGATTAGACAAAGAATAGCTATTACAAATAACCAATTTTTTATGTGACTGGCACATTGTATGTCTATCTTTTGTCCTTGCTGTTCTTTTCAATTTCATGAGACTGATGTGGGACAACCAGTTTCCCAAACACACACCTGAAGAGAAGTGTTCTCCTTCAATCTTCAGCTTGAATTCTCTGTTTACTTCTCATACAAATACTCAAAACCATCCCAGCCTCATGTTTAAAAGGTAGATGAGCACCAGCAATCATCATTCATGGAGTTTCACAAGCTCGTGTGGGTCTCCTCATTTCTCCATTAAAAATATAACCATAAATTCTGATGGCTTAGCTCAGCCATTTTCTCCAAAGAAACAACCCCTTAGGATTTTCAGCACTGCTTTCGTAGGCCACAGTTGTCATAACATGAAAATCCCATATCAAAGTTAGGTGGTTTTATTCCTGACATCACAATTTTTTTAAATAGCTAACTTGATTTTTAAAAACCTCCCTTTTTAATAAAGTGTACAAATGACTGAACCAAAAAAAAGATTATTTGTTGTTTTTGTTGTTGCTTTAACTATCGCAAGATACATGTCTGAGTGGATATGCTTGAGAAGTCACTTCATCTCATTTTAATGACCGCAAGCTACATGAACCTTCACTAGGAAAGCTGCGATTCAGAAATAAGTGTACACTATACATTGCACCAACAATTGCATTCTCCCTTCCTCAGAGGGTGTGCGGGGGAGAATAGAGTCAGACAGATTGGAAAACAGATCCAATCATCCAAAATAGATCCAAACTGGCCTCAAGGGTCAGTACTGGGCCCAGTCCTATCTAACATACTTATAAATGATCTGGAAAAAGGGGTAAACAATGAGGTGGCAAAATTTGCAGATGATACAAAAGTTACATCCCAGGGAGACTGTGAAGAGCTACAAAAAGGATCTCTCAAAACTGGGTGACTGGGCAACAAAATGGCAGATGAAATTCAATATTGATAAATGCAAAGTAATACACATTGGAAAACAAACCCAACTATATGTAGAAAATGATGGGGTCTAAATTAGCTGTTACAACTCAAGAAAGATCTTGGAGTCATTGTGGATAGTTCTCTGAAAACATCCACTCAATGTGCAGCAGCCGTCAAAAAAGCGAACAGACTGTTGGGAATCATTATGAAAGGGATAGATAATAAGACAGAAAATATCATATTGTCTCTATATAAATCCGTGAATACTATGTGCAGATGTGATCTCAAAAAGATACATTGGAATTGGAAAAGATTCAAAAAAGGGCAACAAAAATGATTTGGGTGTATGGAACAGCTGCCGACTGAGGAGAGATTAATAAAACTGGAACTTTTCAGCTTGGAAAAGAGATGACAAAGGGGGGAACATGATAGAGGTCTAAAAATCATGACTGGCGTAGAGAACATAAGTAAGGAAGTGTTATTTACACCTTCTCATAACACAACAGGGGGTCACCAAATGAAATTAATAGGCAGCAGGTTTCAAACAAACAAAATGAAGTATTTTTCAGCACAGTGCATAGTCAACCAGTGGAACTCTATGCCAAAGGATGTTGTGAAGGCCAAGACTATAACAGGGGCCTTGTCTACACTTGCAAGTTGCAGCGCTGGTGAGGGGGTTACAGCGCTGCAACTTAGCAGGTGTCTACACTTAAAAGCTCAGCCAGCGCTGCAACTCCCTGTTTGCAGCGCTGGCTGTACACCTGGGTCTGCTTCCGGTGTAGCGAGACCAGCGCTGGTGATGCAGCGCTGGTCATCAGGGACATCACCAGCGTTTTTTATTGGCCTCCAGGGTTATTAGGACTTATCCCAGCATTCCTCTTCAGCCTCTCTGGTCATCACTTTGCACTCCCTCGCCCTGGGCTCAGAGCCTGGAGAGGAGGGGGAGTTGTAGAGGAACCGAGAGGGAGGCTACTGAGGTGTTTGGAGACTCCCAGGAGTCCATTGCAGGCAGGAACTATTTTCCAGCTAGGAAGAAGCTAGCCAGTCGCAGCTGCTGGGACTTGGTATTTGAAGGAACCACAGCACGAGCCTGTTCCTGGTAGAAGTTTTTATATAAGGATGCAAATGTTTTGGGAGCAGGGGGCTATGGCTGCTGCAAGCATGCCTAGATGTGGAATAAACCCATTGATTTCCCTGTAGTGCTCTTTGCTTCCACAGCCACAGAACCCCATGGCTTCAGAGGTGAAGCAACCCCCACCCCTTCCCAGGTGTGCTGCATGTGCAGATGGCTCTGAGAGTAGCTGCCTGTGGCAGATGTGGGTGTAAGGGTTCAGTGTTATTTCCCTGTAGCTGCTCTTTGCTTTCCACAGCCACAGAACGCCATGGCTTCCGAGTGAAGCAACCCCCACCCCACCCTTCCCAGGTGAGCCACGTAGCAGCCCCCCCTTCCACTGTGAGCCGCGTGTGGGGAAACTCGCCATCTCTATCTGCAGCTGCGGCCTCTCTGTGCTATGCTCAGAATGTGTAAATGATGCTACAAAAACTCTTTAAAACAATGCAACGCTCTGTATTAACAGTTTATTCTCTGTTTTTTTTTAAAGTGACCTTGAGTACTGCTCCATCAGTGCAGACTTCTGAAGACAGCAAAGCTTAAGAAAAAACCAAGGAAGACTAAGAAGAGATGGTGAAAGCAGTTAGGAATCTGTATTCACAGAAAATAAAAGTTGCAAAGACTGGAGGGATAAGGAACATGAAAAAGGAACAGGCTGCCAAGATAAAGGAGAAGTGCCAAGAGAAAGAAATTGACTACCAGAGAAGCACAGATCGGCAGGGATGACTTAAAAAAAAGTGGGGGGAAAAAGCCTGCTCATTTCTTTCAATGTATTATTTTACTTTCCATAACTATATGAATATATTAATTATATACATTGCATCTATATGCTGTTGATTGGTTATTAATGACTGCTGTTTCACATGTGTGGTCCCGCACTCCCTGGGGTGTGCACATGTGTTGGTTCCAGCTGCTCCCTGCAGGGTTAATGCCCTGGAAACTGCAGGGCAGCGTGGACATGGGGCTGGCTGAAGGCAGGGCAGGGGCTGACTGGAGGTGGGTTCTGGCTGCAGCAGGGCAAGGGATGTTGGGGCTGGTTGGAGACAAGGGGGTGTGGGGCGGGCGGCTTTCAGGCAGTGGGGTGCAGCAGGGGTTGACTTGGAGGGGCAGGGGGTGCGGGCTGGGCAGAGTGTGCAGAGCTCGGTGCGGGCGGCAGGTGTGGGGGGCTGGCTTGGCTTTTGTGGCGGGGTGTATGGCAGGGGTTGGCTGGAGACAGGAACAGGGGTGTTTGGCAGAGGTGGCTGTGCGCTACGGGGTGCAGAGCTGGCTGACAGACAGAGGGGGCTGGATGGTGTTGGGCAGGTATGGGGTGCAGGAGGGAACTGGAACCCCAGCCCTTTAGTAGCCTCAAACTCTGGCTTCTACTTCGTGGACCTTGTTAAAATAGGCGTCTGGAAGCGCTGGCTGAATGCAGAGGGAGGCCGGGGCTCCCAGCAGGTGCTATTCGAAGGACCGGGTGGCAGAGGCAGCTGGAGCCCCAGGACTTTAATACTGTCCCTCACTGCCCCAGGCGTCAGGGGGCTTTTAAAGGTGCGCAGAGCTCCTGCCGGGTCGCGGGGCTTGCCGTGTCTGCGCCGGCTTAGCCTCCACCTGGTGGTCGCGGTGGCTTGCCGTGCCTGGCCTGGAGCGGCGGCAAGCTCCGCGGACTCTGTTCTACGCTGGCCGTGAGCGCGCAAACACCCACGCCCCATTCTCATAGGGCTGGGCATTCCGGCGGTAGCGCCACAAGCCCCGCCGCCGGCTTCGGAGCTACTTAGCTGCGAGAGCGGGGCATGCCGCGCTCTACCGCCGGGCCTTCCTCAGGGGCGGGCACTCTGGGAGCAGACCGGCAGCTGAGGAGAGGAGTAATTTTTTTTTTATTTTTTTTTTTTTTTTAAAACAGGGTGCGCTAGGTGCGGGGGCCTCGTCTTAGGCATGGGGTCCGATGCCAGGCATACTGGTCAGTGGACAGGAGCTAGGATGACCGCCAGCCTTGCCGTCCCTTCCACAACCCACAGCACGACAAAATGGGACGAGGTGCTCTGTGGGATAGCTGCCCACAATGCACCACTCACAACAGCGCTGCAACCACTGCAAGTGTGGACACACTGCAGTGCTGGTCGCTGACAGTGTGGACACACTGCAGCGCTGGCCGTACACAGCTGTACGACCACAGCTGTAACGGCCAGCGCTGCAAAACTGTAAGTGTAGACAAAGCCAGGGTTTAAAAAGAAAAACAAAAACAACAACAACAACAAAACTAGATAACTCCTAGGATAGGTCCATCAATGGCTATTAGCCAGGATGGGCAGGGATGGGGTCTGTTTCCCAGAAGCAGAGAATGGGCGACAGGGAATGGATCACTTGATGATTACCTATTCTGTGCATTCCCTTTGGGGTACCTGGCATTGGCCATTGTTGGAAGACAGGATACTAGGCTAGATGGACCTTTGGTCTGACCCAGTATGGTTGTTCTTTTGTTCTTAAAAAGAACCTGATCTCTCATACTGACCAACTTTGTGAAGCATTAAAGATAGTTATTTAAAGGAACTTAAGTTGCATATCATGTATTACATTGCATTACCAAAAACAAACACCTAAAGAAAGTCAAATTAAAATATATATTTGATATCAAACCAAATACTTTTCAACCCAGAATTTAATGTACAAGTAGAACACACCTCATCTAATCAAAAAATCAGTACTAAATCCAAAACAGCATAATTTTAATCAGCACATTTTCAATACCAAAGAGAGGGAAGATTATAATAATTATGCTTAATAGGGATGGCACACAAAATATAACAGTTCTGTTGTAATAACAGTGATTTTCATTTTTTTTAATATATAGATACATATATGAAAGAGAGAGACCGACCTCGAGCAAGCACGCTTTTGCTGCAATTCCATCAGATCTCAAACTAAGCAAGGTTCGAAGCTACGAAGGTATACATAGGTGTTACTGCAAGTGGCACTAGTGATTCAGCAATTACTTTTCCCTCTAACTCTACTGAGGAAATATGCCAATACTGTGTAAAGAAGCTAAGATTAAGTACAGCTGGAGGTGCTATAGGGATGAGACAAACTATGGGAACCTCCAGAGTTATTGGAAATCCCATAGTGCTTTTTTGCATAAGAAGAGAAGCTGGGGGCTGTTACATTCCACATACATAATCCCATCTTCAGAACAGCTCTAAATTGTCATGGAAGCATTTTCATCCCAGCATTGGTTTCATTTCAGCAACACATAAAGATGACTAATATGCTCTAGGACCCTTTGGGATGCTCTAAGCTATACTTAAAGCAGGATATTAAAAAGCACAAGATGCCAAGAAACATGTACTCTAAATCGCTTAAAATACAAAGGTGATAACTTTAATTTTCAAAAGAGAAGATTGAAAACAGCTAAAAAACAAAGCTGATATTATGCAGCGTCTTAGTCATTTACTCGGGTTTTCAGCACTCAGGAATGTGGGTGTAGTTCTTTCCACACCCGTGCGACCAAGTTTTTCCACGACTAATTTCTAAGCAATTGCTGAAGAGCAATATTTAATGCCATCTTCAGTGTCAGTTTTGTACTTTGCAAATGTAGTTGATTTGTACAAACCCATAATGCTCATTTAGGAAGCTTTAAATATTTCTACTTTCCAATAAATAATGTAGTTGTACGCAGTTTGGAGAGCAGAAACAGAATAAGTTCAAAACTTCAGAAAGAACAATTCCAACTACAGATAACCATAATGGCTTCTTGACTGAAACATTACAAAATATTATATTTCAAAATATTTTAAAATAGTTCAAAATATATAAACCAGAAGAGAAAGTATTCTTGAGGAACAGAGAGCATGTGAAGTAAGAAACTATACTAGGGTTCAATAGTAAAAAGAAAAATGCAAGGATTTTAGTATAGAAGTTTTAACACCAAAAAAAACACACCAAGAAAAAGTCACCTGCATCTGTTACCAAAAGTCTTCATCTGATCTACAATCGTGTTGGAGGAAGAGCTTTGAAGCAGTTAGCCACTGGCACTGATTTCAATGCTATCAAAGTAAGGTCACTGCTGAAAGTTTTTGGGAATGGCATCCTTTATTCTTTAGTAGCTATTCAAGATTTGATTGTCCACCTAGAAGTCTGATGGAACATTTGTGCTCCTTGATTACGGAACTTTGTTCTACATTAGGAACTTCTTTTCGTGATCACGTGATTCATCTTCATATGCTAAATGACTAGCTAATCATAAGAAAACATTTTCCTGACATCTCTTTTCCTTCCTCTCACTTCAAGCAAGTAACTAACCCAGGATACAAAAAAATCACACTCTTCAAAATGCTTTGTTAGGGCACCAGATCAGCTGGATTGCTCCTACTAAGTCTCCGTGGTCAAATTAATAGTTTTAAAATCCAGAAAGGATCATTATGATTATCTACTCTGACCTCCTGCATAACAGGCCACAGAACCTCTCCCAGGAATTTCTGCAGGAAAGCCATAACTTCTGTTTATTATCTGCACTTCTGCAGCACTCAGAAACTCTAGTCATGGACCAGGTCCCCAGCATGCTAGATGCTGTACAAAAACAGAAGAGACTGTTCCTGCCTTAAAGAACTTAAAATCTGAGTATAAGACAAAAGACAACAGACTGATACAGACAGAAAGACAAGAAAGTACAAGGAACTAATGAGACAATATTGGTCAGCATGACAGACAATGGTCTAAACACACCAACAATTGAACCATTTTCCAGTTTTTTAGTGGTATCATGGTAAAGGAGAATTTTAAGGAAAAGTTTCAAAGATGACAATAAGGTAACTTAGTGGATGTTTACAGGGACCTCCAAGCCTGGAGGGAAAGCATTAAGGTACTTGTCTGAAGATTTAACAAGCGGGCAATGGTGGCTGACATCATGAACCAATCTGAGGCAGGAGCCAATATTCTGACAGTGAACCAGAAATGATGGTAAAGTTGGTCATGAAAAGCCAGGAAGGGCCTTGAAAATGAATAAAAGCAGCTTATGTTTGGTGTGAAAGAGAAGGGGAAGCCAGTGAAGGGATGCAAAGAACAGTATGACAAGGTCAAAGCACCGGGCAGGTATTTCTTAGAAAGACCAGTCTTGATTCAAAGACTTCAAGTGAAGTCCTGAGTACCACATCCTGAGTAATTTGCTCCAATGTTTATTTACTCTCATGTTAAAAGTCTGTGCCTTTTTCTAGTTTGAATTTATCTAGCTTTAGCTCCCAACTATTTGAACTTACTATGCCTCTTTCTGCTAGAATAAGCAGCCATCTACTATCAGAAATCCTTCCCACGTAGGTGTGACAGATATGACCAACACAGGCATATATTTTAGGCTATTGCATCGACTTTATAAATGTTATCTTCACCTCTGTGAGTCAGACTGAATTGCAACTCCATGAGGGAGGTTTGCTGAACTATAATCAGTAAGAGGCAATTACTGCAAACCCTGGGACCAGTATAAAACTCTAATGAGGTACTACCGTTTGGAGATCTGTGCATGTATTAGGTAAAACTGAGCCTGAGGGGAGTAAGAAAGGCTTTTGGTATAAAGGGCCAGACTAAACTGACTGAGTAGGCTTTTGATCAGAAAACTGACACGAACCTTTAACAAAGAGTGTACATTCTGCTATGGGTTTGAAGGACTTTGACATCTACCAGATCCCCAACATGGAAGATGGGTGACCTCTTGTAAGTTTAATATGTGTTTTGACTTTGTTTTATTATATGATTTCTGTAATGCTTTGGTCCTTAAATAAATTTGCTCTGTTTTTGAAAGCTGTTGGTAAGCCACTATCATTGTCCCTGGAAAAACAGTGAAAACGCAGGTGCTGAGCTAGGTCAGACCTGTTGGGAAATACATAGTGCATAACAAGAGAAAGAGCTGGCTAAATGCCCAGTCTGGAGGGAGAGAGTCATGGGACTTTGCTCTTACAGGCAAAAGCTTGATACTTGAGACCTAAAGGGGGCAACGCCTAAGGAGACCACCGCGGAGTCAAAGGTGCAGTTACCCCAAAACTGTGACAGTATGACTCAGACACCACAATTCAAGTTACCTCTTAACGTCTACAAACTTTTTAGTTTATCCAAGAGCATTCTTAAGGCTCTCACTTAAGTCAAAAATACAAAAGACATTTAATGAAGTAAAGGACATATAGGAAGTATGCAGAAGATATTTTCAGTGAAGGCCCCAGAACTCCCAAGTTCTCCCCAGTTGATGCAAAACTTCTATTCAACCAAATCTGTTTAGGAACCGTCAAATTAGTTGGGATAAGATGGTATGCTCATGTTTTAGACATATATCTCTGGATACCTGAACAGTTAGAATTACAATGTTGGATTACGTAGTGGAGTTATCACCATGTAGGTCCCAGGATATTAGAGAGACGGCAGGTTAGGTAGTAACTTTTACTGGACCACAGTGTCTGGAGTGGCTCACAACCATGAGTGCCCACCTCTGGGCAGACATCTCAACCCCTGGTGGTGTGTTCCATAACTAGATTTCACCAAGCCAGTGACAAATGTGAACTCTTGGATCACTGTAACAGTCTTACCAGGGAATCACAGTCCCCTTAGATTCTCCTCCATCTTGCCACCCAGGCAAGCTGGACTTAGTGATAAATGTGATTTTTGGTATAAATGGCCATTTAAGAACAATAAGAAATGTATTTACTAACTACACTGAAATAAGTTTCAGCTGTAGCAAGAACTCTACTATTCAACTGCAATGGCATAATGAACATTATAAGCACATTCTACTCCCAACAGTGACGGGCAATCTAGATAGCTGGCATCTACGCAGAAATTAGTTCAGGTATCCAAGACTGATGCATCTTCTTAGTACTGCAGAGAAAAAGCATTACAAATCATGGGTGGTGGTAGGATAACAATCACGTCACTTTAATCTGTAGCAAATTCCCTTTATGAGGCAAGTGCTGCATCAATGGACTTTGGAATATCAATTCCAATTCAGTACTAATTTGGCACTACAATCTACATAAGTTTGTCCAAGCACAAGAGACAGAAACTATTTAGTTACATGTCTGAGGAAGGAATGATATGCCCCAATGATATGCCTCCTGGAAAAGGAGTTTTATCCCATGACCATTCCTGATCTAGTAGCAATTTATGTAGTACAATGCCAAGCTATTCACAGTTATAAGGCTGCAATGATCAGTCTGGGAAAGAGGGTTTCTCATAGCTGCGAGAGATACAACACTCCACAGAAAATGGGGAAAGAAAAGCAAGTTTTGGGTAAACTTAATGTTAATCCTTTTGACATTTCAAACTGGAATTGCTTCTTTCCTATAGAGCAGTCTGCCCCAGCCTTTATGTTGTGTGTGCATACTGATTATTGTATTGTTTCCTCATGAGCAAGCAACTTTTCTTAAAAACATAAAACAAAAACCACCACCACCAAAAAAAAACAAACAAAAAACAAACACACACACACTTCTTGGAATTTGCCAGTATGTGAAGCAGCTAGGTAAATTACAGTCTGAGCCTCTCACCCATAACCCAATTTTTTTAATGATATTTGAATTACCACTATATATGCTCAAGTACTAAAAAATTTCACCAATTTCAAATGTCCCTTTATGCATTGCGTCGCCTTCAGGGAATCTTAGTGGTAAATCTGAAAAGCAAATGAAGGGCTGAAGTGATACATATTATTCAGGTAAATATTTTGTTCAAGAAAGATGTGTTTATTAAAAGTATCTATACCTTAAGAAGTTCAGTTAACATAATGGCTACTTGGCAACTATACAATGTTGTTTTAAGTACTGCATTGAACATGGAAGCATGTAAGTGGTTTATCAGTACAGTGTGATAAAGTCTTCAGAAAAACCGGTTTCTGTAAAATCTGAATAATCCCATAGTGTAGACATACCCTAAGTTAGATCTCTGGATGTCTTATGCTAGGGCCTTGGCCTTTTGTCTCAGGATGATCATTGCTATCAAACCAGGTGGTCATGAAGTGGAATAGAAGAGAACGCATTACGCGTACTCTTGGGGGTAAGCAGAATTCTTCGGGGGGGACATCAACTCATCTAGATATTTACAACAGGCTACATAAAAAGCACTAGCAAAGTCAGTACAAACTAAAATTTCATACAGACAATGACATGTTTGTACTGTTCTATATACACTATACACTGAAATGCAGGTACAATATTTATATTCCAATTGATTTATTTTATAATTATTTGTTAAAAATGAGAACCTAAGCAATTTTTCAGTAGTACTATGCTGTGACACCTTTGCATTTTTATGTCTGATTGTGTAAGCAAGTAGTTTTTAAGTGATGTGAAACCTGAGGGGTAGACAAGACAAATCAGACTTCTGAAAGAGGTACAGTAGTCTAGAAAGGTTGAGAGCCACTGAACCTAGCTGCCTGAATAACAACAACATGCACTGAGAACTACAATGGAAAGAAAATCAGTAGTGGTGACAAAGGAAGTGTGATATATTTCAATATTTTGTCAGAAATGGGCCTGTTCAAGGCACGGGGTCATTATTCATTATTAACAACTATAGTTTAATTATTTCATTATTATAGCGTAACAAGAACATGATAAGAAAATGAATGATATACATCAGTAATAGTCAGCATATTGACATCCTGCTTACTTATTCAGGTCAGTATTTAACAGGTTTCAGGAACACTACATCTCAACTGTTTTAAATTACTGAATCAATTAAAATAATTAAATTTAAAGTTAAATGTAAAGCTTATCTAATACATGGCAACTACCATTTTGAGGAAGAGAAAATATAGCAACATTTTTAGCACCCACTCACACATCCTGAAATAATATATACACACACAGACACAGAAACAGACACACACTATCCTCATCAGGTTATATTTCACACATTTCAAGAAAGTGGCCCTATCTCATTCAGGCTGAAAATCTTTTTTTGCTTGGCCTTGAATCTCAAAAGACTTTACCCTGGGGTTCTGTTAAGCCCTGCCTCCTCTACTGTGTTACATAAGAAGGGTAAACAGAGGAACAGCAGAAGCAAGCTGTGAAACATTGCCTTCTAGGAAGTTAGGTGTGTGCCAAGAACAACGCCAAAGGGGGTGAGACAGATATTAACTTAATTTTCCAGTCATGCAAGATAGCTGAAAAGACATATGTTCACAGCTATTCAAACCCATAGGAACCACTGAAAATTACACAGGTATTTCTATCCTGGGCATTTTTAATGCATCAATTGAATAAAAGTTGTGTAACAGTTTACTAAGCTGCTCGCTTCACTAGTTACTGGCTAAAATCTCAATGCGTACTGAAATAAGGACACACTTTCTCTATAAAAGACTTTCAAATATAGTCAATAGGAAACTGTTACCCACTTTGAGATCCCTTCAGTTTCCTCAATTTGAGAAACAATGTGAAAGATGTCAGTAATTATAAGGATCTCCCCTATGGAGTTTAGCAGAACAGCATCGAGATTGGATCCATTACACACAATCAGATGCAGAATTAAAAAGGGATATCCTTGGAAGTAGGAGGATCATTCAGATCCCACTGTGACTCCACAAGAACTTGGGGAGAAGTTGTCAAAAGGAAGCTAAGCTTCAGTAGGTTCATTTTCCAATGTCATCAGTTTGGTGGCAGGTCTTCAACCAGCACTAAGGAAGTAAAGAGGATAGGTAAAAACAGAGCCATAAACTGCTATACTTTTTATTTTTTTGGTGGGGGAGGGGAGGAGAGGAGGTGTAAAAATATACAGAGCTAACTTAAAAAAAAACTCCCTCATTTAAACACCCAAATTGTTGAGTGCTGAGCTCTTTTGAAAATCTGGCCCAAAAAGACCAAGTCCCACTACAGTGGAATTTTGCTATTGAATTCAAAGCAGTCAGGATTTCACCTGAAGGTCTATCTAGTCCAATTAATTTTTTAAATATTTGTAATTTCAATCAAGACACAGGAAAACAGAAAAACTGAATTTTATTCAATCAGAAAATGGCATTAGTTATCAGCTTGACATACAACAGCAGTTAAAGTAAGAAAGATAGGCTTGTTTATAAGAGAGACTACTGTGAAACCTGATAGCATTACTCCAATACATGATGATAAATATCATAATGACTAGTTGTGGCTCTAACATCTAGAGACTCAAGAGTATGAATTTGCTTGTTCAGATCAAGTGCAACAAGTAAGGTTCCCAATCCTACATCAGGTCCTGTATAACTGTCATTCTTGCATGGCTTTGGAATGGTACAGAAATTATTGTTTAGGTTCTCTCTCACATATCAGTAACGGGGCAGACGTTTGAAGCTTCTCACCACCAAAACACCTTACCTATATTTCCACTAGGAAACAAGTGTCATATATGCAGGCTAGCCTAACTACCCACTGCTAGAGTTTGTAGTGCATCATTACTGCCAGTCTTAAAAGGGACATAAACTAGGTCTGTAGTTTTAAAAAAATAAGTTAAGACTACACATATATTACACATACCTCAGACTCTCTCTCCCAGTTAATGTTTTTAAATCATATTTCTTTAATCTATTGCTGTGTAAAATGCCAATAGGAATGTGTCCATAAAGGCAAAATTATTAGACTACTTAAAGGTGCTGTCAAATGCACAAAATGTGGGAATAAAAAATAATTCTCACTAATCTTTGTTATAGCCTATTATATATATAAAAAAGATGAAAGGTGTTCAGGCAGAAGAACAATTTTATAATTGGTGTATCCTTTTTAAAAGCATGCCCAATGAGCATTGATTTTTCAGCAAACTAACAATAGCTTCCAAATGTTGCCCAAGTCTGTTCAAGGATTTTGACTCAAATCTATCTCCTAGTTCCAAGTAGGAGTCAGCTTGCTTAAAAAAAATGAAGACTACTGCATACTCAGCTACTAAATATCATCCACCACTCCCTTCTGTAATCTCTCTGTAATGAACGTCATGCCAAGCAGGGTACAGGTGTATTGCTATTCTCACCACCTTGCTAGTCTCACCAGTAATCTTGCGAAATATGCCCTAGTACAGATATCCAAAAAAAGAATTTCAGACGCACTGGAATAAAATATTTCCCTAATCATCCTCACTTGGCTACAGGTTATCACTTCTTCAGATGAGGAAGGAGGGTTAAGTTGCTTATAGTTTTTTTGCTATTTCCCATATTCTCTTTTTGTGAATGTGAAACACCTCAGAAAAATCCCAGCCTAGAGGGTTTATAAGGCTGGCATTTTAATTTCTGTACCAACCACTGTTATTTACATGATAATGCAGTCAAAGACTTTTCATACTAGATATGTCATGCTCAATTTTCATTGGCAGATTGATATCAAACTATTCTAAAAAGTAGAAAGCAAAGTGATGAGAACATCAAGACTTATGTCTAACATAGTAAACCATAAAAAAGTTATAGAAATGAGAAAGAATGGGTGGTGATGTTTGTGATTGATGAGAGCATGGCTAAAGGGTAGAAACAAATGACACTGGATTCTTAAGAAGGGAGCATGCGGAGTTATGTATTGGGGGGGGTGTTTGGTTTGTTATAATCTAGAATTATTTTGGAAGATAGGCGGGGCACCTGGTAATTTGGTTCTTCAGAAAACCTGGTGTCATATTTTATTTTTTGACTTTCATAATATTGGATTAATTAGGCTTTTTTCCCCTCATTCTATTTGTAGTAAATATAAAGTTGTTAACCCATTCTGAAATGCGTGATTAGCATTTAGTGATACCTGACAGCGTATGAATTATTTAAACAGCCTGCCAAAAGTTTAAGGAAGTGGTAGGAAACCAGCAAATGAATAAAGAAGGGTCTGAATAAAAATTTAAACGTTGTCAACAATCAGATTGAAAAATAAAAATTCACAATCATTTCAGTGGCTGCAAAAATTTAGTCTTGTATTCTTCAAGACATTCTCATCAATAAAATTCTGTCTAGTGAGATTCAAGAGCAGAACACTGAGTGAGACATTTTCAACACTGCTAACTTTATCACAACTTTGCAATGATGAGAATTTAAGTCAGATTCCAAGCCTTCCAGCAGCTCTTCAGAAACCTTGTCTGTTCATCTTTGACACCAAAAAATGGCACAGATAATTCAGAGACTATGCCATTAAAAACAACTGAAAGGCAGACAAACTTGAGTTGCAACCTTCTTACTCTATCCTTGCCTTCAATATAGCACACAGCGAGAAATTTATAAAGAAATGATTGCAGCATTTCATCTTGGCTCCACTAATCTAGAAAGATTTTAACTCTTGTATCCACTTGATGCTGCAAGTGAAGAAAGAGCAACAACTAATTAAAAGACGCAATAACACTGAAGTGAGGTGACTGGCTGAACATGAAAAATGCCAAGGAAAGAATGTTTCCACTTACTGCTATCAATTCTATGTGTAAAAAGAAAGGCATAGAATATTGTGACCAAATAGCTGAAGATGCCAGAGATACATGCAAAGAAGAGAAAGATGATCTTTTCCATTGTATAAGAAAATGCCAAAAAGTGAGTACAGGTTTCTATATTTTAAGCATTTCAAAGTGAAGATCTAGATTTCTATACCTAAAGCATGTTTCTAAAGGAGGCTGTGTAACAGTTTACTGCATCAAGATGGTGGGAAAAAACTGAATTCAGAATCATGAGTTTTAAGACCCCATACTGCTGTCCATCCACAGTTCAGCATCAATTGAGTATTTTTAGTACACTTCAACTGACTTGGTTAAAACTTTACATACATTATGGTAGATACTAAAATGAAAACAAGTTGGTAAGTGATTAATATCTTAGGGCAGACAGAAAAAGTGGTAGGCCTTACTAGTTACTGGACTGAGACTATCAAATTCTTAAATTTTACTGAGAATTATATGCTATTATTTTGAATTAAGGGTGAAGAATAAACAGTGAATCAAATTATATGACGACTCAAGATTCATATTTTATTGGTTAAATGAAATTTGTGGGGTTTTCAATTTCTCATTTTGTCTTTAATCTGAATTATAGGAATGGGTGGGTGTGGTTCTGTGGCCTGCAATGTGCAAGAGGTCAGACTAGATCATGATGGTCTATTCTGGCCTTAAAGTCTAGGAGTCTAAAAGTGGTTTTCCCCCCTCAAATTGTGAAAACAAAACATGAACTGAATGCTCATGATTTTCTGACTACACAAACTTACTACTATTGTCTGTCAGCAGATGAAATTGCCAGTTGAGTATCAAATTCAAAGATCTGGATGCACTGCACTGAACAGTGGTAATTGCTACGCTTGAAACTGGAAAAATTCAAGTCTCTATGAAAAGCTGGTAGGAACTCTTGTTACCTATGTTAAGATCACTTAACTGTTGTCCCTCTGATAATGCTCAACAGAATTTTACTGAATGATTCTTCTGTGCCAGTGAATTCCTTGTCCCTTGCGGGTCTTTGAACATCTGCTTCCTTAGCAGAGAACCTCGTTAGTGTGCTCTGCTACTGTAACGTCCACTGGCCCTTGAGTTGGGAGGAGGAAGAGGAAGGAGGGAAATCTGGCCCCTTCCTGCTTCCCACTGAGTCAGACATTCTTAAATTTTAAAGAGATTTCATTTGTGAACAAAAGAATAGTTCCTTCAAAATAAGGGAAGCACTGCATCCAACATGGAAACTTGATTTTGGCCTCCTTACGTCCGTGTCTTTGTGGTAAAAACCTCCTTTCTGCAACTCTGAAGTTTCTGTATCACAAAGATGCTAAAACATCAATTAAAAACTCACTTCATACTCTCCAAAATTAATTTTAGGTAGGTAACTGCCTGGTGTTCTGATCATAGAGGCAGAACTTCTGAAGATGAGAAAAAGTGCAAACTACTGTGAGAACAACAGTTAAATGTCCTTAAGCATTAGAATACAGATTCATCTTTAGAAGATGTGAGGAGGGTATATTGTAAATAATGTAAATTTTATTTCAGGGATAATGAGAAAAGAATGCAGAATTTACTCTCTCCATATACAGCCAGGATGATATAATGACCTCACCCTAAAATCATTAGATTGTCACAAAATGGAAAGTCAACAAGCTCAAGCTTTTTTACAAAACTGTGCTTATTAAAATATTTCAGCCAGTCCTAATCTACATATTCGATCTTCAGAGAACCAACTTCTTGAGTGTATAACACTATCTAAAATCTAATTCAAATATACCCAGGTATGACAATCCCCACAGGCTGTTTGCAAGAATGTTTTAACTGAAGTTCATTTCTTGTGCTCAATACCTAGCAATGTGCCATTTTATTTTTAATAGGAGATGAGCTGTAATAAAATGGTGAGAATTACAGAGGTTTCACTGGACCCGGATTCAGAAAAGTGTAGGTATATTTTTACTTTTTACATAAAAGTCTAAGACAGATGTTTTCATACATGTTACTGAAAGACAAAAATTCAATACATGAAGATAAACAATCTTAAGAATGGTAAGCAATGCAAACATATTCAAGAATACAAAAGAATTCATTGCTGTGCTTAAATAAAAAAGTTTCCTTATTTAAAAAGAAAATGCACTTTTAAAGGTTTTTGTTGGCTTTGCTAGAGATACTACTTCGGACCACTAGGAGCTACTGTTAGCACAAACCATAAGAAAGAAAGAACTAGGCCCCGTCTAGACTACGCGCGAAAATCGATTTTAGATACACAATTTCAGCTACGAGAATAGCGTAGCTGAAATCGAATATCTAAAATCGATTTACTCACCCGTCTTCACCGCGCGGGATCGATGTGCGCGGCTCGCCATGTCGAATCCAGAACTCCGTTTGTTTTGGTGGAGTTCCGGAATCGATCTAAGCACGCTCTGGGTTCGATATATCCCGTCTAGACCAGACGCGATATATCGAACCCCGAGCAATCGATTTTAACGCGCCGAAACGGCGCGTAGTGTAGACATAGCCCTAGATGCAGCTTAAGGCTGCCAAAATGGAAACTGCAGAAACAGAAGAATGCTCTAAGTGAGCCTAAATAATTGTCTTGAAAATGGGAGTTCTCAAGCAGTCATGCAAATAGTTGCAGGCATGAAACATGCAAACCCATTACCTACCTCCCTGTCCTCTTTTGGAAAGAAAAATAAGCATGTAAAGAAATCCTCCCCTTCACTTTACATTTCTAAACAGTAACAGAGCAACTAATGTGTGTAGATCTTTCTGCTCCTAATAGAAATCACAGCAATCATATATTAGTCTCTCTAAAAGGTTACAAGCTAAATTCAGCAATGCTGGTAGAGTGATCTAAAATATATCAGCAAGCTCACTGTACGTAAAGCTGGAGGGGGAAGAACCCTTCCTCTGGAAGGGAACTAGGGTTCCTGCTGTTGCACTCAATAAGGATTTCTACTGAGTGTGTCAAAGCATCTTTAATTCACACAGGGACTCCCCGTATACATTCTACTAGCATGAGTACCTGTGCAGAGCAACTAAACTGTCATAACTCCCATCTATCTGAGTTGTCTCAGTTATGCTGGCCAGTCCTCTCATATAAGTAAGGCCCGATTTAGTCACGGGCACATTTAGTAAAAATAATGGACAGATCACAGACAATAAACAAAAATTCACGCCCCGCGACCTGTCAGTGATTTTTATTAAAAGTACTTGTGACTAAATCTTGGGGGAGGGGGGGAAGTGCGTCACCTGGGGACCCCTGCTGGGGGCTGCCGACAGCAGCTGCTCTGGCCACACTGGGGGACTCAGGCAGTCCCCAGGGCCAGCCACACTAGTTAAAGAAACTAGTTAAAGCAGGGACGGCAAGTCTATTGCAATAAAAAAAACCCCTAGAAATACAGATTAATATATTCTTGTGTTTCCCTGCTTAGACAAACATAAATGCATTGTCACACTAGTTGGACCAACAGTCCATCTAGATAGGTAATCTGTCTCCAATAGACATCAACAACAAATCCTTTAGAAGGATGTGTAAAACCGCTACAAAGCAGAGTTATGCATCAAATGCAAAAGGTTTTTTAAGCAGATTGCATATTTTCAAGAGTCATTTGGGTTACTTACATTGTTGTTGCGTGTTTCTACAGCTGGAAACTTTCTGACTATGAATTTGACAGCAGATTCCAGGTTTTTGTCGATAAGATATGATGGTTTTGCTTTGGGGTCCCCACATGCCTACAAAAAAAAAAAAAAAAAAAAAAAGAAAGAAAGAAAGTGAACTAAAAAATACATTCATTCATCTTGCTAAAATTAAGTAATTGTAGCAAGTCTCCAGCCAGAAACTAGAAAGACTTATTGGGTTTTAGTGAGCAGGTGATAAAATGAGTAGGCAGAGTGCAGGGATTGTCATAGCTGGAATATGCAATGGGAGACAGTACAGAGATGCTCCTCTACTGAAAAAAATGCATGGAAGTTTCAAAGCAGTTAGTGCAGAACAGCAGTGAGGGGAAAAGCTCAATCCTAAAAGAAGAAAAAGATATTTTACTTCTATTCATGGTTTGAGGTAGGGTTGTATTCATCTGACGCTAATAAACTGTTGGAAAATCCAATCATACAATCATCCATAGAGGAGTGTGCTGGGCATATTAAATAATTAGTGTATCCTATGTGAAGAAAAATAGGAAACAAACTGTATTTAAGTTTTTCTCCTTCATTGTATTCTGCAAGACAGTTCTCCCTCCTGAAATTAAGGTACCAAGTTTTGCCTCATCTAAAGAAAAGGACTATTTCCAATAGTTAGAAGCATGTTAAATTTACGCTGATTGTAAATTAAATTTTAATTGTTCCCCTGACCCTAAGCAAAATTACAGTACTGCTGTCGGCTGTACTTTAAAAACAGCACTTCAAGCAATTATACAAAATATGTATAATACATGGTTCTTAAATGAAAATGTTAACTCTGAAGTAACTGATTTGGCCACATCAGCAGTACAGAGTTCTCTGGGCAACCAACTAATCAACCATCTTCATCAGATGATGGTGATCCTGCAAACCTAACTGAATGTTTCTTTAGAAACTTACTATTATGAACTTCAGTGACAAACTGCATAGACCACTGAGCAATGCTGTACTGTTTAAGTGTGTGAGAAGTGTAATTAAAGGAGCATTATCTACAAGACAAAATATTGTGCTCAAACTGTACTTCCATTCAAATATTTACAGTTTCATATTCCCCATAGGAATTAATATAACATCTGTGTCTCATGCAAACTAAATCACATGCTATATGCTTCTACACAAGATAGTGACCTAGGATGATAGCTCATTTTAATACTTTTCTATATTGATTTCTATGGCTGTCGTGGATTAGAGAGACAGAAGTCATGGAGTATGAGACTGATCTGAAAGCGGGCAAGCGGGCAGAGGGAAGGTGAAAAGCTTTGCAAACCTTCCAAACTTGTCCTTGCTGGGAAAGCATTGTAACAAAGAGAGAAAAAATTACACATAAATAAAATATTCTCAAACTCTGGCATCATTACTTTTAAATGAATTTAATGCACTTATCTATAGTCAACAAATTAAGGTTATGGCTATATTTAACATACTTTCTGCTGGACTGCCATTCTAAATATACACAAACTATTACATTTAGTTATTACAATTAGACTACTGTACAACAATGTTCTGAGTGCAATACATGTTGCATCATGTCAGTTCCCCTCATATTCTTTTCAAACCAAGTTTGGGGAGGGAGTGGGGTTAACAAAAGACAGCACATGCAACTATAAAAAACTAGAGAAAGACTGTCAGTGAATTTTACATACCTGAAAAAGAAATGGTAGCCAAGAATAAAAAATAAGTCATTATAGTATAATTCTAAAATTCCTGCTCATATTACATTGTGGTTTTCCAGAAAATCTGACTATGCAAATATATCTGCACCTGAGAACCACAGCTGCTAGTTGTCCTGTGGAGAACAAATTCAATACTAACCTTTCTTGAACTGTCACCTCTAACTCTCTACAATACTTCAAAAAGTAGTTACAATAAAACCAAAAAATTGAATGCCCACATTTTTAATGAGGAACAATAATTTTTGCTTCAATAGTCTCACAAGCAAGCACTACAAGTTGAAATTTATTTAAGCATACACAGAATCAGTCCATACAGTACACTTCCTTTAGTTTTAAAGTTATTTTTCCATTTTCAAAAAATTGAAAGCTATTGCATTATTGTATGCAAGAAAGTCAAGAAAGTAAAAAATTCAAGCTTTCAAATTTAGGATTCAAAACTTTACAGGTTGTCATGGGTTCATCTGCATCTCTATGGAAAATCATCTCAGTTTAATTTATGAGTTCTACTTATAATCATTTCGCATTCATATTCTTTCCTCTTTGAAGATAGGGCCAGAGACTAAGAGCCTTTTCTTCAGCTACTGGTTGAGATCTCAAACCAAAATTATAAAATATACAATACTAATGTCAATTTAATATTTGATAGATTCAGAAAGAAAAATGTGTAGTCCTTTTACTTAGTGGCGTAACCTGAAAGTAACCTCAAAATTTCTCCCTATGTATACACTGCAGCTTAATCACATAATTTAGGGCCTGAACCAAAGCCCACCTAAAGTCAATGTCACAACTCCCACTTATACCAATGGGCTTTGGATCGTACCATTAGCCTTTTAAAAATTGTTGTTGGAACCTTGAGGCAGAGAAGGGTAAAAACATTTTGTAACCCAGCTAGCAAGTATTTATATGTTGGTTCATCATCAAAATATGAATTGTAAGCTTTTTTTGGAAACATTTTGCTTAGAATTTTCAATATTAAATCTGTAGTTAGATACTCAAAAAACTTTTCAAATCTGAATGATTCCTTTGAAGACTAACAACATTTTTTTTAAAAAAAGTGCTTCAATTTCAAAGTTTTCCACATTTTCTTTCCAAAAGCTTGCCTTCACGTTCTGAAGGGAGGTTCATGGGGTGTTCTGGTGACAAGACATAGAGTCTGTGATGTTCAGAAGAGGGTAGAACATAGCAGTTTTGAGAGCATTTCAACTACACCACGTGCTTGCTGAACACTTCAATGGTAACATGGTATTTTACTCCCTACCTCCTTTTCCAATATTCCAGGGATTCGCCTGAATGTCCACCTAAGAGCCCTAGCATTTGATTTGGAGTTAGGAGACTGGCTGATGTGACTATTCCTTAGGCAGCTGGCATAGCAGCTTAACTGCATTGCATCGACACTTAGCTGGCTTAGGGCCCATCAAGTGTCTGTACCAGCAGCAATTCCTCAGAAGCCTACCAGAAGGAAAGGGAAAGTATCAGGGAAGATTTCTAGGCCAGCTGGTGGGGAAGCAGCTCTTATTTTGGATGGAAATCAAGAGTAACAGCAGATGCATTGGCCAAGAAGGGATCAATACCAGCCAACAGTTCAGCCTAGACATCCTCTACATATCCGTGAAGTTAGCATGTATGTAAACTCCACTGATACTGCAGCTCACATACAAGTTGTGGGGACTGTGTATCGAGTCAGAAGATGCACTAGCTTCTTTACTATTGCCTCCTTGCTCAGAGTTAGGGCTTTCAGGAAGTTTATAGGGAGAGCTGCCTTTTCCTGCCCACATGAACAAATTGTTCTTAACTAGGGCATTCCCAGGTTCATCAGTCTCCCTGGGATGGGAGTCCTTGGACGAGGTAGCACGGTGAATATCCTGTAACTCCCAGCACTGTTCTAGCAAGCAGTAATGTAAGATGTAAAGCTATCTTTAAAGTTACTCTGCACCTGTTCTACATTTCACAGGTTCTTGCTCTAAAGTCCTCACCCCTAAGGAATCCCCAAAGACCTGGTTTCAATCAGGAGGAACAGGAAACAAGTTTAGTTTCTGGAAAGAAAATAGAGATACAAAACTTGAATTAAAAAAAATTATACTAGAAGAGTGTTGGACTACATAGATTTAGCAAGTGATTTTTGGAGCGTAGTCACATTTTAGAAGATCATATGAAAGCAGGAAAAAGATATGGAATCTTCAAGTGGCTTCATCACTACTATCAGTTTTACTTTAAACATACTTTCACATATACTATTTCTTACTCCTGTAGTGAGAAAAACATATCATTTTCTTCTAATACGAGAAAGGTTCGAGTCAGTAAGCTTTCATACTGAAAACTGAGTTCTATGCGAAGCATTACAGCGAGACCTCAACCTGCAGGGAAAGAGGCCTGAAAACAGAAAACTTCTGACTACTTTTCCCAAATCATCATAAAACTGAAGTTTCCTCAAGATTAGAGCACTGATTCAACATTTCAGAACTTATGTTTACCTACGTCAACCCATCTGTTTAGGTGATCAGTACTGTCATTGATAAAATCTGCAAGATGAATACAGAGATACAGATAAACAAAACTTGGCTTAATTGGGTAGCAGTACATCCAGAAGATATAAAAAGTAACCAATACTGTAATACCTCGGATTCATATATTTCTAAAACTGAAGTTTTTATTTAGATCGAATCAAAGACTAATGTTCACCCGTTCAAGGAAATGCAGTGCACCAGACTAAAGGAGTGTGTCAATGCTTAAAGCATCAGGATCCTTCTCCCTTTATCATATACTTTTCCTTCCTTTCTTCCATGCATCATGGCCATTGCTCAGTAACTGATCTACTAATCACGCTTTCATTCAGAAATGGTTTTCACAGGATGACAACAACCACCACCACTCTTCCACTGGGCGAAAGATAAGTCTCAGCACAGTTCCCAGACCCCCGTTGGCAGATGGAGCAAGGAACCAAGCTTGGTTACCAGGCCAGCTACTGCTACACCAACATCTCTTTCATCATTTGTGTGACACCGCATGCAACTTCATTTCTGTACTCTTCCCACACTAGACCTCTTGTCACACTCTCGGAGTTGTCAAAGGACTGCATGTATGCAGCTCATGCCCAGAACATTCACTCCACTACCCAGAAAAAAAGAGTGAAACTGAGCAGTCCTATGCTAGTGTCCTCTGCTGCTGCTACTGAGGAGTCAGTAGCAGAATTAACAGTATAATATTATCTGGGTGAGGTAGTAGAGAGAGAAAAGACAGGGATGATGAAAACACCACTCAGAATAAAAGTCCAAGTAAATAGTGGGTAGTGTTTTTTGGCTAATACAAGTGCAGTGTTAAGAACCAACTTTAACCCCTCTTTTGCCAACTGCAGCAACCAGGGACACTATGGTACAGCGTATGCCAGTCTGAGACAATTGGCCTCACTTTGCACTCTAGAATTCACCTTAGGTGAGCTAAAAAAACTACATTAATAGATTTCAGTAGGAGTAAGGGTTAGTTTGCTTAACAGTAACCACAACACCACACAGACATCTTTTTTCCCCCTAACTACTCAAAAGAGTGAAATCAAAAGTAAAAGAAGAAAGGTTATGAGACAGATAAAAACAACTGGAGTAAAGAGAAGTGAAAAAAGTGAACAATTTTAGAGGAAAAGTAAGATTTTTAGATACCAGTCAAATAAAAGTTGGATGTAAAATTTTTCAATCGCCCATTTGACTGTGTGGTGTATGGTGCTGAGAATATAGTCCAATAAAAATTAAACATTTTGCTATTAAATCTAAAGCACTTGATTTTTTTTAAAGATTCAGTATCTTTAGATGCTCTTCAGTCTCGATACCTGGCTAGATGCAGATGCCCCATTCTTAACTAAGTGGGTTGATGTAATTATGTATTTTTGTTTCTGATCTATGGCCACAGAATGCAATGGTGACTTTCCAACACTTCCAAAAAATCAAATCAAGACCTTAAAAAAAAAATTTTACAACTAAGGGTATGGCTACACTTGGAAATGTGCAGCACTGGGAGTTACAGCTGTGGTCGTACAGCTGTGTAGGACCAGCGCTGCAGTGTGGCCACACTGACAGCTACCAGCGCTGCAGTGTGGCCACATCTGCAGCATTTGCAGCGCTGTTGGGAGTGGTGCATTGTGGGCCGCTATCCCATCATTCAAGTGGCTGCAACGTGCTTTTCAAAAGAGGGGGGTGGGGTGGAGTGTGACAGGGAGCGTGCGGGAGACAGAGAGAGTGGATTTTTGGAGCAGACACTGTGACAGCTCCCTGCCTTGCAAGTTCAAAAGAGGGGGGTGGGGTGGAGTGTGACAGGGAGCGTCGGGGAGACAGAGAGAGTGGATTTTTGGAGCAGACACTGTGTGACAGCTCCCTGCCTTGCAAATTCTGGCCATTTCCCCCACCCCTCTCTCAATCACTCTTAAATGTAAAAAGGCTTCAGACCAGATAAGCAGCTTCTCCGACGGACTCCCTCCCCCCCGCCGTGCTGTTTGTCTCCTCAAGCAAACAGCTGTGAACATTCCAAAGCCTCGGCTCGGCTCGCTCGCTGGAGCAAAGAGCAGCTGTGTTTGGTAGCTCCGGGGAGTACCTTCCGGTTTGTTGTAGACAGGAATTCTGGGATACCTCTTAATACCCTGGAGGCCAATAACAGCGCTGGTGAGTGTCCACACCTGATGAGCAGCGCTGCATCACCAGCGCTGGATTCGCTACACCCGTAGCAGACCAGGAGCACAGCCAGCGCTGCAGCCAGGGAGTTGCAGCGCTGGCTGAGCTTTGTAAGTGTGGACACCGAGTAAGTTGCAGTGCTGTAACTCCCTCACCAGCGCTGAAACTTGCAAGCGTAGCCAAACCCTAAAGCAGCATTCCTGGAATGCAGCATTCAGAAGCTACGAGCTTCCAGCTGCTTCAGAGCTAGAATACTGTGCTCAAGGAATCTTCTCCAAGTCATTTCCAAATTCTCTTCTATGCTACTTGACAGATGTAACATAACTATGCTGGGAAAGATGATGCAACACAAGCATCAAGATCAATACATGGAATTCTATTTTAGAAATAAAGTCTCATTAAATAATAGAGACATTAGATTCCTATCATGTTACAGAGCATGTGTTTCCTCAGCAATCTATACTAGGATGGTAGCTTGCTACAGTTCGTGTCCTCACCTTAAGATGAAGATTTTTCCCCATGATGAAATAACATCAAACACAAATCTGGAACAGAGTCAAAAATTATATCAAAGAACCATAGGATTTTAGTTGCTACATTTTCATTCCTAGCTAATGTGTGCTTATGACAGTAAAAGCAGATAATTTTAATTTGATGTCAGATAGTCTGACCAAGATCTATATAAGCACAATTTGTCAAACGGAGTTTCTTTTAGTGAATAAAGAGACAATGTCAAGTCTTTTTAAAATGTGTTTCCTTACTTGTTAAGAAAAGCTTAGACAGTTTTGAAGAACTTACAGTAATAAAAGGAATCAAGTAACATGGAATAAGGTATCTCAGTCTGGATAAGGAAAACAATCTAGGCAGTTTCACTTTCTGGTTCACATCCACTAGGACAATACCGCAATATCTGGATAGCAACACTGCAAGGATATATCCAGGGAGAGGCTCTTTTGTCTGGTATAATTACACCATTACAATAAGAGTTAATTTGGTTACAGTAAAACACAAAACCTAATGTATTTTACTCTACTGAAAAGATCCACCAAATTACTGTGTGTGGCCATACAGGTCACATAATCAGGTCATAATCAGACAAGATCAAAGGAGCTCACATATAAAAGACACTATCAGCCTTTAAGATATGGCAACATGGTCTAGTGCAGACGTGGGCAAAGTACGGTGTGTGGGACCGTCCTGCCCGGCCCTTGAGCTCATGTATGGGGAGGCTCACCCTGGCTCCTCCCCTGCTGTCCCCCCTCCCCTACAGCCTCAGTGCGACACAACACCAGCGCGGGAGGGGGCTGCACTGCGAGGGCAGAAGGAAGGGACGCTCACCTGCCGCCTCAGGGGAGCAGGTGTGCGGAGCAGGTGGCGGGAGCGTGGCGTGGTGAACACGGGCGGGGACTCAAAGGAACACTGGGTAGCAGGCCGGAGAGAAGCGGCACTTTGAAGGGGGAAAACACCTCTTCTCTCCGGCTGCCCCTGCTCCTCCTGAGTCCCTCCGCCCATGTTTGCAGGGCCGCATTCTGAAAGGGGCTTGGGGGGTGGAGGGAGGGTACCAGGGGGGCTGTAAGGAGGCAGGGATGTGACTAGGAGTTGGGGCAATCAGGGAGCAAGAGGGTTGGATAGGGGGTGGAGTCCCAGGAGGGGGTGGTCAGAGGACAAGGAGTAGGGGTGGATGGATGAGTTGGAGGTTCTAGGGGGACAGTCAGAGGGCGGGAAGTGGGACAGGACAGACAATGATAGGGGAGGCAGAGTCTTCCCTACCTGACCCTCCACACAGTTTTGGAACCTCGATGTGGCCCTCAGGTCAAAAAGTTTGCCCTAGTCTAGTGGATTAAGTATTGAATTGAAATCAGGAGACCTAGAGTTATCCCCATTTTATCCTGCTATCCTGAAGACATGTCAAGTCTCACTCACTGTATGTGAGACTCACTCATTAGCATGCTCTCTCTCACACACAGCTTATTATCTCACTCATTTTGAGTAAATATATAAAGATATAAAATATTTTTACTCAGGTGCTGAAAGAGACAACAATACATCTGGGGCCTCAGGCGGGGCTTAGAGCTTGGAAAGCAGCTTGTGTACTGTAGTAAGCATGGAGACTACCAGTTTGTGTTCTACATGCACGCAAGAGGAGACAGGAGGCTACAAAGAGAGAGAGAGAGAGAGAGAGTGTGTGAGAGAGAGAAAATACCTGATGGTCAAAAAAAATATGAGTTCACCCACAAAACAAGCAGGACGTGATCCAAAGTTTCCAGGTTCTGCAAAATATAGTTCAAAATTTAAATCACAGTGGACAAATTCATGGCCATTGTCCCGGCAGCACACCAGACTTCAAAAAAAGTGCTACTTTTTTCTGTACAGGGTTGCCAGGCCTGTTTTAGTTTTATCTGACTCAAATGCATGAGACGAGAGTGTTCAGTCCTGTTCTAAAGAGTAAGACACCATTCAGACCAAAACTCTGACTAGATGCGACACGGTTCTCTATTATCCAAGTCAAGCTGGAAAATCCTAAGCCATGTTTCAAGTTTGAGCCACCAAAAATAGTTATATAAACCACAAAGGGAGCCACATGCAACATAAAAAGCATATGAATAAAATGTGAAAGGTAATTAGACATTAAAAGAAATGTGGAACCTGAATCCTTTATCTACAGTTTGTTAGTTTCAAATTAAATAAAGTCAATCTAATTATTTTTACAGTCATTTAATGTATTATTATATTTAATTTTAATTATTTAATTTTAATTTATTTTGGAATCTGATTAAGTTTTGCTGTAAATGTAATATGAGCAATCATATACAAACCAAATATTTGTACTGTAGCGTGTTTTTCAAATGTATGATCATTATGACAAGGCAACAGGCAAAATAAACATAGCGTATTGATAAGAGGTTTTTTTGTTAGGTTTATATAAGAAGGGTTTAGTTTTTAATATTTCTCTTTTTATTCCAATCAACAAATAATTGTTTTTATGAAAATCCACTGGTTTGCATTGCTTATAGAATTTTCACATGCTCTAGTAGTCCCCAAACTTTTTACCTCGCGCCCTCCTTGCCCCTGCCTACACACCCCTTCCCAAGGCAGGGAGCAGGGCCACGGCTCCAGGAGATAGGAGGATGCGGACGAGGGTAAGGGGCCCGAGGCTGGGGCCATGGCTGGGGCTGGGGCCAGGGCCAAGGCCAGAAATGGAGCTGGGTGGCGCTCCCTCCCCACCCTCAGTGGGGGCTGACCTAGGCCCCAGCTACATCCCCCCAATGTTCCTCCACACCACCTCCTAGAGGAGTGCACCACACCATCTGCCCTAATATGAATTAGGACATTTAAGGGTTTCGTATGCAACAGTAACCAGTGTACATATTAAACAAACTATTAAACAGCTGGCTGGATTGAAAACCTGGACTACTGGATGTCGCCAATGACCAAAGATGAGAGTCCATGTCTTAAGCAATCTTCTAACACATGACCCGGAAAGTCTCACCCCTTTGATTTTGACTCTCACCCTTTGGAGCTGTAAATCTCACTCTTAAGGACAGCTAACTCTTGGCATCTCTGGATCTGCTGTGTGATCCTGAGCAGACCACTCACCCTCTCTGAATCTGTCTCCCCCTCTTCCCCTGCCTTGCTAATTTAGATTGTAAATGTAAGCATCTCAGCGCACAGCCCAACACTTAATATGTTTGTTCAGTCTCTAGCACAGACTCTAAATCTAGGTTGGAGCCTCTAGTTGATACCCTAACAAACAACATTTTACAATGAAAAACACTGAGTTTTAAAATATTCCAGTACAATTTGAGAAAAATGCGTAATTGTGAACAAGGAAATAAATGCACAGAGGATACATCAGAGCAAAGGTATAGCAAATTTATATTATGTTTCTACAAGGCAGAAATACTTTTTTACCCTACTATCCCCTTCTCCTCCTTTCGGCTACCTTAGCCCAGCCCATTCCCCTTGCTCCAAATGATGTAGAAGGGAAACATCCCCAAAATAGAACCTTTGTATTAGTAATGAAGGTGCAACTTTCAGCTGGACAGAATACAGTTGGAAATTACATCATTATACACTTCTATTCTCCAACAGAACCTACACATCTTTGAATGTTCCTGAACTAAAGGGTCATCCTTAGAAGCACAGCACATTCTCGCTCCTACATAAACCACCAAAACACATTCTCTCTTTTCTTTTTGAATGCAATTTTAAAGGAAAATATTGCTATTGACCGTAACTACACTGATCCCCAAAAAACTAAAATTATCTTTTGATCAGATAAGTAATTATTTCATATATAAAGAAATCACAACAATGCATGGAGTAATTTGCACTCCAAAATAATGAACTATACATACATTATTCTGTTGTCACTGAAAATACAATACTTGCCATCCACTGAGGCTGCCTTTATAAAAAAAGCTTCAGTTGCTAGAGTAATCACTTGTGTAAGATAAACAGGAACTAAGCCCTATGTTTAAAAAGATGTAAAAATGGCATAAAATGACAGAAATTATTAAAATGTGAAAGTAAAGAATTGGACTGACACAGTATCACTCCGCACTTAGGATCTGTAGCCTGTGTCAGAACCAGTAGATTAACCACATGTTGATTTAACCCAGGGATTGGCAATCTTTGGCACGCAGCCCACTGGGGTAAGCCCCTGGTGGGCCATGCTGGTTTGTTTACCTGCCATGTCTGGGAGCCAATCACAGCTCCTAATGGGGGGGGGAGGGGGGGGAAGCCACAGCCAGCACATCCTTCGGCCCATGCCACTTCCCACAGCCCCCGTTGGCCTGGAGGGGCGAGCCGGGGCCAGTGGGAGCCACGATCGGCCGAACCTGCGGACATGGCAGGTAAACAAACCAGCCTGGCCCGCCAAGGGGCTTACTCTGGAAGGCCACGGGCCAAAGGTTGCCGATCCCTGATTTAACCTTTGATCTAGTAATTGTTGGGGACATTACAGAAGGGCTCCACTATCTTTTATTAAAAAAATATGGAACACAGAGTGACAGGTTGTTATACCTAAAACCCTGCATATCTTAAAATGAACATTTAAAAAACCACAGAATTCAAAGCGAGACTTTAGTACATTTATACTGATTGCTCACAGACATTTAGGGCTAGATCCACAGAGATTTAGATGCTGCACCACTCAGTGTTGCAATACCTACCTGAAAGGAACCTTGTCACCCAGTGGTATCCACAGCCCTGAGCTAGACTCCTAAGATCCCAATACAACACCGGGGAGAGACAGGTGCCTAAGAAAGAGATCCACAAAAGCAAACATGCTGAGCAGGAAGCCACTTAAGCTAGTCAATAGGAAATGCCAAGGAGAGGGGTATGGCTAAGCCCCATTACTCAAAGAGAGTTAGGAGCTGATGTCTTGGTCAGAGGGAAGCGTCTGTCTCTGCTTGGGATTCTCAGCCATGAATTCTCTCCTGGAATTAGTCACCAAATAGATTTTTAGCACGAAATACCAGAGGAGGAGATGGTCATAGAGCCCCCTTTGTAACTTTTATCCCTGCACTCACCCATTATGAGAGAACCAGGTTCAATTCCCCCTTCAGCCGGATAGAAAGAATGTATTTAAACTTGTGTCTCACCCCTCTCAGGAGGACCCTCTACTCACTGAGCATTCTGGGGCAGGTGTCACTCTCTCCTGTTAAAGCTGTTCCACTTTGTATAAATAACCACTGGATCAGAGAATGTGATGACCCTATAAGCCCAGTGGTTAGGGCATTCAGCTGGGAAGTGGGTAACACAGGATCCAGTCCGCCTTCTCCAGTGCATATTAAAATTATTTATACAGTGGAATGGCTTCAACAGGAGAGCTTAAGAAAGACCTGCTGCTCCAGAATACTCGATAGGCTACTGGTCAGTGCACTATCCCTGAAATTCCTACTCCACTTTAGGCAGAGCAGAACAGAACCTGGGTGACTGCTTTAACCACTGAACTAAAACTTTTGGGGTACATGACCAACACACCCTTCTCCTGTTTTGTGTGGGATTAGGAGTGTTCCGATCACATGATCGGGACCCACACGTGAGACAAGCACGGGGAACGCCTTGTTTGAGGATCCCATTAGGGTTTCGGCACGAGCTATGTACCCAAGCACTAGACTGAGGCAGCTGTGTGCATTCTCAAAGGCAAAGCTTAGGTACCTAGGGAACTTTAATGGTAGAAATTTAGGTGCATAGGGACTTTTGGTGCCCCCAGAGTTAGGTGCCAGTTGAGTAGTGGTTTTCAGGATTTCAGTGCCACCTAAATATTGGACTTTAGCACATAAGTCCTTTTGTGGATCTAGCTCTTAGTATTCTTCCTCTGCTAGCTGCTGCGTACACAAGGATGTTCATAATCCAAAACACAGCCACACAGTCATATTTCTTGACTGCCAGTCTTAATAGTTTCCCTTTAAATAAATCTATTGAGTCCAAGCGCCCAGGTAAATCAACTTTATGCACAAATCAGTTAAATCCATATGCCAAATGCCAAACAAACTAAGGGCTGAAAAGAAGATAATCTTAAAAAATTGCCCTGCAAAATCCCCCACCCAATGAAACTTCACGGAGGTGTCCTGATGTAAATTAACTACCTTCGGAAAAAGTTGTTAGATTCTATAACAGATGGCATGAAGATTACTAAATACCTATGGACGCTAGCTAGGAGGATAGAACTGTTCACCATGTCAAAAGCTACACTGACAAAGAAAGAGCAATGAGCAGAAAGGAAGACTCATCAGATGGAGAACTGAAGTTTGTGACCGTAGTGAAAGCCAGACTGGGAATTCATTGAAACTATTAGCGCAGGGGTAAGCAACCTGTGACACATGAGCTGATTTTCAGTGGCACTCACACTGCCCGGGTCCTGGCCACCGGTCTAACGGGGGGTCTCTGCATTTTAATTTAATTTTAAATGAAGCTTTTTAAACATTTTAAAAACCTTATTTACTTTACATACAACAATAGTTTAGTTATATATTATAGACTTATAGAAAGAAACCTTCTAAAAATGTTAACATGTATTACTGGCATGCCAAACCTTAAATCAGAGTGAATAAATGAAGACTCGGCACACCACTTCTGAAAGGTTGCCAACCCCTGTATTAGTGCAAGACATGACCAGAGGAGTTAGTTTCTCAGGCATTTATAAGAATATAAAAATGGCCACATTGGGTCAAACCAAAGACCCATCTAGCTCAGTATCCTGTCTGCCAACAGTAGCCAGTGCCAAGTGCCCCAGAGGGAATGAAAAGAATAGGTAATCATCAAGTGATCCACCCCTGTCGCTCATTCCCAGCTTCTGGCAAACAGAAACTAGGGACACCAACCCTGCCCATCCTGGCTAATAGCCATTGATAGACCTATCCTCCATTAATTTATCTAGTTCTTTTTTGAACTCTGTTATCACAACATCCTCTGGCAAGAGTTACACAGGTTGACTGTGCGCGATGTGAAGAAATATTTTTATTTGTTTTAAACCTGCTACCTATTAATTTAATTTGGTGACCCTTAGTCCTTGTGTTATGAAAACTAGTAAACAAGACTTTCTTATCTACTTTCTCTACACCAGTCATGATTTTATAGACTTCAATCATATCTCCCCTTAGCTGTCTCTTTTCCCTGCTGAGAAGTCCCAGTTTTATTAATCTCTCCTCATACGGAAGCCGTTCCATACCCCTAATCATTTTTGTTGCCCTTTTCTCAACCGTTTCCAATTCTAGTATATCTTTTTTGAAATGAGGTGACCGTATCTGCATACAGTATTCAAGATGTGGGCGTACCATGGAATTATATGAGAAAGGGAAGGCTGGAATTAGGAAAATACTAAGATCATATGGAAAAATACAAGAAAACATGAAACGGTCCAACACAGAAAAATGACATTAAGGTCTGGTTCTGCAAAGGTGGTACAGTATTGCAAAACATCCATATGGCTTTCCAAAATTTAGGGTATGTTTTTAGTAATTGCATTAAAATTCTATGACATTCCCCAAAATTTACAACTAAACTACACAATGCTAATTACAAGATATCCTAATAAGAGATGTAGAAACTCCTGAGCCATTGCTTTCTGCTGGGTGGTAAATTCACTTGCCGCACAAGAAAATCATGGGCAGCGTTTTTACAACATGGAGGGGGAAAAAAAACAAACAGTTCAGTCAAACTTCTTTAGGGACAGTAAGTTGCCTTTTATGTATGAGTGGCCTGAAAGTGACTAATTTAAAAGTTAGGCAAAAAGGTAATTCAGAGATAGAGTTGCATCATCATCTCTGAATTTCCCTAGGTTTGTCAGTTACTTAACCTTTGTTTGCCATTTATTTAAAGCTAATTATTAGTTAATGTCTAATTTTGAAAAAGTCAAAACCTTGAAGGGAAGGGGGAGAGGAAAAAACAGCTATTCTATTGAAAAGCTATACTGGAAATTCAACGTATAAAGAAACTCTGTCCACTATAAATGAACAAATTAAGATTAAAAAGTGATTGCCTTAACATTCCTGGTAAAGGCTGCCGCAGCTGACTCATTCTCTTAAAATTTTCCATACTGTGTGGAAGTCTACGGTTGATTAATCAACAGGCTTGTTTGCTAAAAAGCCGACGTGAATGAGGGCTTTCATGCAAGAACTAAACAAGTTGCTGTGAAAAGTAGTCTGTAGTATATTGACAAATTATTTCTCACAGTAAAGCTTTGAATGCTTTGATGTTTCTTAAGAGCTTTGACAAACTTCCTCCTACAAAAGCACATGCTTAATTCTGTGTCACAGAAGTTCCATGAGTTATCTGTATTGTGTACAATCAAAAGTTCCACCAACTAACCTTCAGAAACAACCATGCCAAGGGACTCTGTTATACAGTTATTCCCTTCATCTAGTTACAATTTTTAGCATGGACTAAACCCCTCCATTCTGTAACTGGATCAGGTACAAAAGATCAAGCTTTGGACTTCCTTAGTGAAGTCACTGAAGGCCTTGCAATGAGGATAGGTGTCATCCATGTGACAAATTTTAATGTTTTAACAGGCTCAGACAGCGATTTGTAGTGTAGGCAGGTTCAACTGTTCAAAATACTTCCTGAATACTAAAATTAAATCTACCACCTGTCGTTTCTGATGCAGCAATTGAAGTCCAACCTAATGTCTTCTAGAACTCGACTAAGACAGAGCATGTGTTTCCCAGGCACAGATACTTACATCAACGGCATTTTTGTGTCAAGAATGGCTACAAAATCAGACACTTTACACTTAATTCTAAATCTACATCACAGAAACCTAATACATTTTATATGGTTAGCTCAGAAAAGTTGTAATGTTTGTAAATATCAGAACTGATCAAATAGAAAAGGTTGATTCTACTAATTAAGTATGAGGGCAGTGTGACAGGTAATGCGAAGAAAAAATAATGGGCTTAAATTGCCACAAAATTTCAACATCTTAATTTAAGTGACTTGTGATCTGCCCGAGAAGCAAAAAGGTTGTTAAAACTTTCTCTTTCGTTCGCAAAACATAGACCAGCTCTTTTGGGATGATTTTCAATTTAACGTGTCAATCAAAAGAGGCGCATTAGCCTCTTCAGCTGCACCTGATCATCCTCTGAACATTAAAATAAACTTATCTTTACAGTAGCTTAAATTAGTCACCTTTGTAGCATCACATGACAGACTGAATAATGAACAGGGTGTGGAAATGAATAGGCAATCTGCAGTTTTATAATAACAGGATTTCAAAGTTCTCAATATTTCTAAAACCCATAGCTGAATACTCAAATGAATCCTTTTCCTACCTCATTTCTTTTCTTTCCTATCTCTCTCCTTTTTTCTTCAATCTAATAGAAAGTCTGGCTACACCAGCCAAGACTGTATATTTTGCAACATTAATGTAAGTCTGCGACCAGAACAGCAGCTAAATGCAATATCTTAACCAGACCAGTGTTGGTAAAACTTTGCCAGGTCTCAGAGTGGTAGTTAAGAACATGTGCAGTGCCTGTGTTTTTCCAACAGCAAGGCTGCAAGTGAAAGTAACACCAGGGACAGAAATTTAATTTTATGTCTTTGCTGTTTTTCTCTTTCCCCTTCTGTTTGGGTCTGTCATTTTTCTCCTAGGAAATGGGATCGGACTTCAGGAACCACATCGCCATTTCATCTCAACTAACTTCTCTTTTCCCCAAAAAGGACAGCCACTACCATCTTCAATACCGTGGAACAAAAGGATGTCATTAAAATGAGAACTCTGTTTAATACCTTGCATTTTAAATGCTTTAACTGTTTTTTCTTTTCCTGTATCTTTAATAAAAGGTTTAAAAGATTTTAAATGGTACATTTGCCATGTTACCAAACAGAATGAAGTCACTATGTACCAAATGCCGAGCCTTGTTTAAAACGCTTTAATTTTGGAAAGCTACAGGGTCATGTAATAGCTTTAACCTGTGCCCATTTTTTCCTTCTAAGTTAAATACAACATCTTCTGACAACATCTTAAGAAGAATTTTGCAAATTCTGTACACAGACACAAAAGCTGTGCTTTGGAATTGGATATTGATAGCACAATGACAAGAAATGCAATTAAAATATTAAAAATACTGATTTCTGATTCCTTATTTTTGGAGTATTATTCTGTGACCTTAACTTTATTATGTTGCTCTGACATTCATTAAAATACTTTACTCAAAAACCATAAGAACTTTAACACCAACACTGGCTTCCATCATAAATTCCTGTCTTGGTTCAGTTAGCTATTCCAGGTATTTAAATTCACCATTGAATCTTGTAGCAAATACCACCTGGTAACCACACACTTTATAAAAAAAAAAAAAAAAAAAAGTCTCTAAAAAGAAATACCTCCACTAAAGAGAACTGTTCCTGTGTCACTGCTACCTAGAAACATAGGAGCATTGACAGAGAAATTTACAGTCCAATCAGTTTATCTTTGCTGCTTTTACGAGAGGCAAAGTCGCAAGCAGGACAGATTTTACTTGTGAAGCATGCTTTCAGTAGAACAGAGGTTGGGGGAGAGCACTAAGAAAAGTTACTCACCTACAAGCATAGTAGCTAAGGAAGTTCTGTGTGAAAAGCATCATCATCAATATAATTCTTTGAAGAGCTCAAGAAAGAGGCAGGCTCAAATGATGGGAAGGAACAAGGGAAGAGAGAAAGTGTAGAGGCAGCACATTCAAATTCAAAATTGAGATTGGTCTCAATATCAAGAAGGGTTGAGACCACTGTGCAGACAACTGCAATCCTGCAGAAATCCACTCCTGGTACTGACCAGACATAAAACAGATGGTCCACTAGCAACACACTAGCAGTGTCTTACTGCAACATACACCATTTTACTAACCACTCTTCATACTACCCACGCCCTGAGCTCTCACCATAGGGGGGAGTGAACCATTCACCAGGTACTCTTCCTTACTTCATTTTATTCTTGTCCCCAAATCACTGTTGCTAATCAGAACCCTGTGGACAGTAGTGAAACCAATGGGGATTACATTAGTTTAACTCTGCTGCTGGAGAGAACCACGAACAGAAGAAGACAGATCCTTTCAGTGCCACAAGATTGGAGAAAGTAGAGTAGTAGACACAGTGTACTGGCAGCAGAGAGGGGGAAGAAGAATAGTCTAGTGGATCCCACAACCACTGCTTCTATGCAAACTTATTTAAGAGCATTAAGATTTCCAGATAACAAATCAATTAAAACTGTTCACTCATATGCAGTATTAAAAAAAATAAGAACATTAGCAAGAAAGGTGAATGATAATCAAGTTTTGTGTAAAGCACATGCTGTGTATTACATCTAAAAACACTGACGAACCTGTGACCTTCATTTATTAAAGTTTGTGCTATTCAAGATAGACAATATCAGCTCAAGTTGTTAAATTTAATGAATTCCAAAAAACAATGTAACAGCAGGAAGTTTCTGCAGACAGGAACTGAAGAGCAATCAACATAAAAACTGAGATGTTTACATGCAAAGATGAAGTACAAACTCAGGTTTTAACCATTCCTGATAACTTCTAAAATTACTTTGGTGCGAATATTTTGTTTAGTGCACTTAAAAAGGCAAGAAACTTCTTAACCATCTTTTAAACATCCATATTCTCTAAACAATGATTACAGCAATTTCTCAGTCAGTCTTATCACTTGATCTACTATCACTTCCTCTTATAAAAACCATCTTAACCATTTCCTTTAACCGCAGTACCACATATTGACTAGTAATGCCTAGTAATTTGAATTTCCAATTCTCCTCTTCAATAGTTAAAGGGAGTTTCAAAACTAAAAACACTAAGATTCTTTTCTCCTGCAGAGTTCTCTGAAAATTCAGCAAGTTTCAGCTTAGTTTCAGACACAGTTTCCTCTTTGAGGAGAGGTTTGCAGTCACAAAGAGCTCAGGGCATGTGCACTTCAAGCCCAAGATTCATGGGAAACTCTAGGCCCAACCTTATGGAAGCCCAACTCCTCAGCTCTGAGCAGGAAGCCCCTCTCCTCACTCAGACACCATGTTGCCATTCAGTTATCACAGTGATGAATGCTAATTAAAAAAAAAAAAACATGTAGAAAAACAAGCAGCTACATGAACTCCCACATATTTCTATCTGGGACTCTACAGTAACTCCTCACTCAAAGTCATTCCGCTTAACATTGTTACTTTGCTGATCAGTTAGGGAACATACTCATTTAAAGTTGTGCAATGCTCCACTCTTACTTTGTTTGGCTGCCTGCTTTCTCCACAGCTGGCAGCCTCCCTACATCTCCCCCACCCCACCCCACCCCCACGCCTCCCGCCCGCCAGCAGACCCCACGGATCAGCACCTTCCCCCTCCTCTCCCTGCCCGCGGCAAACAGCTGGCTTGAGGTATTTTGGAGGCGGGGGGGGGGAGGAGCAAGGACTCGGCACACAGGGTCCCCCTCCCTCCCTTGCTTCCTGAATGCCGCAAGCCAGCTGATTGCCCCGGGCAAGAGGCGACAGTGGGGGAGCCTGAGCCAAGTCCTCGCTCCTCCCCGCTCTCTCCTGCCTCCTAAATGCCGCAAGGCAGCTGACTGCCCTGGGAAGGGGGAGGAGCAAGGACTCGATGTGCATCCTCCCTCCCTCCCAAACGCAGCAATCAGCTGGCTTGCAGCATTTAGAAGGGAGGGGAGGAGCCAGGATGCAGCGTGCTAAGTAAAAGGAGCAGGGAGAAGAGGCAAGTTAAGGGTGGAGGCTTGGGGGAAGGGGTGGAGTGGGCAGGCTGAGGGTTGAGCCCCCGACCCCTGGTGCTTGCAGAGAAGGGCAAGCTGCCCTGGAACCTAACCCCCCCCCCCCCGTTTACATTAATTCTTATGGGGAAATTGGATTCGCTTAACATCGTTTCACTTAAAGTCTCATTTTTCAGGAACATAACTACAATGTTAAGTGAGGAGTTACTGTACCAACTTTGCAGTGGAGTACGCAACACAGAGCTGAACTACCTACATACTCCTAAACTATCTAATGTTTGAACATGGGATATCTGCAGGCATGACGGGAGTCCTGTCCTCCCTAAAGGTGCATCAACACTGGGAATTTTGGACACAATGGACAGTTAAGCACTTTTACCATCATGTTATCTGGAGCAGATGCAACTTTAGAGCCTTGAAGGGCGAGCATCTTATCCCCAAAAGGGCCAAGCAGACCCAGTCCCAGTGAGTCACTGTTGGTGACTAAAGCCAGACCTACCCTTAACACTATTGCCTGCATAGATATTATTTTCAGGATGAATTTTTTTTTAATAAGACAACACATGTATATGGGCAAAAGCCTTAACACAGACAGTTATAATAGTGCAAAAAAAAAAAAAAAAAGTGCTTTTACCTGTATAATGTATTTCACTCACCAAACCAGCATAAAATATACTGTTAAAAGATTATTGCCAATATAACTGTCTACACTAGGAGGGTTTTGCCAGTATACCTACACCTGCAAGCTTTTAGACTTCTATGAAGTGTAGATAAGAAAGATTTAATAAGTATCTTGAAGTCATTTTCCCTGAACACAAGGTTTCTCTGTTTTACTATAACTTTATATTGTTATATTTATACTGCTATTAAATTGAAACATCAGAGAGAATACCCTGGTCACTTCCCAATATACAAAACTGTAAGCTAAGAGCACCTTTATATAGATATAGGTGGTCTTAGCTTAGAGTTTTGTATATTGAGAAGTGACCAGGGTGTTCTCTCTGATGTTTCAAGTGAAAATCTGCTCCCAAATTGACAAACTAAATAAGTCCTAAATAAGCATGTCCAACACAGCCTGTTTGCACCAGTTTAGCTAAATCAGTAACAAAAAACAAAAAAAAACCCACAGCTTCAGTAAAACTGATAGTATCACATTACAAAACTATTAGAAAGCTACTGTGGCACATTAAAATTTAACAACGTACACAATATAACTTCTGAAGTAAAAATGCTTTCTATAATGTAGAAGCTATCTGACAAGAAGTGTGTTGCAGCTCATAGTTTAACCAGGAATCACTCAGTTCAGTCACTCAGTACTTGTTAAATCCTTCAGGGTGATTCTCTTTTCATGTATCAAACCCGAAGTATTTTTTAAATAATGAGTGCAAAATCTGAGTGTGCAGAATTACAAACTCATAGAATAGCTTGGGAAATGTAAGGTCTCAATCCTGCACACATTTGCACATCCTCAAAATATAAAGACTAAATCAAATGAAATGCAAACTATGCCTTCTAGAATACACTAATTAGATAAAGCAGAATAAAATAGGAGTCGTAGTAAAATCTTAGTTAAACAAAATTCACCCTTTCAACTGGATTCATTAGAAACCTCAAGTTCTACCTAGTGTCAGTATGTCATTGTTGAAGAAATTAAGCTAACAACAAATTTAGAATATGTCAACAAGAACTCAATGCAACTAATAGCTGACTAAAAATGGTCACTAACCAGTCGATAAACACAAAAAACCTTGCTTCAAAACTAAACAAGGCAGAACTAAATTTGAGAAACCTTTCCGAAGAGGGAGTGGCGATTTTTCCCTACATGATAAATCACAACGTATGGTTACTTCCTGCACCTCTGAACCATTTTCCTTGATCAAAAACACTATTTTCTTTCCTTTATTTTTCTAATAAAAGTAAAACCAACGTGGAGACTAGCTGTTACTAGTCTTTTAGCACCAACGAGAACTCAAAACATCTGTTACAACTGAAACCAGCAGCAATCTTTCTAAGCAACCACCTGACCTGCCTCAAACTTGTTGAGATCAAAGTGTATTACTTTTAATGAGCCCTTTTCTCTTAGGTAGCCGGGAACCTTTGGCAGGTTGAGCTGGGAAGCTGACCCATACTCTCCCTGGTGTCATGACTCACAAGCAAAAAAAACCTGAGGGGAAATGCCTGCTTTACACCCTGTTGGGCTCTTCCCAACTAGTGCCGTGGTCAGACGGGAAACAATCATTTCATTTCAGGGTGCGGGCGGCTCGCTGCCCGCTTCCCTTGGGATTGTGGGTGGTCTCCCAAACCTGGCCCCCCTTTGCACCTCCTGGGGGAGAAACACCCACTCCTGGACTCCACAGTTCTGTCCGATCGGCCTCCATCCTGGCGGCGGCCCCGGGGAGCGGAGGGGTCCCTCCACGCGGTGATCTCACCCCAGTGCCGAGGCCGACGCAAGACGGGAAGTTTTCCCATCACGACCCCGCTTCCCTCACAGGAAGCCCAGACTCCGCAGCCCCCGCCCAGCGCCGCAGCCGCGGGCCGAGCCTGTGCGGGGACCGGAGCTCTCGCCGCTCAGGAAAGCTCCATTGGGGAGCGGCTGCGCCCCGGGCCCCGCAGCTAGGCCGCGGCGGAGCCGCCAAGGTCCCGCTGCAGGAGCAACGGCGGCCAAATCAGGCGCAGGAGGGAGGCGGCGGGGGCCGCCAGGGCCCAGGAATGATCGCGGCGGCCGTCATTCCGCCCGCCCGCCCGCCCGGCTCCCCGCCGCGGGGCCCCCGCACCTTCTTGATGTTGTAGAGCCGGGTGAGCATGCCGATGCCCCGGTCGTTGAGGATGGTCAGCTTCTCCGCCAGCTTCTGCTGACTGGGCTGCAGCACCGAGCGCGACATCCTGCTGCTACCGCCGCCGCCCCGCGCTCCCGGCCCAGGCTCCGCCGCCACCTCCCTGCCAAGCTTCGCTCACAGCGCCTCCATCGCCCGCCGGCCCCCGCGCTACCCCTCCGCCCGGCCTCGCTCGCAGGCTCCGCTAGGCGTGGTGGCGGCGGCAGTTCTGCCCGCTGCCCACCGCCAGGCCGGGCTCTGCCTCCGCATCACATGACGCGCCTCTCTCTGCCGCCCCCAGTGGCCATCACGGGGAGACGCGGCCGCCTGGACAGGGCGAGATTGGCTGGTCTTGCTTGGCCGGAGTCCTGCTCCGTGGTCCGCGTGCAGCCCAGCGCTTGACAGGCCCGATTAACTTTTTGTGGGCCAGGCTTCAAACATATCTGTGGGCCCCCATGGGGAATGATTATAAAATACAGGAGAGCTACACAGTAGGAGTTATCTTTGACACAGCACACCCTGCACAGGTTTTATTTACAGGTTTAAATTGCAGATGAAGGTGGCTGCCATTAGGGTACCAGCAATGGTAGCCATAGGGCAAAAAAAATACTCACTTGTGCACATAAAATCAGGGGCGGCTCCAGGTCCCAGCACGCCAAGCCTTTGGCGGCATGCCTGCAGACAGTCCGCTGGTCCCGCGGTTCCAGTGGACCTCCCACAGGTGTGCCTGCGGAAGGTCCGCTGGTCCTGCGGCTTTGGTGGCACGCCTGCGGGAGGTCCACCGGAGCCGTGGGACCGGTGACCGGCAGAGCACCCCCACTGGCATGCCACCGTGCTTGGGGCGGCGAAATGTCTAGAGCCGCCCCTCCATAAAATAAATTGCTAATCCTTCCCTTCAGGCCAGTGTTGCCCACAGGGATTGAAATTAGGAAAGGGAGGTGTTCAAAAATACTGGGAGGAGGAGGGAAGACCAAAGAGAGGTGAGACTATTAGGGTGAAGGGGACTGTATGGTACCCTAATAAAAACTGAAAAATGTTTCATGACCATTTTATTACATTTAATTTATGTTTTTAAATCATCACACAAATTAAAGCTGGCTACACAAGCCTACTATGAAGCACTCTATCTACATCCTTCTTGGTTTCTTGTTATAATTTTGCACAATGCTGTTAATGAACTTCTCAAATCCAGTGCATTCATTTTTGGTGGCTCCTCATCTGTCTGGTACTTCCAGGCCTTCATGATAGGCTCATGATTGTGCAGAAGGTAACTTCTTTCAGAACCCAAAATTCTATTCAATGAGGAAGAAGAATGCTCAACTGTAGCTGTTGTGAGTGGGACTAGAAAGAGGTGAATTCCTACTTCTTTCATCCCAGGAAACAGCACAAAAATTGGGTCTAACCACTAGTGAGGATAAAGAAGTTGAAGTCAAATCTTAATTTGTTCATCGTATGGTATTCCAGTTTGTGTTCAAATTCTCTATTTTGTCCTGATCACATAGCAGCCCCATTGCTGATAATTAAGGTGATCAGACAGCAAATGTGAAAAATCAAGATGGTGGTGGAGGGTAATAGGAGCCTATATAAGAAAAATCAAAAATTGGGACTGTCCATATAAAATTGGGACATTTGGTCACCCTACTAGTAATGCCTCACTCCGCTCAACTTGGCATTTTATAAAACAGCCATCTGTAAAAGCGATGTAGAGATTGATAGAATCCAGAAGTTGCTGTTGTAAAGAATCAAGTCTGTGTACTTTACTTTTTCAGCTGGCTTAACAAACACTTCTTGTTCTCTTCATTTAAGGAGTCAATATAAGTGCCCTAAATAGTCAACTTCTGAAGTCTTTGCTTCTTCCAGTACATTTTCAATTAATATCTCTCTGATTGATCCAAGTGTAGCTTCCATTGCTGGACAGAGATCTACTACTGTTGTAGCAGATGCCCGAATGGCATTGTTTAATGACCCAAGTGGTTTCAACAGTAGACTTACAAGAGATAATGGTGATTGTCTTCTCTGAACTTAGTGGCAAAAGTAGTCCAACAGCCTCACTACTTAGATCCATGCCATCTCGGTAGATACCTTCCAAAGCCAATAATAATGGTTGTTGTAATTTTAAGACTACAGCCAAGGATCGCTCATGAGAAAGCCGTCGGGTTTTCCCAAGTTGGACTAATTTGAACTTCAGTCCCAGTTAGGGTGACCACACAGCAAGTTTGAAAAATCGGGACGGGGATTGGGGGGTAATAGGAGCCTATATAAGAAAAAGACCCAAAAATCAGGACTGTCCCTATAAAATCAGAACATCTCGTCACCCTAGTCCCAGTGTACCTTCTATATTTTACAAGATGTTCAGTCCTTTTGGACTCTTGCTGAAAAAAGAGTATAATGAAGACATTAAATGTAGAGCTTTTTAAATCTCTTTTGAAGATTCTGTAGCTCATACTCGTGCTAGTTGGAGTGGATGGCCTCTGCAGTGTGTATAAGAGAGTTTACAGTTACACTTTTCTCTGATAAAATCCTGTACTCCACTATGTCTTCCAGAGAAGTTTCCAGCTCCATCACATGCACAAACAGCCATCTCTTTGGAATCCAATTGACAAACATTTAACTCTTCTAAGACATCGGTTGTCAGAGATGCAGCTGATCTGTCTTCTATAAACTGAACATCTAGAAATTCATCTACTGGCCTACCACTGACCTCAAGATAATGTACGCAGTGACTTAATACTAGACACTTATTTACATTGGTTCATTCATCAGCCATATATGCACATTTTCTGAATGTGGTGAGAGAGTTCTTCACTTTTTCAACTGCTGAGTCTTTCACTGTTGCACTGCCTGCTTCTAAGCCGTCAGTTGAGTGTCTTGCAGAAAAATAGTGAGTATTTGCTGATCTTGGTCTGAACCAGGGGCCAACTTCAGGATTAACAAATGATAATGCACTTCACATTGGCCTCCAATTTGTAGTGTGTGGTATCTCTTGCTTAAAGAGAAAGTATGATGTGACAGCCATGTTTGTTTGAATAAACTGTCTTGTATCTCCAGCATTTTTAACAGCCTCATTAAGTACTTCTAAAATTGGCTTTGACAATGACTGGCTTATAAGGCTTTCTGCATGTCAGTGCAGTCCAGAGGATTGGTGTTTTGCAGCCTTTTCACATAGTTCGTCAGCATTGGCTTTGCTGATCAGTCTGGCAAACCACGTTCCTCCACTTTTACTATATAAATCCATGATATGCTCTAGGGTGACCAGATGAGAGACATGAAATATTGGGACATGGGGAGGGCAGGGGGTAGGGGGTTGCTGCTGCCAGAGCATAGGAAAAATTGGTGGGGACTGAGCACCCACCAGCAGCTCCCCGCCCCGCCCTCCACCATACCAGCTCACCTCCACCTCCCCTGAGCAGGCTGCCGTGTCCTGCTTCTCCCCCCTCCCTCCCAGCGCTTGCATCGTCATACAGCTGATTCACGCAAGCCTTGGAGGGAGCGTGGGGGAGGAATGTGGCATGCTTGGGGAACAGGCAGGACCAGAGCTGGGATTTGGGGAGGGATCCAGTGAGGCAGGGAGGGGGCAAAGTCGGGGTAGGGCCAAGGCTGAGTTGTGGGCACGAGCCCCCTCCACCTGTGTGCGGAGTGCAAAGTATTGGGACAATTCGCGTCCCGACTGAACATCGGTCAGGACGCGGGACAAACAAGTAAATATCGGGTCAGTCCCGATAAAATCAGGACATCTGGTCACCCTAGACATGCTCACATCTTGAATACTGCAAGCAGTTCTAGTCACCCCATCTCAAAAAAGACATATTGGAGCTGGAAAAGGTACAGAGAAAGGCAACTAAAATGATTAGGGATATGGAACAGCTTCCATATGAGGAGAGATTAAAAAGACTGGGACTTTACAGCTTGGAAAAGAGAGGACTAAGATGGGATATGATAGAGGTCTATACAATCTTAATTGATATGGAAAAAGTGAGTAAGCTCCTTCAAATAACACAAGAACTAGGGTTCACCCAATGAAATTAATAGGCAGCAACAAAACAAACAAAAGGAAGTACTTCTTCACACAACACACACTCAACCTGTAGAACTGTTTGCCAGGGGATGTTGTGAAGGCCAAAACAATAACAGGGTTCAAAAAAGAACTCGATAAGTTCATGGAGGATATGTCCATCAATGGCTATTAGCCAGGGTGGGCAGGTATTCAACGCCATACTCTGAGAGCCTTTGCTTGCCAGAAAGTGGGAGTGGACGACAGGGGATGGATCACTTGATAATTGCCCTTTTCTGTTAATTCTCTTTGAATCACCTGGCATTGGCCCAGGGCTGCCCAGAGGAACAAAAGGAAATGTGTTTAAGAAAGAATAAAGATTCAAACAAAAAAAAACAGTGTGAGAAATGGGAACAAATGGTTACATATAAAACAAAATCATAACATGCATTCTCGAGTTTGAACTTAATTAGCAAGTTCTCCTCCTATCCAGAGAATTCTATCGCACACAAAGTTCTTTCAGCCAAGTCTGGCTGAGATCCCATTTTCATGAAGGAAGCCCACTGTCAGTTTACTTCCTAGGTAAAGGATGCCAGGAAGTCTGCAGAATTTTAAAGTATTGTGTGCAGAATTTTTAATTTTTTTGGTTCAAAATTCCCCCCAGGAGCAAATGCAATATGATCCACCATAGAGGTAGGTGCATGGAGGAGTTTGTCTCAAGACATGCTATCTTCGAGTGACCTTTTTTTGACTACATACCTATAAAATATATTTTTGTGTGTGTGCATGTGTGTGTATACACTGTGATAGACCCAGGCGAGTTGGGAACAGCAGAGCAGTAGAAGGGAGATATACTAGCCACTGCTTAAGCAGTTTTTTGTTCCCTGAGTGACCAGAGCAGGGGCTGCTCCAGGCTAATGAGAACACCTGACTCCAATTAACTTGCTAAGAGTCATTTGAGGCTGTTAAGTACCTGACTCTAATTAAGGCCCCTCTGATGCTGTAAAAGGGCTCACTCCAGTCAGGCCAAAGAGAGCCAGGGAGCCAGAGGAGAGGAAGTGTGTGTGAGGAACTGGGAGCAACAGGCATGCAAGAAGCTGAGAGTGAGTAGGCACACTGCTGGAGGACTGAGAAGTACAAGCATTATCAGACATCAGGAGGAAGGCCTGGTGGTGAAGACAAAGATGGTGTTGGGAGGAGGCCATGGGGAAGTAGCCCAGGGAGTTGTAGCTGTCACACAACTGTACCAGGAGGCACTCTAGACAGCTGCAGTTCACAGGACCCTAGGCTGGAACCCGGAGTAGAGGGCAGGCCCAGGTTCCCCCCAAACTTCCCAACTCCTGATTAAACACAGGAGGAATTAACCTGGACTGTGGCTTCTACCAGAGGGGAAGGTCTCTGGGCTGTTTCCCAAGCCACAGGGTGAATCTGTGAGGTCAGCAAATCCGCCAATAAGCTCAGGACCCACCAAGGTAGAGGAGGAACTTTGTCACAACACAGACACACACACACAGACACACACACACACACACACACACACGAGATGTAAATAGTGCTTAAAAAAGCGACCATTAAAACTATTAAAATTTAGGGCTGTCAATTAATTGCAGTTAACTCACACAATTAACTCCAAAAAATTAAGTGTGATTAAAAAAATTCATTCCAATTAACCCACACTCTTAAACAATAGAATACCACTTGAAATTTATTAAATATTTTTGGATGTTTTTCTACATTTTCAAATATATTTTATACAACACAGAATACGAAGTGTTCACTCAAAAACAAAACAATGTAAAACTTTAGAGCCTACAAGTTCACTCAGTCCTACTTCTTGTTCAGCCAATCACTAAGACAAACAAATTTGTTTATATTTACGGGAGATACTGCTGCCTGCTTCTTATTTACAATGTCACCTGAAAGTGAGAACAGCCATTCTCATGGCACTTTTGTAGCCGGCGTTGCAAGGTATTTACATGCCTGATACGCTAAACATTCATATGCCCCTTCATGCTTCATGCCACCATTCTGGACAATAATGCTTCCATGCAGATGATGTTTGTTAAAAAAGAACAACAACAGTGTGTTAATTAAATTCTACAGGCCACTTCCCTCAGATCCCACTGAGGAATACACTAAGAAACTGCACCATCTACTCAGGACACTCCCTACACTAACACCAGAACAAATCAACATACCCTTTAAGCCTCGACCAGGCTTATTCTATCTACTACCCAAGATCCACAAACCCGGAAATCCTGGACGCCCCATCACTCTCGGGCATTGGCACTCTCACTGAAGGACTGTCTGGATATGTGGACTCTCTAACTCAGACCCTATGCCACCAGCACTCCAGCTATCTCCGTGACACCACTGATTTCCTGAGGAAACTACAATTGCATTGGTCACCTCCCAGAAAACACCGATGGATATAGAGGCTCTCTACACAAACATCCCACACACAGATGGAATACAAGCTGTCAGGAACAGTATCCTGATGATGCCACAGCACAACTGGCTGCTGAGCTCTGTGCCTTTATCTCACACACAACTATTCAAATTTGATGACAATATATATCTCCAATCAGTGGCACTGCTATGGGCACCCGCATGGCCCCCAATATGCAATATTTTATGGCTGACCTGGAACAACATTTCCTCAGCTCTCGTCCACTCACACCTCCTTCTCACGTACGCTACATTGATGACATCTTCATCATCTGGACCCATGGAAGGAGACTCTGGAAAAATCACCACGATTTCAACAGCTTTCACCCCACCATCAACCTCAGCCTGGACCATCTACATGGGAGGTCCACTTTCTAGACACCACGGTGCAAATAAGTGATGGTCACATTAACACCACCCTATATCGAAAACCTAGCCGACCGCTATGCCTACCTTCATGCCTCCAGCTTCCATCCCGGGCACATCACACATCCATTGTCTACAGCCAAGCACTGAGGTACAACCACATCTGCTCTAAACCTCTCAGACAGAGACCAACACCTACAAAATCTCCACCAAGCATTCTCAAAACTACAATACCCGCAACGAGGAAATTAGGATACAGATCAACAGAGCCAGACATGTACCCAGAAGCCTCCTACTGCAAGACAAACCCAAGAAGAAACCAACAGGAACTCCACTGGCCATCACATACAGTCCCCAGCTAAAAACCCCTCCAACGCATCATCAGGGATCTACAACCCATCCTGGACAAGAGCCCAAACTTTCAACAGGCCTTGGTGGCAGGCCAGTCCTGCCCAGAGACAACCTGCCAACCTGAAACATATTCTCACCAGCAACTGCACACCACACCAATAGTAGCTCTAGCTCAGGAACCAATCCATGCAACTCTGCCCACATATCTACACTGGCGACAGCATCACAGGACCAACCAGATCAGCCACACCATCACCGGTTCATTCACCTGCACGTCCACCAATGTAATATACACCATCATATGCAGCAATGCCCCTCTGCATGTACATCGCCAAAACATAGAACAGTCTCTAGGAAAAGGATAAATGGACACAAATCAAGATATTAGGAATGGCAATATACAAAAACCTTAGTCGAGAGCATTTTCAACCTTCCCTGGCCACACCTATAGCAGACCTATCGGTGCCTGCATCTGCAAGCAAAATCAAACTTCAGGACAGGACTTCAAAGAGAACTGCTGGCTTGATTCGTCTGCAAATTTCGACCACCATGCAGCTCAGGGTTGAACAAAGACTGTGAAATGGCTTGCCAAACATACAGAACGGATTTCTCCTCCTTGGTTTCACACCTCCAACTACTTAGAACAGGGCCTCATCCTCCCGATTGAACTAACCTGCGTTATTTCTGCTTAGCCTTGCTTGCTAGCATATATATACCTGCCCCTTTGAAATTCCACTACATTCATCTGACGAAGGGGTATTCACCCACGAAAGGCTCATGACCAAAAATGTCTGTTAGTCTATAAGGCTGCCACAGGATTCTCTTGCGCTTAATTAAATTTGTAATGAAACTCCTTTGGAAGAGAATTGTCTCGCATACTCTGTTATTTACAACATTTTAGCCATAATTTCATCTTCAGTTAGGCCTCGGATAATGACCCAGCACATGTGTTTGATTTACAAACACTGTCACTGCCCAGATTCTGAACAAAGATGCAAAGATGGTATCAAGTGTGAGAGTTTCTAAAAAATTTGCTACCAATAGCTATCAATAGCACTCGAACCAACAAGGTTACAGAATCTGATTAGTGCCATCCAAATCTCGAGGGACGAGCGTGCGGAGGCATGCTTTCAGAAGTCTGAAAAGAGCACCATTCAGATGACGGACACTACCAGAATCTGGAACGCCAAAAAAAAATGATATCAACCTGTCTTGCTAAGTTGCATCTAACTCAATGACTGAAAATGAAACATGCATCGGTCCCTCTACTTCTGGATCGTTAATCGAGCAAGACCTGTCAATTAGCATGGTATGCATATCCTCGGCTATCGGTCGGCTTGAAGCATGAAGGGACATATCGAATCTTTAGCGGCAATCTGCATTGTAATATTTTGCGACCACGGTAACAACAGTTGCCATCGTGAAATGCCTGTTGTCACTTTCAGGTGAAACTTGTAAACGAGAAGGTGGGCATTCCATATCTCCTGCAAAGGTACCAGACTTGTTTGTCTGAGCGATTGGCTGAAATAGGGACTGATAGGACTGTCAGTCTCTAAAGTTTTACATTGTTTATTTTAAATGCAAGTTTTGCCTACACTAATTCAACATTTGTAGGTTCACACTTTCACGATAAAGAGATTGCACTACAGTACTTGTATGAGGTGAATTGAAAAATATTATTTCTTTTATCATTTTTACAGTGCAAATATTTGTAATCCAAAATAAATATAAAGCGAGCACTGTACACTTTGTATTCTGTGTTGTAATTGAAATCAATGTATTTGAAAATGTAGAAAAACATCCAAAATATTTAAATAAATGGTATTCTATTATTGTTTAGCAGTGTGATTAATCACAATTCATTTTTTTAATCACACGATTAATCACCATTACTTTTTTAATTGCTTGATAGCCTTATTAAAATTATATCAGTTAAATGTTTAACAGTTAACAAGTTCACAATGAATCTACCGCACATATATATTTTCTTTGTCAAGTGCCCTTATTAACAACAAAAACAGCCTGTCTTATGTGTAAGACCCACTTTTTTTATTTAACTTTTTACATAATATCCCTGAGCCATCCAAAACCACAAAAAGTCCGATTAAAATTTCAATTCTACTGCTGATTTTTGTTAAGAAAAATTAACATGTTTACATGCTCTGGTGTCAGTCTTATGCGCAGCTGATTAACAGTAAGGCCAATGTTGAAAAACACACATTCTGAAGGCACAGACGTTCCTGGAATGCACTGGAAACTCTTTACCAGTTTTCCAAGCCCTGAAAAATGCCTTCCACCTTTCCAATGGACTGTATTCCATTGAAGAACAAGGATACTTAAAGTCATTTTCCAATTCATTTTTTACTGGATTCTCCTATTTGGTATAATCTTCACCTAAAAGCATCACTACAGCACTCTTCTCATTTTCACACATTTTTTCCGGCTCTGTCAGCTCATCCAGTTCAGCACTTCTCGGTTCAGCCCTAGCACTCAGAGGTTCTTCTATTTCTAACATTGATGCAAGTTGCAGAAGATTTGATTTAGCAGCGATCTGGACAACAGGTGAAAGAAACTGCATGTGTTTATGGTGTGGTTCTAACAAGGAGGCAATAAGCGCAGGTTTGGCAGGATCATTGGGTTTCATGCGATAATCTAGAGAGTGATGAACAGCAGCCTTGAAATCAGTAACTTTTCCATTTTTGACAGGAGCTTTGCTTCTGAGGTGAGTTTCGAGAAGACTGTTGCAAATTGCATAAATACTTGAAATTGACACTGACTGTTCAGCAGACTTGGCAGTTGTAGCATATTTTAAAGTGGAAAATAGCGGCAAGATGTCCTCTATTAATTACCAGTGCTCAACTTGCAATTGAAGTGCTTGGGCATCAGATTGTTTTGTTACTGAGCTATCTGAAAGCACAGCTGTTACAGCCCACTTTTGCTCACTGAATCTACTGAAAATGTCATATACCGAATTCCAGCATGTTTTACATGACTGGATCAGACAGTGTCGGTGAAGCTGTGTTTGTTTGTTTTCTTTCGAGCACTTTTGCAGCCACAGTGCTGTGGTGAAAGTGTGCAAGTAGTCTACTTGCAGCTGCAACAGCATAATCCACACTACTTGAAGAAAACCCATCATTTATGGCTAGCTGAAAAGTATGGGCAAAACCATTGACAGATTCCCATGTAACATACCTTGAGGTGTTGGTGAGCACAATGTTGTTTGCATTACATGTATGCACAGCAAGACACGGCCTGCCAGACCCCATCTTTCCACTGTAGAGTTTAATTTTTCAGGAAGGTTTTCCACTGTATGTTGTTCTACCATACTTTCAGTTTGTAGAACTGCGGATAGAAGCTCCCAATTTTCAATATAATGGCAAGTGACAGTCATGGACCGTTCTGTAGTTAATGATGTCCAGCAATCAGTGGTGAAAGCTACTTTAATGGCATTTTCCAATTTTTCCCAGACTGCTTTCACACAGTCTTCATAGCACTTCTCTAGTGGCGAGGTTATAGTCTGTCTCATAGGCACATGGTATTCAGGTTCTACAAAACTCACCAATGCATGAAAACTTGTACCCTCAACAATACTTACAGACAGCATATCTGTAGTGATCAAGGTGCTCAACAACTCCATTAGTTTTTCATCATGTTGTGTGTTGTATTTTCTTGAATTGCCAGAAACAAATGCTGTCCGCATTGTTTGATTTTTGCCTTTCCTTTCGCAGAGGGATGTTTCAGCTTCAGATGGTTCAGCATTGCTCCGGTGCTGTTTGTTAATTAACCCAGAGTATGTATTAATACCGGGGGGGGGGGGGGGGCAAACAACTGTGCATATCTCTCTATCAGCGTTACAGAGAGTGAACAATTTATGAGTTTACCCTTAATAATACCTCAGCTCTGTATTACTGTTTACATTTAACAGTGTCTTCTGTTATTTTTGTGAAATGATTACAGGCATTACTTTTTTTTGATTGCTCCATCTTCACTATGGAACAGTAGTTACCAAAATCGTGATAACCTACATTATGTTGTTTGAAGGTTTATCACTACCAAAATGTGATGTCAGTTGCTGACTCCTAACAATGCAGAACCTAGTTCCACATACATTATGAAATGGTATTGCTGCGGTGTTTTTAATGTGCACATTAGGCATTTACATGCTTTACCGGTAACACTAACATTTATTGGTTAACCAGTTAACATTTTACATATCTAATACATGGAAAATATGTGAAGCGTTATATATATATATTTTACATTGATCATCAAGACAGATAGCCATCTAATCTAATCTATCACAACAATTATGATGACCAATGTAACATAGGCTTTCAGAAGGAATCTTATATGACCTCTTTTGGTGAACCTATGAGGTCCCTGTACTTCTATATACCACTGTGCCTTCTGCTAGATGTCATCAAGGCATGCTTGGGTCACTGTGAGGGGTTGGATCACAGAAACCCACTTGGGAACTGACAACTGAGGTGCCAAGACTACTTCTGCTTCTGCTTTCCCTGCCAGCTTGAGACTTCAGCACCCCTTCTTACTGAGCCAGACACTCCAGTCTGTTCCACTACAGCCTCAGGGTCTGAAACATGTGCCCCCAAAGCTGCAGACTTAACTGAAAGCAACTTACAGAAGTATTCCTGTCTTTAACACTCAGATGCTCTACTCCTAATGGGGTCTAAACCCCAAATAAATCCATTTTACGCTGTATAAAGCTTATTCCCATAATCTATTAATGCAATTATTGTTGCCAGGGTTACCATCCTGAATCACTGTTAGAGGACAAAGGTGTTCAAAGTCCTGAGATCCAGAATTGGTCTCCACCTTCTTCTTTTCTTGGGAACCAGGAAGTATTTGGAATAGAACACTTTTCCGATGAAGTCAAGTGGAACAAGTTTGATGGCCCCTAAAAGCAGGAGAGATTGTATCTCCTGACGTAAGACACCCCATTGAGAAGGGTCTGTAAAAAGAATGGCGTGGTGGGGTGGGAGGGAAGGCTGGAGGTGAACTGGATTGAATAGCCTGTTGAAACTACCTCTAGGATTCATCTGTCCAAGGCGAGGAGCTCTCAGTAACGCAGGAAATTGGAGAGTCTCCCTAGGATGGATGAAAGATGCAGCAAATGATCCAGAGCAGAGAGTGATTTGTGACCTGCAACCAAAATGGTTGCTTAAAAGAAGTGGACAACTGAGAGATCACTGTAGATTACGATTCCTTCTTAGGAAATGTGGATCTCTTGCTCAGTGTTTCGGTCAGTTTCAGGGAGATCTGGCAGTGAAAAGGGTGAGAGCCAGTCATGGATTAATGCCTGGCCCATGGGAAGCCCCCACAGAAGTGCCAGAACCTGTGTAGAAGCGGGGGGCCCACTGGTGCCAGAATTATGGCCCTGCCCCCTGTTTCTTCTCTTCTGTCCGAGGCCCTGCCCCCTGGCCAGGTTAGAAGCCAGAGCTGAGCTGTGGTAAGGGCTGCTCATGGAGCCCAGGCCACTGTGGGCAGCCATGGATCCTCCAATTGTCCTGAGTGGGGTGCATGAGAGCAGCCTCCAGCCCATGTCCCCACCCTGGTCCTCCATAGAGTTTTGTGAGGCCAGAGGATTGCAAAGGCCAGAGGATTGCAGATATGATGCTTGATGCATGACTACAGCAGTTACCAGAGAGTGCAAAGCTGTGTTCACCTCATCAGGAGCAGCCTGAAGAGAATCCTTTGCAATCATCTGGCCTTCTGCAATGAGAGCTTAAATCTGCTTCCTCTGGACTTGAAGCATATGTTCAAAAAAAAAGAAAATTTTGTGTAATTTGTAAATTCATATTTTGCCATCAAGGCTGATAGTTGGCTACTCTGAATGGTAGAGCAGTTGAAGACAAGCTTTTGTAGCAACCAAGTCCAGAAACTTAAGGTCTTTGTTGGAGAGGGTTGATCTAGAACAGGGGTAGGCAACCTATGGCACGCGTGCCAAAGGCGGCACGCAAGCTGATTTTCAGCAGCACTCACAGTGCCTGGGTCCTGGCCATCCGTCCAGGCAGCTCTGCATTTTAATTTAATTTTAGATGAAGCTTCTTAAATATTTTAAAAACCTTATTTACGTTACATACAACAATAGTTTAGTTATATATTATAGACTTATAAAAAGAGACCTTCTAAAAACATTAAAATGTATAACTGGCACATGAAACCTTAAATTAGAGTGAATAAATGAAGACTTGGCACACCACTTCTGAAAGGTTGCCGACCTCTGATCTAGAATGATATTGTCTATTTCTCTTGTTGACAGCATCAACAACCAAGGAGTTAGGGACAGGAGAAAAGTTACTCTGAACCCTTGGCCAATCACAGTACTTCTTATCAGCCTATTTACATGTGGTAGTATGGTTACTAGCGCTTGCTGTACAATACAGGCTGGTGGCAATAGAACATCATTAGTGTGTGTCAGAAATATAAAGGGAAGGGTAACAACCTTCCTGTATACAGTACTATAAAATCCCTCCTGGCCAGAGGCACAAAATCCTATTACCTTTAAAGGGTTAAGAAGCTCAGGTAACCTAACTGGCACCTGACCAAAAGGATCAATAAGGGGACAAGATCATTTCAAATCTGGGGAGGCTTTATTTTATCTTTGTCTGTCTGTTCTGTGTGCTTCCCGTAGACCAAGAAAGCAAGCAATCCAACTCCATTAGGATTAGTAAGTACTAGAAAAGGAATGCATTAGCTTACTTTTATTTTGGCTTGTGGTTTTCTCTGTGCTGAGAGGGAGGTGTATTACTGGTTTTCTTTTTGTAACTTTAAAGTTTTGCCCAGTGGAAAATCCTGTGTTTTGAATCTGACTGCCCTGTGAGATTACCTTCCATTCTAATTTCACAGAGGTGCTTCTTTTAACTTTTCTCTTTCTAATCAAGTTGTGTTTTTTAAATCTGATTGGTTTTTTTAGTGATCTAAAAAAACTCAAGGTTGGTTTGTGCGCATCTTGTTTATTCTCAAGCCTCTCCAGGAAAGGGGGTGTAGGGCTTGGGGGAATATTAGGGGAAAGTAGGAACTCCAAGTGGTCCTTTCCCTGAGTTTTGTCTAAGCACTTGGTGGTGGCAGTGTTACCTAATCCAAGGTACAAGGGAGAATTTGTGCCTTGGGGAGTTTTTAACCTAAGCTGGTAGAAATAAGCTTAGGGGATCTTTCATAAGGGTCCCCACGTCTGAACCCTAGAGTTCAGAGTGGGTAGGGAACCCTGACAGTGTGCAAGACTCGTCCTGTGGGGAGATATGTAAGATATCCAGCAGGGAGTGCTGAGGATCTTGTATTTCCTTTGATGGAATCTGCAAGGCCTCTGCTATCCTTTTCATGAGGTCTTGAAAGGCCTTGAACTGAAAGATGGCAGACGAGACATGTAGTGCAGTGGCAGTTCTCCTTTCCCTCTGGGTCAGAGGGACGCCATACTACCTCACTATGTCACCAGGGTCACTGCCTAATATAGGGACAATTAGCAAGTCAGAGGCTTGTGGTCTGTCCTCTCTGTGGGGTGGAGCACCAAACAGTCTATGATCCCTAAGGCGGGGGCAGAGCAAGCAAGCAGCCTGTCGTCTTAGTGTTGGCAGATGGCGGACAATGCAGGTCTTTGGGCCCATGGTGGGGAGACTGCCACCCTAGGGGAGCGGTTCACAGCATGGGGTAGGAAGACCTGGGCCCACTCTACTCCACCAAGTCCCAGCCTAGGGCCCTAACAGTGGCAGAGTGTTCCACCACTGAGTCAGCACGGATCTGCCCGAAACACGCTGACCCGACTTCAGGCAACAACGAAACCACCCACTGTTTGGTACCTCGGCTCCATGGGTATCTGCTGGCTCACTGAGGTGGATTGTTAGCAGCAGTCTCAACAGCTCTTCTGCGGTCTTGACTTGGCAGCAGAGTCAGAGGCCTGCAGCAAGCGGGTACATCTGCCTCCTTCCCTGGCTGGGCTCCAACTGAGCTGGAGGCTCCACCTTTTATACTTCCTGTCTTGCCTCTCTATTTCTGGTGGGAGGAGTGAGCTGGCCTGATTCTGCCCATCCGGGCATAGAGTGTGGTATCTCCAGCTCCAGCTCAGAGGGAGGCCACACTGCCTCACTATCGGACATAACTGCCTCATCTGGTCTTCAGGTTTCGTATGTGTTACATATCAATACCTAGTATCAGAGGGGTAGCTGTGTTAGTCTGGATCTGTAAAAGCAGCAAAGAGTTCTGTGGCACATTATAGACTAACAGACGTATTGGAGCATGAGCTTTCGTGGATGCATTCAATGAAGTGGGTATTCACCCACAAAAGCTCATGCTCCAATATGTCTGTTAGTCTATAAGGTGCCACAGAACTCTTTGCTGCTTATATCAATAGCTAGATTGTTCAGCCATCTGACTGCGGCATCATACTCGTCTGGTAAAAAGAAAATTCTGTTAGATGGTCTCCTTTATTCCAAGCTCCTGTTCTTCTGGAAGCTGTTCTTGAGGAAGAGGGTCTCTAGGTATCATTGGCTGCTGGTCCTGATGGGTGGTCTTATATGAGGGCACCCTATAGAATGGCTCACCATAAGGGGCCCAGTGTTTCCCAAAAGCCCATTGTGGTGGTACATAAGGGAAAGGGGCAAGAATCCATGAGTGCTCCTTCCAAGACCGATGGTCAGTTATCTACTGAAGGGGAAATACGTTGTCTACTTGTCCCCTGGAAATATGTTGAGGGAGGAAGGCAGAAAGATGGTGACATCCTGGACAGCAGCTTTGGACTCTGAGGAAGTGTCCCTTCTTGTGTTGCGCAATGGAGCTACTGGTGTCAGTAGCTGGGATCATCAGCCCAGAGGGGCTGGCAACCATGTCAGGACCAGCATCTGAGTCTTGATTTGAGGGTAAGTTGGTTCCAGAGGGTATATTGGTACCAGCAAAAAAATCCCTCTTGAAACCCCTTAGCAGAGGGAATTTGGGCTCTTCCATGAAACAAAGATTCTAATAGGAGAACATTCTGGTCAGAATTGATGAATGTGGGTACTGTTCCTAAGGGGTAAGTATGTCTAGTGGTACTAGGGATCGTACTTATGGGTGATCGGTATGCTTTTTTCTGGAACCCTAAATAAAATGGTACCAAAGATGACTTATTTGAGGAGTTCTTGATCTTTGGAGCATCCGTGCACTTAGGAAGCTCCGATTCCAGTAATGATGAAAGTGTCACACAGGGCTGCTTGCAAAGAGACTTTTCAGTACACGGTGCACTGGAAGTCTTTCTAGTTTGTTCTCCTCCAACTCCAGGGAGACCAAAGTTAATAAGCAAACCCTGAAGATATACAATATTGCAATTTACCAGGATGGTATCCTCTTGCAGCCTTTGTGAGAGTGGAAAGGAATCACTAGCTAAATAAGTGGCCCCAAGAAAGCTGCATTGCCAGGCAATGTGTGTGCCAAAATAGAGCACTGCTTTTGCCTTCAATTCTCTTTTATAACACCTCTAGATTAGCACAAAGTGCACTAAAAAATAAACAAATGTTCCCAGTAATTGGTTTGAAGACAAAGAATTAACAATGCTCAGGAGATAACTAAAAATGATTTGCAATCTCTATGAATTTTGGGTATCAGAGGGGTAGCCGTGTTAGTCTGAATCTGTAAAAGCAGCAAAAAATCCTGTGGCACCTTATAGACTAACAGATGTTTTGGAGCATGAGCTTTCGTAGGTGAATACCCACTTCGTCAGATGCATTTTGGAATGCCTCTGTCTCCTGATTTTGGCAATTTACCGTATTATTTTAGATGTACCTAAAATCTCAGTGCACTGCTATAGCTATAACCTAAAATACATTTTTCTACTGCTTCTTCTGTTTCTGACACTGCTGCTATAATAAACATGCCTGCTATAGAATGTGACTGATTTTTAACCCACATAGTGCCAACATGTTGAGTGGGAAGTGGGTGAGGGTGAGCCACAGTGGACTGGGGCTGCACATGTGGCTGGCTGATGGTGGTGGGATTTGATACTTTAGAAAATAATACCATGCTAAGGCTCCAGCATAGACACCGTTTTTAGTACACTGGGTGGGAAGTGTTAAAAACTGAGCAGGTGTCAGAAGAGAGCTGGTACCCAGAAAAAAAATTGTTTAAAAAGGGAGATTTACAGCTGTATTATAACACAGTGCATAAGACTTAATGGTAGAGTTCCCTTCTGTGGCATTTTCTGACTGGTTGTTGGTAGACCTTTCCTTCACATTATTTTCAATATGGCTGTATGTAGGGGGCTTTCGGGTAATTTCAAATCTACAGTTCATGGCTGCCCAGAAAAATCTCCTCCTGGTCAGATCCAATACATGGATTCTAATGTACTTGTTGTCATGGTGTCTGGGATGCTTTGTAGAAAACTACAAGGAGTCCTTGTGGCACCTTAGAGACTAACAAATTTATTTGGGCATAAGCTTTTTTGGGCTAAAACCCACTTCATCAGATGCAAAAATTCAGTCCAGATGCTCATAGTATGGACAGGTAGTGAAAGCATTACTGGATGTCTGGTTCTTGTTCCTTGCCTTCAGGTACTTCAGCTGGAGACAATTCAGGTTTGAAGCAATGCAGTATGGAATAGCAGTGGGAGGACTACTAGAATCAGAATAGTTAGGAATGCATCCATACAAACTCACTGCAAAGTAGAATTACTTCTCTTCCAAAGAAGATTAATTACCGTGACATAATGCCAAATAATTCTATTTTTAAATAATTGTGTGTGCACGCAAGAAACTTGAATGTGGAAAAACTAAAGTTAATTGAATGTAACACTACAGTACAGATAAGTCCTTAGATGCTGTGGTCATCTCCTGGTTTTTTCTGCAATGATATTGTGGGAGTTATCTAGCTGCCCACTTCCACTCTTCTCATTCATTGTATTATCAGCTAATCTGGGCTTCTCCTCATTGACTTTTATTTGAGTCTCCAGTCTCCTCTTTGGTTATTCTGTGTGTGCCTCAGTTCTCCTCCACAGTCTCTCCAGTTTCCCACTTTGTCTAGGAACCTTCATAAAGTAATTCTTCAGTCAGTACCAGCTGCTCACAGTCAGTTATATCCATGATAAACTGCAAGTCAGTGTTTTGTGTATATTAATAATTATATCAAGTCTTTGGAAAGTTCCTTCTTACCATCCAGATATTTTTTCTGCCAATAGATTCTATTCTGCTTGTAACTTAAGGCCTAATTTAAATGTGAGATAACTTCTTATTTTCAGGAATCTTGGAAAGGGCCATTGGCTGCGTCCCATGTTTTTGTAATAAACTTTTAAAAAATGCTAACAATGGCTAAACCTTAACATCTTTAATGCTACAGAAGCTGTGCATGATCAATGGTAAGGGTAAGCTTCCTTTTAAATATATATAAATAAAGCATATAAGACATATGCTTTATCATTTTTATCTGTTTTCCTGTTTGTAGGAAAGTCATAACATCAGGGGAGGGGCAGGATATCAGCAGCAAGAACAAAAACCATTGTATCTTAATCAGTTTTGCAGAAATAACAGGTTTTCAAACCGATTCTCCTAGTGTTTTGACAGAGCACTTTCATAGAATATAATGACATTTTAATGTAGCAAGAGGAAAAACACCAGTTTCACTCTTCCATATAGGAAATGGTAATTATGATCTAATTGTATTATGTAGTCAAGAACTGATCTGAGATACAACAACAAAAACTTCCTGGCATTTAGACTGCTGTCCTTGTTATAGCTGGGTGGTCAGTTACCAGTGTGTGTCTATGTCACAGGTGCACAGGCTCGGTGCTCTGGAACAGCTCTAAATGAAGTTCAGACAGGCTCCTCCTGTAGTGTATCTCCCCTCAGGGCACACTCTCATTACAGCAAACCTCTTTGGCTTCAGTACCTTGAGGGTCTGACCTCAGAGCAGTCAGCACCCTTTTTTCATGCCATGAGCTTCTCACTGTGAGTCTATTTGAATAGGACACCTGGAGAAGACTTATGTGTCCCAGGCCATAGGAACCATAAACCTCCAATTTCATAGTCAGCAGAGAACCAGTGTTATAAACCAGAAGGATATATTAGTCATCTGGAACATAGCTAGACCAGTTCTTGTTAGCACAGAAAGTAGGAACATTCAGCAAAGCCCATCTTGAAGGGGGATCCAGAGCCCTAGGCTCTCTCCCTTGAGTCCCAAACGAAAAGACTGACTAGCCTTCAGCAGCCCACCCTCAGTCATGCCCTGTTACCCTTCCTCCATCCTTTGTCTCTTTCCCAGACAAACAGGTCACCTGGTCTTTAACCTTTTTCTTTTCTCCAACTCTCAGCTGGCTGGCTTTTGCAGAGGAGCCCTGGCCATCAGTTGCCAGGATACAGAGTGTCCAGTTATTATCTGTGCGCAGGCAGCTAGAGGCAGTCAGATCTGCCCTCTAGGGTCACTGCAATGATCATACACCCTTGTCCCACTGTGACACTGTACCCCATATTCTTCACAGTGATACTATTATGATATGATATGAGTATGGCACAATTATGATGTATTTTGATGCAAGATGAGTCATGTGAGGTGTCATTGAAAAAGATATGATTTGCTGAAAATGATTTTCCGTTTTGTATGCATGTATCATTTTTGTGTCTGAAGTTATGAATGTTGACTATGTAACTGTATTTTAAATGTAGTTACAGCTGGGTAACACCCACTAGACAAGATGCTTTCATTCTAGGTAGTGGATGGGGAAGGGCCTATGCAGGGCCTATGGGCAATGGGCCATTAGGAAAAAACAATAGGCCTTAGGAGGAGCTTATCTCCCACCTGATGAGCCTTCCTGAGAATGCTACAGACAGCCTCTAAGGAATGGCCAAGGCCACCCAGAGGATTCAGGGGGCCTGGGGCAAAGCAATTTCGGGGGTCCTTTCCATAAAAAAAAAAGTTGCAATACTATAGAATACTACATTCTCATGGGGGCGCCTGTGGGGCCCAAGGCCTGGGGCAAATTGCCCCACTTGTCCCGTCCCCCCTTCAGGCAGCCCTGGTAATGGCTGCTAATGTGATAAGAACCACATGTCTCTAGATTCCATCTTGGGATGTCAGTATTTTTCTACAGACTGGTCTGGGAACCAAGCTTTGGGAACAAAGGGTCCCCGCCATATGCAAAAGCTGTATAAGGCAAGGAGTGACTTTATCTGGGATTCTTCACTATCCACACACGGAGACTTCTGGAAACACCCAAGGAACAAAGACTGAACTGGAGGAAATGCTGGACCCAGCCTAAAGAGATTTTTAGCCTGTGAATGAAATACCTGGGGATTCCAAGTTGTAAAGCAAGTGCAGCTTTCGAAACCCTTAAGAATCTGCAGCCTGCTTGTATCTCTGAGGGTGAGAATCTACTATTCATATCCAATCTATTTAGTATATTAGCTTACTTTGCATTTTTTATTTATTTGCCAGGTAATCTGCTTTGATCTGTTTGTCACCTGGTCGCTGTGAGGGTGGCAGTCAGGCAGCCTTCAGCGGCATTTCTACGGAGGTCCGCCGGTCCCATGGTTTCAGCGGCAATTTGGCGGCAGGTATGATGAAGGCGCGGGACTGGCAGATCATGTGCAGAAATGCCGCCGAATCTGCGTGATCAGTGGACCTCCCACAGAAACACCGCCGAAGGCTGCCTGACTGCCATGCTTGGGGTGGCAAAAAACATAGATTTTAAGTGATTATAAGTGACAGCCAGAGGCGGCTCTATCTTTTGTAGACAATAAACTTGGTTTTGCTTTATCTAAACCAGCGAGTTGGAGTGAAGTGTGTGGGAATCATAACTCAGGAGCAAAGGCTGTTGCATATGCCTCTCCACATTGAGCCGGCGAATTGAGGGGGCGAATTTTATGACCTTATGCTGTACTGTTCCCTGTGCACCGCAAGATGGTATAATTTTGGGTTTACACTCAAGAGGGGTGCATGCCTGAGGAGCTGGGAGTTGCCTTAGCTGTAGCCTTCCTATGCCGGTCAGAGAGCCTGCATGTAACTGCAGCTGGATGTGTCCCTATCTGTATGTATGCTGGTGAAAGTGCAGGCTGGAGGGCTTTGCAGCTTGTCACAACGGTAGAGTGTGAGAGGGAGCCCAGGCTGGTGGATGAAGGGGCTCAGTGGTACCCCAGTTCCAGGTGGCACCCTGGAGGAACACCCGTCACACCCACCACCTAAATACCTGTGCGATACACAGGGGAAACTGAGGTACACACAGTATTCATGCAAAGCATTAAGAAAATTCCCACTTTGGCACAGTCTACAAATGTTACATCAATGACATGATTCAGCTAAAAGTACTTTTCAAAACTAAATGTGTGTTACAAATACTGTAAAGGGGATGCTCACCTGCTGAATGCCTCCTTGCTGCTGGGTGTGCTGTTGCAGTCCTTTTCCTGCTCTTGGAACTTCTGTAAGTTGTTGATCTTGCTTCCTTCATCTTTAATGGCTCAGCCATCATACGGTCAAAATCAACCTCTTCTGGAGTAGCAAAGAGTCTAACAAATGAATAGTCTACCTGCCCTCACTAAGATCTTCATCCCTGACTCTGTGTTATTTAAATTCAGTCCTTCACTTAGACTTCCAGACAAGCCCTGTGTCCTTCTTTGGGTTTACATCACTTTACCTGTGGCCTGAGAAGAGCCCGAGCCCACCTCTTACTCCGGGGTCCAGGCCATGGGCACTATAAACAGCAGCTCAATTCAGTTTCTTGTTGCTACTTTCCTGGGCTCCTTTATCTTCATCCTTATTCCTGGGCCAACAGTCTCAGGTACTTCTCTTCCTGCTAATTTAGCTATGCAAGTGCGGCCAGAGATAAACTATGGCTAAGTCTCACACTCCTTTGGGCAAAGAGGGAGCACCCATCCAGACTCTTCTGGTCCCAGCCGGGGACTGTACTGCTAAGGCCCTGCAACTCCCTTTATCTGGGCCTTCTGGGCTCTGATTGGGTGTTGCTAGCCCTTCTAGCCCTTGGAGTACCAGGTCTGTTTAGTTTCCAAGATGGCTGCTTCAGAAAGGCTTCTCTAGGCAGGCTTGGAGGATTCATTTTTCCTGTTCCTTTTGTCCCACATTGCTGATTACTAGGGTCAGACGTAGTAGGATCGTTGGCCTTTCTCTAGGAAATAGCAGAGGCCAGGTACATGCAGTCACAAATACAAAACTGCAAGCATAAAGAAACACTCCCAAAATGGCAGAATGCCATATTATTTTTATCCTTTTCCAAAAAGGCAGATCATAGTATACAAATACACACTCTCTATTTTGTTAAGCCCCTGCTATTGTAAGGGTAGGACCCTTTAAAGTCACGATTATACTAGGGATTTTACAAAAACATTCAAGCCACTTTTGCCCATGTTGGTAGCCTTAGCGTATCTAGTCCCAGTTGGTGGTGACTGATAGTTATTATCAGCTGAAAGCTGCTTGGTGGCCTCGTGTTAGTTTCTGTTAAGTTTTTAGAGGACAAGTGACCACTGCACAAAAGCATCACCAACAATGTCCACTATGTTGGTAGGATTGGCAGAGAAGCCAAGGATGAGCATGGAGGGTGACCTATCCTCTCAGCGACAGAGCTGGTCCTTCCAGGGCAAGTCAGCATAGGCAAGCATTTACTATCATATTATTATTATTATTATTTTAGTATTATTAACATAGCTCCATAAATGTAGATATGTGTACAAAGACAGGATCCTTGCCTTGAAGAGCTTATAATCTAACTGCAGCTAACCATGTTGTACCTGTTTTGTGGTTCTATGGAGGATTTCAAGTTTCATAATGATCAAGCTAGCACCTTTCACAATCACAAAATCCACATTGTTGTGGCTGTGTGTGTTGTTTTGCTTGTTTTTTTCAAATTGGGACCTGCATGTACAAAATTACTATCCATTTATCCTTAGACATCCAGGGCTGGATCCTCACTGCACCAAGCCAATGCTTGGCAAAGCCTGGGTGGGGGGAGCAGAAATCATCTTTCCACCTCTCCTAGTCTCACAGTTGACTGGCATTAGTTAGAGATGCCACAGAGCCATTCTAACCTACAGTAGCTGGATCGAACTTCCTAGAGACGATTATGCTAGCACAGGATCACCAGAGAACATTATACTCCAGCTCAATCCCTTCAACCTCTGTAATAGTTCTCGTCCCACACTGGAACATCTCGTACATGGATGTAGTGAGAGTGGGGAGAAATGGGTCATTTAGAACTAACTACACATGCTTTGGACAACCAAGGAATTTCCCTATTTCTGAGGACTTGTCAGCTTTTTCTCTAAGGTAGCTTTAAGTCCCGTTGCACCCAGGAATGGTCCAAAAGAGTCTTGGCCAAAGCCAGTGAACAGGCCTCTATTGTCTAACTTACTCTAAATTTAAGAGGAACTGCGGCCAATGGGAGCTGCTGGGGCAGAGCCTGCCTTAGCCCCACCAACTGGGAGCTGCCCAAGGTAAGCAGGGCCAGGGGGCTACGCGCACTGCCCCCTCCACGTGCCACTCCTGGAAGCGGCCAGCATGTCCCGGGGGAGGGTGAGGGGCTAGGGGGCTCTGTGCACTGCCCTTGCCTGCAGGCACTGTCCCCACAGCTCCCATTGGCTGTATTTCCTGGCCAATGAGAGCTGCAGAGTCAGCGCTCGGGGTGCAGGCAGTGCATGGAGACCTCTGCCCCTCCAGAGCAGGAATGTGCTGGCTGCTTCTGGTAGTGGCATGGGGATAGGGCAGGCAGGGAGCCTGCCTTAGCCCCACTGCACCACTGGATTTTTAGCAGCCTGGAATCTCCCAGATTGGCTTCAATAGCCTCTGGGAAATAGAGCCCGATTCCAGGAGACTCCCGGCAAAACCTGGAGGGTTGGCAACTCTACCCACAAGTAATGACTATAAGTGTTCAGAACCTCTGGTTTAGGTCACTTCATATCTCATTGGTAAGATAGAACCTACAGCAGCAGTTAGAACCTACAGTTTCCCACCTTCTTCCTCAGCAATGTGTTGGAGAGGACATCTACTAAATCTCCAACGCTGCTTCCTGCAGCATCCCATTCAAGTGTTGCCAGATTCAAACCTACTACAGCAAGGATGTTTTGTGTCCTAGGCGAAACTTCCACCTTGTGCCCTCCCCCGTCCCCCCTCCACCCTGAGGCACCTCCCCTGCCCCAGCTCACCCCTGCTCCACCTCCACCCCGAGCATGCCGTTGCCGCTTCACTTCTCTCACCTCCCAGGCTTGCTGCGCCAATCAGCTTAGGTGCCGCAAGCCTGGGAGGTGGGAGAAGTGAAGCAGCCACAGCATGCTCAGGGAGGAGGTGGGGCAGGGGTGGGCTCTTGGGGAAGGTGTGAGGTGGAGTGGAGCTGGGGTTGAGCACCCCTGTGGAAATGAGAAAGTCAGTGCCTCTGGTAAATATCATATAGTTGGGGCAGGGAGTTCCCTTGCGTGCCGCCCCCCCACCCCTACTTGCTGCAGGCGGCCCTCCCTGCGCACCCCTGCCCCAGCTCCCTCCACCTAAATGCTGGCGGCAACCGGGGTGGCCGAAGATCCGGCCACTGCGGTCGCTGCCGAAGAAAATGCCGCCCCCAAATCCTAGTGCCCTAGGCGATCGCCTAGGTCACCTAAATGGTTGTACCAGCCCTGAAGTTGATGTGCTCCACACAGCATAGAGGTAATAGAGCTGAAAACAGGCTCGGATCCTTAATACGTATAGTTCTATTACTAGCTCATCATCATTATAAGTAATAACTCAACCTGGAGCTGATCAGTACTATGAACGAAGACAAACATGAACTTGATTACGAGGAAACTTTAAACCAGGGGTAGGCAACCTATGCCACGTGTGCTGAAGGTGGCACGTGAGCTGATTTTCAGTGGCATTCACACTGCCCATGTCCTGGCCACTGATCTGGGGGGCTCTGCATTTTAATTTAATTTTAAATGAAGCTTCTTAAACATTTTAAAAACCTTATTTACTTTACATACAACAATAGTTTAGTTACATAGTATAGACTTACAGAAAGAGACCTTCTAAAAATGTTAACATGTATTACTGGCATGCCAAACCTTAAATCAGAGTGAATAAATGAAGACTCGGCACACCACTTCTGAAAGGTTGCCGACCCCTGCTTTAAACAATTATATCCTACTCTAAGTTTCTATTTTACTAAGGTTTACTTCTTAATAATTCTAACATAATTTTTGCTTATTTTACATGCATTATTATTTACTTTTAAACACAGTATTTTGTGTAAAAAGAAAAAAGCTAGTTCACTATGCAGTTTGTTTTTTTTTCTGATACATCATCTTTGTTAGTCAAGCATCTTAGATAACCTTTCTCTCCAATAAGCTGCAGAAACTATTGCTATTGATAATCTAACTTCTGTAATTATACTGCAGAGAGACTGAGTTTCTAATTTTAAAAAGTGCTGATATTCTAGTGGTTTATTCCCTGGAGGAATGTTATATGATTGCATACATGGGTATATTAAGTAGAGCAGTAGATATTGAAGAACTAAATTTAATGCTGCTTTCATAAATTTAATTGAATGGCTGATTTTTGTGCATCAAAATTCACAGTTAGATAAAAAGCTAATACATATTTTTTTTTTAAAGAAACTAAAATAATTAATTATAAGATTTATACCATTTTGTTTTTAACTGTTACCAGTGGATGATCTTCTGAAACTGATTCTTTCTGCTGGATCTAGAGTTTTCAGAAACCTTTCATCTTTGGCCTTACAATTTGTAAAGTTCACTTTTTATTTGGAAAGACAATTGAATAGTCGTATAATTTACAAAATTGATGGCCTGCAGGTGTAACACTGTGAAAAATCGTGTGTGTTATTTATAATATATTGGGTGTGAAGGAGTTGCTGGGGGTTCTATCCCTTTAGACTAATGGAACCTGAGACCTCAGGATCAGCATCTGTACACCTGCTCCTTCCCCCAGTGGAAAAATGGTAAAGAAATTCTGTGAGTTGAATCACATGGTGTCTCCACTCTCTGATATGGGTCATTCCTGTACAGGGAGGATGGGATCATACGTGACCTAACAGACCCAACCTGCAAGATCTTAGATTTTCCATTCATGAGATATAGATTGTCTGATATAGAAGTTTAGTACCCAGTCATCAGCTGGTTCTGTGTATAGTGTTCAGAAAAATACTAGTGTAAAGCTAAAATATTTTAATTCATCTTTGACCCATGTCATGAACTGAACCCAGGACGGTACCTGTTGAAAGGCTGTGCCTTCTCACTTCACAGAACTTTATAAGTGTTTATTATGATGCATAAACTTTTACTGTATTAGCAAAAATAAAAGACCAAATTTTAAAATCCTTTCTTAGGCCCTAGGCAAAACTCTCATTGAAATCACTGACTTTTGTGAAAGCCAGGACTTCACAATTTGACTCACTAGATATGTCATTGTACACAGATCACTGTTCTTATGGTGGATGTAGGTGTTCTGATCATCATCTGCCACATCACCTGATTTTCTTCAAATGTCTCATGTGCTTTGACAACTTTATTAACTTTATGGAAATCTTGCTTTCATAGATTCATTCATAGAGTTAAGGTCAGAACGGACCATTATGATCATCTACTCTGACCTCCTGCACAATGCAGGCCACAGAATCTCACCCACTCACTCCTGTAACAAACCCCTAACCAATGTCTGAGTTACTGAAGTCCTCAAATCGTGGTTTAAAAACCTCAAGGTGCAGAGAATCCTCCAGCAAGTGTCCCGTGCCCCATGCTGCAGAGAAAGGCGAAAAACCTCCGGGCCTCTGCCAATCTTCCCTGGAGGAAAATTTCTTCCCGACCCCACATATGGCAATCAATTAAACCCTGAGCATGTGGGCACGATTCACCAACCAGCACCCAGGAAAGAATTCTCTGTAGTAACTCAGATCCCACCCCATCTAACGTCCCATCACAGACCATTGGGCATATTTACCTGCTAATAATCAAAGATTAATTGCTAAAATTAGGCTATCCCATTATACCATCCCCTCCATAAACTTATCAAGCTTAGTCTTGAAGCCAGATATGTCTTTTGCCCCCACTAGTCCCCTTGGAAGGCTGTTCCAGAACTTCACTCCTCTAATGGTTTGAAAACTTTTCAAACACTTTCAATCGCACTTGAAATGTTTCTGCATACAATGGTGGCCACAACAATGCACATATTACACATGGTGCATGTCTAACGTATGCACATTGACAGGGGGGAGAGTCACTCATGGGGTGGGAAGCAGTTTGCCTTGGGCCCTTCAAACCAAGTGGTTCTGCGACCCTGTGCTCTAGGTCACAGTGCCACTCAATGAAATTTGACCCAGTGGCCCCTCCATCACACCAAAGGGCCAAACCTGAATGACATCATGCTAAGTTAAAGTGACAGCGGAGAGACAGATACAGGAACTGCTCCCCAGCCCCAAGAGGATGTACTGGTGCTCACTTACCTGTGGTGAGATGAAAGTATCTAGCAGAACACAGAGACCGTGTCACTGGAGCATTTAGAAGTAAACTAGTGTACTGCGGGAAATGGTGAAAGAAGACCAAAATAATTAGATTGTATTTTTTTCTGGGAAGGGCTCTGTCTAATGGATGGCCTGTACAGCACTGAACATGTTGTCAGCACTCAGTAAGGGCCTGATCCAAAACACATTGAAGTTGATGGCAGCCTTTTAATTGATTTTTGATGGGCAAAACGTAGGGCTGGAAGGCACCTCAATAGGTCATCAAGTCCAGCCCTTTGTGCTGAGGCAGGATCAAGCAACCCTAGATCATCCCTGAATGGTGTTGGTGTAACCTGTTCTTAAAAACCTCCAACAACAGCGATTCAACAAGCTCCCTTTGAAGTGTATTCTGGTGCTTATCTATCCTTATAGTTAGCAAGTTTCCAACATCTAACTTAAATCTCCCTTGCTGCAGAGTAAGCTGATTACTTCTTGTCCTACCTTCTGTGGACTTGGAAAACACCTGATCACCATCTCTCATAACAGCACTTAACGTATTTGAAGATGATTATCAGGTCCCCCATCACAGTCTTCTTTTCTCAAGACTAAACATACCATACATGTGGTTGTAGGACCTATTTAGTCTTAATCCACTCCTTCCACTTCCCTAAAGACACATAAAAGGATTTTCCATGGGGAATGGTCCATCCTCAGGACCTATAACAAGAGATAAGATTTCAAACAGGCAAACTATCAGTTAGGCTTTGATTCTCCTCTTGTCTTCAATGGAGTTACACTGTCATAAGTGAGAGGAGAATCAGCTCTTTAATTCTGTGTTGTACAGAAAACTTTAATCATCTACCATATTGATTCTTCAGACTGCATAGTTGGTTTTTCCAAGTCAGCTACTTGGAAAGTCTAATGATGATCTCCCTTATTCTAGTTTTACATCAGTATAGCTCTATTAACTTCAGGGGAGTTACTTCTGATTTACACCAGTGTGAGATAAGAATCATGTGCAGAGTCTCTGTCTAGAAGAATTTACAATCCAAGGCTCAGATTCTGCCCCCTTTATTCACACTGATGAGATACTATTCATAATGAGTAAAAGCAGGAGAATCTAGCCCTAAATGAAGATGTGGATCACAGGAGGAGATGAAAACCACAGGGAAGAGCTGAGGGAGGGAAGTATCAGCGTGATAATAATAAGATCATATGGTCATCTAGAGAAGTTTTATTTGCTTTTTTTTTTTTTTTTAAATAGAGACTAATATCTAACATATGCCCCTCTGCCTGTACAGGTCTTTTTTCACTCTGTGAACTTACTAACAATGAAGGAGACTGTTCTGTCCTTGTGATTTTCCACTTAGATAGCAAGGCCCAAATATTCCAAAAATCCACATTACTGATGTTAATGAACTGTTTCTGCTCTCAGGAAAAGAGAGCCGAATGCCAACTGGTGCATTCAGGACTGAGACATGATGGCTCACCAGAGGGTAGACCCTTGGATTTCAGAGCTCCATTTTACTAAATTTGAGTACTCCTTTTAAATTTGACCTCTGAAACTAGGTTTTCTACAGTGTATACCTTAATCTGCCACTAGGAGCAGGGCTGGCTACTGGGCCTTAAAAATTGTTTTCTTTCCAGAGAGAGATCTCTTGAAGTAGACAATTTATTTTAAAGTTTTGGACCATCACGGGCTTTAAAAAACAACCTGCTCCAATACCCTTCATATTCTGGCCAGTAAATGATGGGCTAGAAACACTGCTATTTAAATAGCAAATGATGGCAATGTTAAGGGTTTTATTATATAAATTTAGTACAATTTATAAAACTTCACAAACTTTTCAGCTGTTACAAAATCTTACACATTCATCAGCTTTATAAAATACTACGTCCTATCATGCAAAGGGAAGTATAGCCTGTACCTATGATGAACATAAAAACCTACCATTAGGTGAAAATATTCAAACACAGTCATTAATCTTTAGCCTGCATGAGTCAGAAACATTCATGGAGTTGAAAGCTCAAATAGTATTTCTGCAGTGAAAGGAGTAGTTACATGATCTGTTTATTTTTAGACAAAGTACACGGCCACCTAATATTGCAAAAATATACATTGAATTTGAGGTAAATTAAGATGTTTTAATATATTTTGATTGTTTTTAATCTGTTTTAACATTTCGGTCTTAACAGTTTGTCTTGGGTCAAACAGCACATTAGGAAAGGTACAGTTCAAAAAATTAGAAGGGGATGAAATTCCTTCTAATTCTTTATGATCTGAATTTTCCTCACTATTGCCCTAGCATTAGATGTGCAATTACTCTATACGATTCTGTAAACTGTCTTTTCTGCTTCACTGACCTACTGAACCAGGTAGATAGAATCAAGTTAATACTGTAAATGCAGACAGAAAATCCACCATTAGAAAATGTAACAGTGAAACTGAGCCACTCATATGAAAATGAAACAAATATGAATTACACAATTGCCAACAATATTCATTGTTGATATGTTTTTCTCTTTGCAGGTTTACACAAGTCCATTATCAATTTTGTGGATCTGCCAAGAGATCAAGATGGCTTTTTTGAAATCTGTTTTTCTCTCTGCCACAATAACTGATTAATCTTGCAAGATGCTTGCAACACCCACTGACTTCAATGGGAGTTGAAGACATTTATCAGCTTGCAGAAAGTGCTCTGCACCTCAAAGGATTAGATCATCTGTTTGCAAAAACTGGGTATGGATTACTGGATTATTTATGGATTTCTGTTCACAGATGCATTCAATGCTGAAATAGTTACCATAGGGACAACCACATCTTGTATGACTCCAGTACTCATGATGCAGATTCCAGAGCATGACAAATATATTGTTCACATACATACACTTTGCAGCACATTCATCCCTTTCAGTAAACTAAAAACAGCAAACAATTTCATGTGTAGTGCTGACATCTGGTGGCTAAAGCAGCTGCAGCAATTATACACATTCCTCAGTACATAGATATACCTTCAATTAGTCAGCTAGGGATTAGCTGATTTTATGTTAACCCTGCCCCAAACACCTTCACTGAAAATAGAGACTCTGAATCAGATGTTAAGCCTGGATGGTAAACACTTGCAGGGTTTTTGTTTAGTTCTGTCAGAAAGATGGAGGCTTAAAAGATTTAGGGCCCAATGTTGCAGACTCTTACTCACATAAATAGGCCTTACACACACACGGCAGATGTCATAGGTCACATGGGCTGATTTTTTTTAGGGGCACTTCTGGCCCAACCCCTTTCACCAAAGGTTTTTTCTCTACCCGTTTAAAGACACCTCACATCATAAACTATGCCTACGGGCCAAAACACCAATGCAGCTCCAGCCCAGCCATGCCCCCCAGCAGAGCTTTTGGAGATAGGGGTTCCTAGGACAGACAATGTCCAGCTCCAGCCCTACTCCTGGATTTCCATTAATTTCAAAGGGCCTGCTTGAGTATGCATTGCTGAATTAGGTCCCTATTTCCTGAATCAGTTTGGAATTTGAAATGCTACCCTCGCCCAACTAAAATATATGCGTACAACAACGGTGTGGAACCTTGTCTGGGAGAAGAACAGCCCCACAAACATACTCTCCAATCAGAATGCCTGAAAGTGTATGTGTATGAGAGTGAGTGAGGGGGAGATCAGAGATGAGAACATTCTTACCGCTCCCATTTCTATCTCTCACTATGATTACACCAGTGTTGTAAGCAAGAGAGTCCCATCCCGCTCAAGTTTTTGGTGTTTGCTCCATAAGATTCTGGAGAGAAATACTGAGATATAAAATCACTGTTCATAACTATTCCATTTTAGTGCTTAAGAGTTTCTTTCCTGCAGGCATGGGATTTTTCCAATTACTATAGTTGGAGCTGCAGTGAAGACTATTTAAATTATTATGGTTGACACCAAGTTACACTGCAAATTAACACTAGTAGTTTCTGCAAGCTTTTTTTTTTTTCGCACCATCTTTGGCCACACACTGTCATAAAGAACTTCTCTCCTAAATTATCCAAATTACCTGAACACACATCTTAGCAGTCAGGGCATACAAGCAAAAATATATCTCCAGCCAACCATTTACAACAACAAGTTAAACAAAATGGTATTCTAGAGACAGGCAGATTACAGACTGGTGAGGAAGTATGGGGAAGCTCACATACATATCGGGTCAAAATTTTTCATTGGACAAAAGATTGAGCTTTTGTCAAAAAGGAAATTTCCACATGAAATGGCTATTTTTGAAGAAATTGGTTGAGTTTCTCTTGGAAAACAAAGAACCACAAATGCCAGCAACCAAAACCTGAAACATTTCAGTTAGTCAGACTGAAGTTTCCACTCAAATAAAAAATGTTGCATGACTGCCCAAAAGTTTTTCGCTTTATGTTGCTGAAAACTGATTTAACCACAGATTTCTGCTGCCAAAACCTGGGGGGGGGGAGTGGGGGGGGAAGTGACCTGGTACAAACCTGAACAAATTTGTAGGAAAATGTCAACACAATGATCTCCTCCCCTATGCTTGTCAACATTTTTTCACGGAAAAAAATCACTTCCCAACTAGCTGTTGCCCCCCTTTCTGTAACACAGGTAAATAACGGAGTTCAGTCTCCAGGCATGTTGACTTGCAATGTTGACAAGCGCTGACTGCATCTGAAAATATTTTAAATTAAAACATTATAAATCACAATCCAGTTTTATAGCTTCCCCAATTATTTTACACAATCTGTAAACAATTGTGTAGCAGTCGACCCAAACAACTAAACAAACACATCTAGAATACAGACAAATAACACGCGTGATCAGATCAAAACGTGACTGCCCAGAGCTATTTTTCATTGGTGCCTGAAGTGCTACAGATTGAAAGCCAGCTAACAGGAAGAAGAGATTGTAAACCAATCGGGGAACGCTTTTCTATGGCCAATCAAAAGCTGTCTTGCACAGCCGTTTTAGAAGAATGAGGCTTAGGGTGGTAAGCTATTCTTCTGCCTGCTGCTGCTGCCTGCCCGCTCCAAGCAGCAAGGAGCTTGCTCGCTCGGTGCAGACTGTGCCATAGGCTAATGAGAAGGAGATTGGCTTCACTGAGAAGAATTACAGGCTGCTAGGTTTGCCTGCGTTACTTGCTAGCTGGAACTAAGTTGCCTGCTCATGTAATGCACTCACTCACTCAGGAAATCAGAAGCTTCTCTAGGAAAAATCTTAAGAAGCAATGCACAAGGGTAACAACTTTAACGGGGAAGAGAATTATAGAGACATGGAAAGATGCCCGAATGCAGGTGGTGGAAGAAGCAGAGCCAAGTGATGGGTTCGGTTGTGGTTATGTACAAGACCTTAGCTTGGACCTGCAGGTTGGCGTTATTAAGCCCTGGTTGCTGCTAGGTGAGTACGTATTTTAATTTAAATTTGCATCCCTGTTAAATGCCTGCTCCTGGAAGGGTCTGAGCACCAACCACGGGGGTGCTTAGCTCCCACGAAAGTCAACTGGAGGTGGCGCCGATACACATCTTTCATAAAGTGCTCAGCACGGCACTATTAAGGGTCAAGTTCCTTCCAAGAGGTTGCTATCTTGGCATTCATAATATGACTTTCTTCATGCTTGCCCTCTTGCGTTCCTGCTCACGTTGTTTTTATCCAGTTAAGCAGATGGAAAGTTGGATTTATTAAACTCAGATGAGAAGTTACTATACACAATGTAAACATATTTAGATTGCATTATTAAAAATAACTCATTGTCCCCAGGGAAAAAACAAATAGCTAACTTTTTTTACAATTAAGTAGAGTATTTGCTTTGTTTATATTTTCACAGCTCTATGCAAATAATGCAATAATGAGCCCCTTCTCTTTACAGGATCACAAGATGCTGCTCAGGATCTGGAGACAATGAAAAAATACGGGGTAAGAAACTGCCTAACAATGACTATAGACTGTCTTATATTTAGCATTTGCTAGTGAGAATGCTTTTTTAATCATTAGAGAATATTAGTTTTCTGACTTTTCCCTTTAAAAATGAGCTATATTTTATATTTAATTTAATAAGGTTGCTACTCAAAAGCTTGCATCTGATCCATGCACACAATGTGATGGGTGTTTGTGGCTTTCAAAAGAAATATGAAATTTCAAGATTAGCTGTGGTTTAAAGTTTTGCTTTATTATAGAACAGATTATATGCATTTCAAACCGTGTATTCATCAGTCCTCAGATACTAAGCAGGGTCAATGAGCCTGCTCAGTGTTTGAATGAGAGATATTCAAGGTGGGGGACGACATGGTCCTGAGTCTTTCCCCAACTTTGGTCCCTTTCTAGATCACTGGTGATCTAATGAGAGTGGAATGTACTCCAGGGGGATTCCCCTGCTGCAGGCCAATACTCTGGCAGTATAGGGACTTTATGGATAGCCTTATGAAACCTTGCTATAACTTACAGTAGTCTCCAGCCAGGCCAGAATTCAGACAGCGCAAAAATGGCAGAAGGCCATCTTTTCTCTGTCCTGCCTAGTCTGTACCTGCTGCACCATGAGGCCCCATGCTCCAGTAAGCAATGCTGGTGACTCAGTAAGTGCACTGTTAACCAGTTCTCCAATGCCTCAGCATAATGCTAGGGGACATTTTGCTGATGGAGGTGTTGCCTCCTCAGCTGTAGGGCTGGCTAATATATTGTAGCTAATTTTCTTTTCTGTTCTTCTCCTGTGCTCTGCTGTCTCCTTCTTCTGTTTAAATTCCTTATGCTAGCTGGTGTAGTTAGAGTGTGGGCAACAGATATTCTCTCTTCATTCCCTGCCCAACAGATATTCTCTCTTCATCCCTGTGAGGGGAAGCAGTAGCTCTTCCATCATATGATTCAGCAAGAGGGTTAAGGCCCATTGGCCAGATCTTTCCCCAGAGTGCCTAATACTGCTAGCAGGCAAAGGTCAAGTAGAGGACCAGTCAGCGCACCCAGAGAGCAGAAGACCCTCACAGTCTTAATTTAATTTGGGCCCCCTCCACATTCAGCTGGGATGTTTTTGCTTACTCATAGTCATTCAAGATCCCATGGCTCCTTTCTACAAGGTGTCAGTCTTGCCAAATTCAATTTGGTTAATTAGATTCGACCGGCCTAAAAATTCCCTTAGTAATTTATTGGATATGGAATTCTTCATATTCTTTCATTATCTGTTACATACTGTGGCTATGCACTATTAAATAGTAGGTCCATTCCACCCCCGAGGTGGCTATGTTTCAGTGATAAGTGAGGGGATTCCTATAAGTGGTTTGCAAAGGATTTTGGGTGCCTTCTTTATGAAAGGAACTAGATAACCTAAGATGCAAACTTTAACCTGTAGCAGCAACTTCTCAAAGATTCATTTTCAGAAGTTAACTTCTTGAAAAATCATCATTACCCTAATGCTTAATTCTTCTTTTGTTAAGATGGACTGAAGAAAACTGAAATGCCGCTTTATACATTTTAATACTATATATAAAATCTTAAGTGGATTCAAAAAGATAGTTAAATCAGAAACACAGACAGAATGTCTGAATAAAATTGAGTACTACTATTTGATGTTCCAACTGATGTCTGCTTAATGGATACTGCTATTTTTGTTCTTGTCCATTTTGCTTGTTGTCGTCATAAACTACTCTTTTTTTTGGCTTAGGTTACTCATGTCCTAAATGTGGCATATGGAGTTGAAAATGCCTTCCCCAATGACTTTATATACAAGAATATTTCTATACTGGATCTCCCTGAGACTGACATCACATCATATTTCCCGGAATGTTTTGAATTTATTGAGCAAGCTAAGATGCTGGTAAATCAATATTTCATACTATTAGTTATCCTGGGTATGTGGCAATAACTTAAAACAGTTTCCTTTAGTTAAAAAAACAAAAACACATCAATCATGCTTTTCTTAGAGTGATCAAATATTGTTTACTATTATCTACTAGATTTATTTTTTTAGTGCAGTATTTCTTAATTCGATCTAGAGCAATGAGTGACTTTTTGATAAGCAAGTCTTAACATGGGTCCAGATCCCTCTTCCAGGAGTAAAACCTGCAGGGGAAAAGGAAAGCTCTATAAGCTTCCAGAATTCATCTATTAGGGAGGCAGTGTTTTGACATACCAGAGAAGAAACAGGGAGTTTGGCAGTGCCCCTGGAAATCAGTGGGATTTTTGCTGGCTTCCTCCAGCTGTCAGGGATACCTCAGCCTGCTACTGTCCCTTGAACCTCCCTTAAAATTGAAACACAGTAAACTATGAATTCAGCATAAAAATAGAGCACACGTTAGTAACTGTAATTGTAACCAAAGGTCCTGATTCAGCAAACCATCCCCGTTCAGCAAATATTTACTGAACAGGGATAGACATAAGTTTGTGTTTGACTGCTTTGCTGAATCAGTGCCTAACTGCATGCCAAAATTCCTGTAAAAGAACAAAAGTAGGAAATAGAAGAAAACTTGCATGGCAGCTTTCATTTCTGATATTCTGTTCTGTGTACATGCACTGGACTGGTCTCATTTCTACAGAAGTGTGAGACCAGGAAATCAGAATTGAGATCTACATAGCAAGTCTAGGAACAGAATTTTGCTCTGTTTTAGGTTGATTCCTTTTTCTATAAGAATTAAGGCAACGTCAGGGTACAGAGGGGGAAAAAAAAGATGTCACATCTCATGCCGGAATTACTAAAAAGCTTGGCAGGCTCTACAGATAATCAAAGTCCTCTGTAATTGTTATATGTTGAATGGCCTGTACAAAGTATAGTAATTGACTTTAACAGTGCAAGAAGAGAAAATGCCTTGAGAGTCAAACCTGGTTCTGGCTTATTCCACCAGATCTATCATGTTCATTATTTACATAGCTTAGGATAAAGGAAGGTAACATTGCCCCATCCGCTTTTGTGTCATGTAGTATTCTTTCTTTCTAACATATCATTTACAAGTTACCTGAAACGGGGTGTCACTTAATGACCTTCTTCAAGTTTCCAGTTACGATTTCCACTTCATTCCTAAATGATACTTGCCAGCTTAGTGTCACTGCTCCACTTCAGAAGTTAATTTTCCAGTTACTTCTCTATAATCAGAAGTATTCTTATAAAACCTTTCATGGTAATACTAATATTTCTGTACTGCAAGATGTTTAGGGCACTTTATCCTTGTTTGTAGGTATTGATATTTATACAATTGCTTAGAGCTAGATAAGGTGCTTTTAATAAACCTAAATAAACAGTAGGAAATGATATATGAAATGTCACTGCCTGTATAATAGCCAGTAGTAAAACAGTATCTCAAATGACTAATGTGTTTCATTTTTCTCTTGAAGGATGGAGTGGTGCTGGTGCACTGTAATGCAGGAGTTTCTCGTGCTGCCGCAATCATCATTGGTTTTTTAATTAATTCAGAAGGACTCAATTTTGCTAGGGCATTTTCTTGGGTGAAAAATGCAAGACCTGCTATCTGTCCAAATCCTGGCTTCATGGAGCAGCTTCACAAGTATCAAGAGTGCAGTAAAAAGGCAAATGGAAGCACAGATGATCACAAATGATAAAATAAGAGAGATGCATGCAACTATCTGTGTGGTTATTCTGTAACAAATGTGCTGGCATAGCATACCTTAAACGGTCATTTCTGAATTTAAATATCTGTGTATGAGGGGAGGTTAAATTCCTTTCCCCCACAGTTCATTCTTCAGCTTTTTAGTCTAAATAGACTGTTACACTAGTTGGTCCAGACCTTCAGTTGCTAAGAGACCGGCTTTTTCCCTGATAGTCTTCCATTGACTTCAGAGATGATTTGGCCCGAGGACACATTTTTCCCAGAGTGGTGAGAAAATGATCAAACAAGTGCTGGTTTGTTTGAAACATCAGGTGGAACAGAATGGTAGGTTTTCATTGAACTGTCTGTGGAGGTAGCAATAGAAAAAGAAAAGAAAATGCAGGCTCAGATAATAAAGTGACCCCATCTACTTTAATACTAAGTCCAATCTTTATCCAGTCTAGTGGATTTTAAAATCTAGATAATAAAGTGTTCGTATAACAAACTGCCTCTGTTTTTTTTCTTCAGTTGACTTTGCAAGGTAAACAGTTTTTATTGAATTCTGTGGGGTGGCCAGACAGTAAGGAGCCTTCTCTTCCCTTGCATCCTGTTCAGGAGTCGGCCACGAGCATCCTTAAGAATAAAGGAAGTGCTTCCTGCTGGAGCTTTCAATGATACTAGTCTCCAAAGCAGGAGGGGGAAACTTACCTCTTCCTCTTTATCTCTTGCAACACATGGTATAGGTAGGCTTGTTCAAAAAAGTTTACTTTTTCAAAGGATGCTGTTTTAATGTGCACTCCCCAGAAGCTGTCCACTCTGTAAGCCCCAGAATATGGCTAAAGACTTAAAACCTACCATGTTGTGTACACTTCCTTACAGAACAAGGACAAAATTCTGCCCTCATTTACACCCCTTCTAACCAGTAATATAAACTGTTTTAAAACTGAAGATGGAGATGACATAAAGAAGCAGTGCCAAAAACAGACGTTTAAAGCTGAGATACCTAAAAGAGAGAGGATGGTGGAACAATGAGTAATTTTTTCTTGAAAGTTCTTCATCTCGTCATTATCCTGCCAGCTCTCATAATTGACAAACAACTCAAAGTGAGAAATTCAAGAATAAATAGGTGTGAAAGGCTTTAAAAGATTAATTTATTTACCATAGGCAGTATTCTTGGTTTCGTGATTCAACATTTCTGATCTCTTAATTTGCAGTAGAAATGAAATAACACAGGCTTTGGGTGGGTCAAGTATAAATGTGTATGTAAAATGAGGGACAGCTGAGAGATTTGTTATAAATATATAACATGCCTGCCTTTGGGCACCAGCAACTTGACTTGTAGTATTTCCTACAATGGGTTTAGGAAATGCCACGGTAAATTTAATTATATTAAGCAGTGGGTATTGGTATTTTTAAAAGGTGGCCATTGTATTAGTATGTATATTTTGGCAAACTAATCTAAGTAGGAGCTTTTATCAAAAGCTAAACCAGACAGTGTATCTCAAGCATATTATCAGTAATGTCAGCAATGTTCTCACAGCTCAGTAGGGTTTATTTTGTCCTAAACGTCCATGGTCCTGATTCTGCAAGCAGATCTACATGAGTGTGAAGTTTTACTGATGGTAGTGATGCTTCACATGGGTTCAAGAGTGGACTCACTTGCAAGATCTGAGTCTATATCTGTTAATTCCTGGAGACTCCAGGACAATCCTGGAGGGTTGGTCACTCACAGTGTATGTCGTGTGTGTGTTAACAGTTTTAGGGCAGAGGTGACAGTTTGCTGTGCATGTTAGTCTTAGGTATGGGAGAGGCTGTTGTGGATATTCATCTCCTGGGGGAGGGGGTGTAGGTAGGGTTACTTTTCCACCCCCACCCAAGGTAAGCCAGATGTAATCCCAACCACAAGGCAACTTTGCAACTCCCCCTTCAACAGTCACTTACAGTATCTAGTCACATATATAAAATTGATAACATCACTGAATGTGGTGTACGTTGCTGTGTGTGTGTTACAGTCTCATGGGATGGGTGTGTGTGTGTTACAGTCTCAGAGTATACATGAGAGAGGTTGCTGTATGTGTGTTACAGTCTCACTGAGTAGAGTTTGCTGTATGTGTTACAGCCTCACAACACACCCACACACCCAACAACCACCACTTGGCCACCATGAGACTGTAACACACCCAACAACCACCACATGGCCACCGTGACACTGTAACACACCAACCCTTATCACTCCTATGACACTGTAACATTCCCAACAACCACATGGCCACCGTGAGATTGTAACAAACCCAGCAACCTACCCTCACCTCCTGTGAGATTGTAACACACCCAGCAACCTCCCCATTGCCTGCGTGAGACTGAAACACACCAGGCAACCTACCCTCACCTCCTGTGACACTGCGTTGGTGTCACTAGGCATAAATTTAGGCCTCAGTGAACATGTTGAACTCTACTTGATCTAGAAAGCTAGCAGCTGTGAAATTAAATGTGTCACAGTAAGTTATCAGTTGCAGCACAGCTAAAACCGGTCTAAAGCAGTAGTGATAAGGCCTGTGCACCTTTAGCAATGTCTGTTACAGCTATCCCCCTATTCTATTTTGTTTCTTACAGCTGTCCCCTTACTCCATTTTGTTTTTTGTTCTCCTCCTGTAGCCGCCCCTCCCTGGCTGTTAAGTTGTTTACCAGGGCTACTGCCCTTCTCAAAGGGAGGGCCCCTTAAAGTTGTTTACCAAGAGCCATTGCCCTTCTCAAAGGGATGGCCACTTGTGTGCGTGCTAAGTGGGCGACCACTGCCTGTTCAATAGGGTGTCCCTGTTCACCTACTTGTTAACTGGGCTGTGTAAGGAGGCAATGCAGAGCGCAAGACCTATTGTGTTTTAAGATCCTGGGCATGGTCATAGATCCTGTGATTTTGAGTCACTACTGCACAGGACTCTGCCAAGCATTCTCGTCTCACCTGCAGGTTTTCCCTATCCTCTCCTACCCTGTATCAAGGAGGAGCCAATCAAAGTACTGGTGGGAATACTGCTAATTTGCCTTTAAAACCAGGACATTTTCTGGATCAGACCCCAGGAAGGTCCTTGCTTTGCCACCTGGGTTTCTGATCAGCTAGGGTCTTTGGGGGGCCCCTCCGCTCTCGTTTGTTTTTGAGTGTACCCCCCGTTTAAACTCCCCCTCCCACAAAGAACGACTTGCCTGCTGAGAGATCCTGATTATCGAGACCGTATCTAGCCTTCCTGATGTTCTGCTGCTTCTGCTTCGCTGCTTACCTGGGGGCGCGTAGAAATCCTCTGGGAAAACGTTCCTATACTTTTAATTATTATTAGCTGCTGGCTCGTCTCCCCAGCACACAGACTCAAAGCTAAACCTTGATCTGTGTCTCAAACCGTCTCCTAAACTCCGCGGCCACTTGCCTAAAATAGTTTGGCGCGCTAAGCTCTGCTCTGGGCTTTGCCTCGGGCCTCGGCTTTTCAGCGTATCCACTGCTGCAGCCACAAATCCCTTGGCTTCCTTCGAGCTGGATCCTGGGCTGCCAGCTTGCACCCCCCCCCCCATGCCTGCTAAGGTGCACCTATTATGAATCAATTCTAGCTAGATAAGTTGTATATCATTTTGCATAGCTGTGGTTAAGTAGGTTTAGAGAATGTTTATTGTGCTCTGTAAGTAGGATAACAAATTGTTGCAATTGTGTCTGTTACTTACGTGCTAATTTGTGTAGCTTGGTTAGTTAGTATCATAGATAAATTTATTGGCTGTTCTGTATAATTGTGGTTACAGTCTGTCTCCCGCTGCCCCACCCTAGCCCCCTTCCCCCCCCAGTCACATGTTTAATAACTTGCAGCCCTGCCTGCTCTCTGTGTCTCCCTGAAGTTTAAACTCCTCTGCCCAATCTGCTCCTCTTCCCCTATCCCCGCAACCTCATTCCCTAACCACTGCTTTCTCTCTCTCCTCTCTTTTTTAACCTCCTCCCCGCGTTCACCCCGCCCTGACAGCCCCCAAACTCAATTGTATACTAAGTCTAGCATAAAACCCCATTGTTCGCTCGAACACACAGCTGCAATTTAAATTTATACCCTGTGACTCATTTTCCTAAGTTTTTGATATTAACACATTTTTCCCATAAGTAGTTGGTTATATCTGCTGTAACACACCCTTTTACCATAAGAAATTTTAGCTACCTGTACATTTATACTTTCGTGTTAATCGGTTACCAACTTATTGTACCCCACTGATGACCCACTATGGAAACTCCCTATACTATTTACTAAAGAACCCCTCACCCAATTGTCTACTAACAAACCCCATGACCCTTCAACAACTGATTTCCCTGTTTTGCATTTCTTAATAAAGTTTATTACACCCACCAGTGCCGTAGTTGTCCCCCAAGAATCCCCTACCTGCTGGCAGGTCAAGCAAAAGAAAGATAAACTCGGCAGAAGGAAACTTAACTAACGAGGCTGCCATGGCCAAGATTTCTATGCAGCTGCGCTTACGTAACTGCTACAGGGGGCGGAAGGAGGAGGAGGAAGAGGGAGGGGGGAAGAAAGAGAAAAAACAAACTTACAAAGGGAAAGCCGCTTGTGTGGGGGTGCATGATTTGAGGCGTTCGTCCCTTGCACTGCTTTGAGATCTCCAATTAAACTTTGCTTGCATCTCACCTGGGGTGTGTTCATGGCGCTTTGCACTCTGGGCAACGATCACGTTCCTTGCCTCAGGCACTCTGTGTCGCAACAACTGTAACTCACTCAGCAGCCCCGCATCACCTAGTGAGATTGTAACGCACACAGCACCCTGTGAGACAACACACCCAGCAACACTCCCCCATCATCACCCATCCCCCATGAGACTAACACATCCAGCTGCCCATAACTCTGTGACACTGTAACACAACTAACAACCCCCCTTCCCCTGTGATGAACTGTAACACACTGACTACCCAACCATTCCAACTGCAACACCCAGCAAACTCAGTAACTCTATGACACTGTAATGCAGCAGCAGCTGGCGCCCTCCTCTCGAGTGGAAACCTCCAGCACACCTGGAAGACTACGACCCACACAGCAACCACAAGCCCAGGTTCCATGAGATTGTAACAGACACACACACAAGCAATCTGCCTGAATCCTGTGAGACTGTAACAGGCACAGAAACCTGCATGACCTCATACACCTCTCGAGACTCACACAACACACAACAATCCCACTCCCTTACAGTGGTCACAGTGCCATGTGGCCGCTGCTGGAGTGTTACAGTGTCACGGCGGCTCATCGTGGCGGTGTGGATGTGTCACAGTGGCCATGTGGTGGTTGTTGGGTGTGTTACAGTGTCACGGTGGCCATGTGGCGGTGTTGGATGTGTTACAGTCTCACGGTGGCCATGTGGCGGTTATTGGGTGTGTTACAGCCTCACAGGGTGATGGGGCCGAGCTGAGTCTCACCATCTCGGACCAGGAGGCATCGTGCCGCTGTAATGCGCCCGACGGGCCAGGGTCCGCGCAGGGCACGACGCTAGGGCGCGGATAAGAGCGTGGCTAAGCGCGAAGCGAATCTCTGAGCGCGCCACCGTCACCACGCCTCTTCCTGCTCTTACGTCACGCTCCCCAAGATGGCTGCTGGGCAAGGCAGGAAGTGACGCACCCTAGCGCGCCCCGCGGCGGACCGAATTTCCGCTCTATTTGAAAGTGTTCGGCGCCGCGGCTGCTGCTGCTATTGTTTCCCGCGGTTCCGGGCCCTCAGCGTGATGGCCGCCTTCGCCATGGAGCTGCCGCCGGCCGGTAAACAGGGTGTTGCGGGGCTGGGGGCGGCTCCGGCTGTTACCGCGGCGGGTGGTGCGGGGCAAGTCGCGGCCGGGGAGAGAGGGAGAGACCGGCGTGTCAGCGGCCTGGCTCCCCGCCGTGTGCGGCGCTGCACGGCCCCGGCCGCGCTCTCCACCTGGCCAGTGACGGTATCGTAAGGCTGCGCTGGCTCTCCCGTGTCCCGGCGTTTAGCGCTGCCGTGATGGGCGGCGATCCGAGCCGTGCAGCTGCCTACAGGCCTGGCAGCGCCTGTAGCTCCCTGGTGCGAGAGCGGCTGCGGGGCTGACCTGGGGCAGGGGCCATCATGGCTGCGGGATCGCAGCACCAGGAGCGCTTCCCTCCTGTCCTGCCGGTGCCAGTCACCACGCTCAGCACGTCGTGGCTGGAAGCTACACACACAAGCTACAGCAGCGCAGCGCCACATCGTTAATGGTCCGTGGGAGCTGGGTGCTTCCTTACTTTGAAACATGCGGCCCCCAGCGACTGTCACTTGTGCAGTGACGTGACTGGGCCGGGCGACGCACCGAGGCAGGGAGGGGGGCTGGATTAGGCCCTAGAAGTTCCTTGGTCCGTCCCTACAGTGTGAGCGCTCTGTGCTGCAAAATGAAACTAGGAGCAGGAGGAAAGTAATATGTGAAGTTGGTTATTATTTCTTTAAAGTGATAAGAAATAACAGCTGCTATGGTCACTGAACATGCAGGTTTAGCTGGTATTGTTTCTGAGTATAAAAGTAAGTCCGTAATGAGGAACGTTCTTTCATATCAATTTCACAGCACTAATTTTAACTTTCTTGTAATTTTCCATCAGAGAAATTCTTTATCCTTAGGAACTGTGGTATGTTGAATCACAAATATGCTTAGATTCTTAAATTTTGTTTTACTAATACAGGAGCTGAACCAATGACTCTTGGTTCCCCCACCTCTCCAAAGCCAGGAGCTGGTGCTCAGTTCTTACCTGGATTTTTAATGGGCGATTTACCAGCTCCAATGACTCCACAACCTCGCTCTTTAAGTGGCCTTTCTGTTGGTGTGATGGAAATGAGGTCTCCTTTACTTACAGGTGAATACATTTTTCTATGAAGCCTTTTGTAGAAGTAGCTGTGTATTTTTTTAATTTAAAAAAGGCTAGCTTTGATTTACCAATCCAGTGATTTTTTTTGTTCAAATCTGAGCCTCCCTCATTTTCCAAACTGTAGTTGCTAAAGATGACCCCAGACATATTGAAATTAGTTTGAATAGCCAATTATTGCAAATACTTTTTGAACAAGTTTCATGGTGATTTAACTGTGATTTTTTTCAATCTAACAAAATTTCCTCAAGAAGTATAATGTGAGTTTCTGCTGGAATAGGTTCATTCTGAGGTCAGACATTTGACTTGTCAAAAATAATTGATCAGTTAAGTGGTCATAAACGGTCAAATATTTTAAAGCGCTAATTAATGTAACTGGTAAAGTGAAAGCAACTTGAGAAATAAAAATTATAGCACATAGGGATTTTTGTTGATATGAAATAGTATAGTGCTGGCATAAATAGCTCTAGCAAAGTATGATCAAATTCGCTTTCCTGGTCAGAGGGTACACTATCCAAAAAACCCCAATAACTGATTTGACGAACGTCTGAAGCCTTTCTAGGATTAGGAGTTTTCAATGCTCAGCCAGCTAGAGTAGCAAAAATCTTATTAGAAGATGAAGAAATGGAATTAGCTTGACTTTCAGAAAAGGAAAAAGTGGGGGTTTATTTACACAAGTATTTAATGAGAGTTGGTTGTTTGCTTTATTGAAGGTGGGGGAAGTGTTGTGGAAAGTGTTAATAGATATGATACTTTTGTTTAAGGGAGAGGCTTACATGGCTGAGCATCTTTCCGCTGAGGAAGTAGGTTTAATGAGTGGATGCTCCCTTCCACATTACCTTTTTAATTTCTCTAAATTTGTTTAGAGTGTAAAATCTTCAGGAAAGTAACTATATGTTTATCTTGTTTTAATGTACATTGTAAACAGCCATGTGGATTGATGGTGTGGTACACAAGTAAAGATATACATGGAGTGTTTGTTCTAGAAGATTCCAGAAAATCAAGATGCTCAGCTGTCAGTTCGCTTTTTCCCATATTCCTTTAAGTATGTCTACACTGTGGGGACAACAGTGATATAGCTATGGCTATGCTGGCATGCTGTGGTAGTGTAGACACTGCTTACAGTGACAGGGATTTTCTGTAGTTTTAGGAATACCATCTCTCCAAGTGACAGTAGCTAGGTTGATGGAAGCATCTCCATCACTAGAGGTTAGGTAACTATGCTGGTCAGCATTGGAGGTGGATTTATCACAACACTAAGCACCATAGCTATGTTAACCTAAATTTTAATTGCAGACCAAGTATGAGTGATCAAGACCTTAAGCAGGCTTCTTACAGATGGCACCATCATGCAGTCAAAAAGATAGTTCTACTGCCTACATCAGGTTGGCCAGAGCTAGGCCAGCTGGAGTGGCCTCGGTTAACTGGTTAACCAGTTAAACAATTAAAATTATATTGTTTATATCCCTAATTCAATCTATACTAAAGGGAGTTTGGTTTCCTACAGGTAGATTGCTGGTAAAAGTAGCTCCTCTGCTAGTTGGGAAGTTGTTTGATCAAAGCAGTGATCTGTTGTGCTAGCACAAATAAAATGAAGCTTTTGGAAACATTTGATTTTAAAATACTGTATTTTTAAGGAAGACATTACTAGTAAATCTGCTTGAGAAATTGTACATAGATAAAACTGTCATTGAGGAAGAACTAAAAATCTTTTTCAGAATATGTCGTGGTCTCTGACTCTTTGTTCTTGTGGGGTGCCTATTAGCTCCATTAGATGAAAGCTGTCAAGTTAAATTGGGCATATATGGGAAAATTATTGATTACATAGGCATTACTGATTACATAGGCACGTAGTAAGTAATGTATATCTACTGTTTTCCCTCCTGGCTACTGGGAAAATTGTGTGATTCTGTTCTCCATCCTGACATCTGGGTGTGTGGAAGAGGCTTTATCCCTCTCTCTGCTCTTACCCAGAGGAATGCAATACAGTGTCAACTTTTCTCCCTTCCTTAGACACACTTACCAGCTTCTACATCTCTAAATCAATGTATTCAATGTCCCAGAGGAAGTAGGAAGTATTTGTTTCACTGAATCAACTGCATGGGTATAGTGTGATTACTTACTGGGTTTAGCATGCTAGTGCCACTGGGCAAAGGTTCCATTATGGAGGAGGGGGTTAAAGGTGCAGAATGCAGTACTGATATGTTCTGTCCCCTTTGAGCTATTGTGTCAATATTTCAGTATAACTGGTCTAAATATCACTTTGGACTGAAATGTGCTGTTACTTTCAGCTAATGAACTAATTGATTAGCTTTTTTAAAGTGTTCATAAATAGAAATTTCAGCAGTTTATGTTGCATTGTCTGTTAAGGACTTGGGGCTCCTGATTTTCTTAAAATACAAACTCTTCAGAAAATTACCAACACAAATTTAGAATAACAATGTAGATTTAACTTAATCCTCCAAATTAGGAGTTACTGCAATAGAGAATAAATTGCCACAAATTTGACACCCCACAAGACAGTGAAAGTAGGGCTTCTATCTAAGTCTTGAGGGATGATTGGAGGCAAGCCATCAGATAGTCTAACTACAAGACCCAAAATGGGGCAAGATTGAACATGTCACCTTAAATTTGGGTTAATTTAAGAGATGAGTAACCTGGAGGTATTAATTGTGGATGCTCCATATAGTTCTTTATAGCAACTTCTGGACATTTTGAGCTATTAAAAGTATAAATGATTGGAGGACTTTTGGAGTATGTCTAACCAGCAGCTGGGAAGTGTCATTCCCAGCTCAGGTAGATGTACATGTGCTAGTTCTGCTTGAACAAGCACCTTAAAAAAATAATTAAAAAAAAAAAAAAGGCGGCTGCAACAGTACAAGCAGAGTCTTGAACTAGCTGCCCAAGTACAATCCTGCCTGATGTCCTCAGAGCATGCGTGGCTGGCTATCTGTTGAGGGAACACACCTGTTTTAAGGCAATAGCTTTAGCAGAGCTATCAAGTGTATACCCATCAACCCCCTCAATTGATGTATAGATATACCCACTGCTTTCTGCAGCTCACAAATAATTCATTCATAGGGAGTCTTGTAGTGCAGGATTGAGAAATACATTTGAATTGGATAGCAATAGAAGTTTAGTTTAGATATTATTGACTTACTGAGTTCCACATGCACAACTATTCTCTTGAGCATGCCCATGTAAATGTTCTCTTGGGTGCATCAAGTTTCTTTAAATCAGTTTAATTTCTTGAGCTACTCTTACTATAGCCTTGTGTTGTGTGGCACCCAGAAGCTCCGGTCAGATTTGTGGTCCTGTTTTGGTTGATGCTGTATAAATTTATAGGCAGTTAGTCTTTGCCCCAAAGAGCTTACAGTCTAGTTTATGACCTAACACAAATGTTACCAATTGGAGGGAAAAGATAATTTGAGCAATGATAATGAGATTGTTAAGGTGTGCATGCAGTTAAATGTTTCAAAATCCTTGATTACTCATATAGACGTCTTAATCTCCCATGGCCCTTTGTTGTTGATTAAGGTCTCATGATGTGTTCTGTTTCATGCTGTAGTGCAGTTGGTTAATATAAAATGACTGTTGTGAATACTACATTGTTACTCTGCCATAAAACAGCAAGAGGTAACTGGAAATATAGTTGTTAAATAACATTAAAAATTAGAAGAAAATGAAAAGGAACATCTAAATGGATTTGGGTTAGATGGGTTTAGAACAGGGGTTGGCAGCCTTTCAGAAGTGGTGTGCCGAGTCTTCATTTATTCACTCTAATTTAAGGTTTCGCATGCCGGTAATACATTTTAACATTTTTAGAAGGTCTCTTTCTGTAAGTCTATAATATATAACTAAACTATTGTTGTATCTAAAGTAAAAAAGGGTTTTCAAAATGTTTAAGAAGCTTTATTTAAAATTAAATTAAAATGCAGAGTCCCCCAGACCGGTGGCCAGGACCTGGGCGGTGTGAGTGCCACTGAAAATCAGCTCGAGTGCCGCAGGTTGTCCACCCCTGGTTTAGAAGTTCCTCTAACTTTGACATTGCAAAAATCAGTGCAGTTGTTGTAAACTGATCCTGGAGAGTAGTCTTGCGTCTTTAAGTAGTGTAGTTCATGACTATTTTTAAAAAAAAATATCTGTGATTATCCTCTTGTACATTCATACAATCGTAATCTTAGTGTAAACAGTCCTCAAATCCTGCTATTGTACTATATCCAGATACATTAGGCATCTAGCATTTCATATGTTGTCCAAACATCAACAATGAAACCAAGTGACAAATTAGGGTTGTTATGTTTGTATTACAAGCGTAATATTAACTCTTGTACATTAATACTATTTTTCTAACAAAGTACATAGACCACACTCTGACAGTGTCCACAGAAATGCAAAACAGAACTCACAATTTAAAGTCACTTCACTTTCAGTGAGTGGATAGTAGTAATCAAAACTCATGTCATATAATCTTTGAAGTTACCGGATATATTCCCCTATTGCTTTAGTGTTGTGCCATACAGTATTTTTTTTCATGCTGTGTTCTGTAACTTTAAATGTTATAAGCAGCAAATGCATTGCCACTGGAAGACCATTGGGTAATTATTAGGGACTGGGTTTTGATAGCCTTCCTCATGTTGAGTAGTACTCTGTAAAATGTCCTGTTTACTTCAATGGGACAACTGAAGGAGTTAAAGTGCTACTCAGAGTGAGTGATAGTGTCAAAATCTGGCCCTTTGATCTGTCCGATTCTGAAACAAGTGTACTGAAAACTGTCCAACCAAGTAGTTGAACAGTCTGTTCTTAGTTTATAGAAATTAGGTGTCGAGGGAGGGGTGGGGCGGACAGTTAAAAAACTAACTGGACAGTCTGTGATCAGATGATTGCTAAATGTTTGAATGTCAAAAGGCTAAAGTTTCAAAATTTATCTGGTGGAGTAAATGGAAATGATAGGCTTTCTACTTGCTCCTTTCCGTTGCAGGTGGATCTCCTCCACAACCAGTAGTTCCTACTCATAAGGATAAAAGTGGTGCTCCCCCTGTTAGAAGTATATATGATGAATTATCTAGTCCAGGACTTGGATCTACACCTCTAACCTCAAGAAAACCAGTAAGTGGTAATCTTAAAGGTTAGTTGCAAAGCTCAACTGAAACTTGAGTTAACTTAGATAGTGAATGTCTTTACTTCCCAGGTCGAGGGCAGGCATTTGATTCATAGAATTTTTATTTCAGTGTTTAATGCCTCTCAAGCTCTGGTTAGTGAGGGTCATCAGCTCCTGAATCTTAACTTAACTCAATTTTCACTTTAGTCTGGTTACCAGCTGCTTAATCTGACAGACAAGCACTGCAATATTAGCATGTACCTCCTTTAGTTTTTTTCCTCTTCCTCCATATGACTTTGGAGGGTGAAATATGAAATCAAGGAATTTCTCTTGAAACAAAACCAGTCAAGTGTCTTACATCAGACCAGAAGTTACATATCTTTACATGTTTGTCACAGCTTAATTAAGACTTAAAATACAGGAAGACAAAATATTTTTAATTTTTTTTTGGGTATCAATAATGCAACAAAAAATTAGCGTAAATGAGATGGCAGCATTCTGTCGCAGCAATGGGGCACTGCCAGCAATAGCAAGTCATCTTCATGCTTTTCAGTTAAATTCTACTGAGTGAAATGCCTGGTTAAACTTTCAGTTTCTGAAGCAGGCCATCATCAACAGGCCAGAAGTAAGATTTCTGGAAGGTCAATTCAGTAACCTGTCATTCAGTCTCTTGATTCGTAATAAGAGAGCAAATACTTTCACTAGAAAACTCTTCTATTACTAAAGAGAACTGACTTAACTCTATTGATTTGTACTTTATTCTGCCTAGAACATAGGCATGTTTTCTGGCATAAGGATCTTAAATTGAAAATAAGTTTTTATGAAGGGGAGAAGCCACTAATGTAGACTGAAGGGCTGGAGACTTCCCAGAATGCATACCAGTTCTTTCACTATAGTTAATAGTGCCTGTTAAATTTAAAAGTACTTCTGTTTTCTTAATCATATTTTGTTTTTAAGAAAAAACATGCTGCCTTTAATGTTGAAAGGGCATTGTTGAAGCCCTTACTTAAAACACTAGGTGTCTCAAAAGGAAATGTCAAACTTCTGAATCTTATGTTTCAGTTTGGAAGGGGGTAAAGAAGAGAATAGCTAGCATAGGGTAAAAGTCATTCAAGGGTCGGTAATCCAACTGAGTGTTCTAGTCATACTGCAGATGTTGCTGAAGCTTACAACTGAGTGAAGGGAAGGGGACCTACCAACTTAAAGAACTGATAAACACAAGTGAGGCCTCTCGTTTGATATGTTTTGTGAATATTTATTAAGCTGTTGCAGTGAGTTATGTTTTCTTAACTCTTCAAAATAATAAAAGGTCTTTGGTATAGATGCAAAATACTTATTCATTCTTGGCAAAACATTGCTGTTTATAGGAAAGCTGACTTTTACTTGAGTAGTTCGGAGGCCCCTCAATCTGTGGTGTGCATAAATGTCCCTATTTTATTATGATTGGTTGCTGTCTAGATGGCAACTGCCTTATGAACAAATTTATAAGCAGTGTGCTGTTCACAATGTTTCCCCAGTGTTAAATAGTTACTAGGGGAGTTCACTGTGTAAAAGAATAGGAGTTAGATACTTAGTCAGAAGACCTGTAGTCAATTGCACTTTGTTCCACAAGGATAAACATTCATTCATTATCTACCAATTGAGAGTTATTTGGATATACAAGGAATTTACTAGGTTTATATAAATTATTGCATGTTAGGATCCGCTTACTGGGTTTGCACAATTGTTTCACTAGCTGCAAGCAGAAGAATATTTGGTTTAAATTGATATTGGGGCAAAAATTTAACTTTTTTTCTCCTGATTTTCAACAATTGGGCTGAAAACCGGTCTCTTCTTTTCATAGTATGTACCTGCAACTATGATTTGTACTCTTCTGTATTTTAATGCAGCCCAGCTATTCTGTAACGCAGAGTCCATTGGTTGGAACTATGCCAGCAACCCCTGGAACAGGTAGACATCCTGTCAAACTGCTTGCTATACTCCTGTTAGCATGGTAGAGGGCCAACTCTGTCTGAACTCTTTCACTTTTTTGTAAATTTGCCTTGCAAATAAGTAGCATTCTTTCCGCTTGCAGGCCATAAATGTGAGCAGGAAAGTACTGCCTTGTTTGTTGTTACAGTACTGCAGCCAGAACAAGAACTATGCTGTAGAACTCCTTCTGTTGTATTGAACACAGAGGCAGAAGTGGCAGCTCTTAAGGAATGCTATGGAGGATGAGACATGGTGCCACCATTCTAAAGCCTCCTCATTTCTTTGTATGAACCCAGCGGTGTCTTGTAAAGCTTCTGCTGGGTTCTTTGCTCCCACAGTAGCCTCTGCACGGTAGATGCAGGATCAGGATTTGGCCCCATTTCTAGCAGCAGCCAATGAAGGTGTGGTAAGTAGCTCAGTCACAGAACTTAGCAACGTGTTTTCAAATTTCACTAGACTGAAGCGTGAGTTAATGTTGTTCTGCTGTGTTTATGAAAATAAATCACCTAATTTTTCCTACTAAAATAATCTTGATATCAAATTTATACTCTTAGGTGCCTAGCTTTCTGCACTACTCTGACTAGCTTAGTTACAGTAGCAATTTATTGAAACCAATCCTATTTCAATTTAACAGCTACAGGTGTATTTAGTCCTGCAAGTATTGGACAGCCCAGAAAGACTACACTGTCTCCTGCTCAGCTGGATCCTTTCTACACTCAAGGGGATTCTTTAACCTCAGAAGATCATCTCGATGACACCTGGGTAACTGTATTTGGGTGAGTGATCTGCAGCATTTTTCTAAGAAATCTAATCGCAAAGTCCTTATATCTGGCTATTTTGTTTGAGTGCTGGTACATATAGATGTAAAAACTATACATTTTTCAGTGATGTATGAGTTTTAATTACTTCAGTTTTCTACACTACAGTACACTGAAATTTAACTTGCTTCTTAGGAAGTGGGTGAGAGTGGGGAGTGCAAGGCCAGAAAGAAGCAGCAGTAGGACATTGTGTTGGAGTACTAGCAATCACAGGACTCGATCCTCAAAGCCAGGAGACAGCAAGTGGAATACATCTGCTAAACAGTAAAGTGGCTTTCTTAGGAAATCTGCACATCATTCTCTTCATGCAAAAATGTAGATGATGATGAGCCAAAAAGATCTAGAACATTCTGTTATCTTAAATACTGTTTCAGAATCAGTGATTAATGAACAGTTCAGCTGATGATGTACTTTTGGGAATTCTGCCAAGGATATATATTTTAGCAAAACATTATAGAATATTTAGTGTGTTCTATAATAGTTTCTCACTGAACAGCATTTTGAGTGTCTTGTCTGTTGCTTTCAGGTTTCCTCAAGCGTCTGCTTCCTATATTCTACTACAGTTTGCGCAGTATGGAAACATATTAAAGCATGTGGTAAGTCTTACGTTGACTGTCTCCTAAAAACATATGCTAATTTGTTCATTCTTCAAATACTAAATTTCACTGCTTCCAACCAAAACCGAGACAGATGTCCAATACAGGAAACTGGATGCATATTCGGTATCAGTCCAAACTGCAAGCCCGGAAAGCCTTAAGCAAAGATGGAAGGATTTTTGGTGAATCTATCATGATCGGAGTCAAGCCTTGTATAGACAAAGTAAGTTAGCTATCCATTCTGTATGGAATGACAAATTAAATTATAAGGCATTTTTGTTTTGGTCTCTTCCTTTGCTTTTTCTTTTCCAGAAGCATGTAGATGAGTGGGAGGGAAGGGGGGAAGGGTTCATATGTTAAATCGGGTGGCATACATCAGTAATTTGCAGTAGTAGAGTCCTTTGTTATCTGAGGACTTAACATGGAAACTAGAACAGTGTACAGCAGTGTTCCACCACACTTAAGGCTGTGAAGTGGGTATATTAATTCATCTAAAACTGCAGGGGAAATGTAGCTGGGTAGAATGCATTTACCCGAGTTGGAATTTGATTCACTACGATTAATACTTTGCTGGTTACTAACTACTACAGTTCTGCAATTTCACATTTGAGTTCCTTCAGAACTCTTGGGTGAATACCATTTGGTCTTGGTGACTGAAACTAAAAAGTTGTAAGTTTGTTCCAAAACCTTCTCTAAATGACACTTCAATCTGGGACAGTTCCTCTGATTTTTCACCTAAAAAGAACGGCTCAGGTTTGGGAATCTGCCTCATATCCTCAGCCATGAAGACCGATGCAAAGAATTCATTTAGTTTCTCCACAATGGCCTTATTGTCCTTGAACGCTGCTTTAGCATCTGGATCATCCAGTGGCCCCACTGGTTGTCTAGCAGGCTTCCCGCTTCTGATGTACTTAACGTTGTTTTTTTTTTGGCTATTCTTTTTGAGTCTTTGGCTAGCTTATATATGTTGGCAACTATATATATCCCCATCCAAAACAGTACAGAGACACTTTGTAATTGTCTCCTCTACACTAAGAGGAAAGCACGCCTTCCTGTTTAAACGTCAATTCCTGCAGCACTCTGGCTATCTTGGCAGTCTTATCTATATACTTGCTTGAGCTGACTGTGCTGTCAGATGTAATGGGGTTCAAGTGTGGCTGCAAACCACCTAAAGGGAAGAGTTAATCTACATACCAGACTAAAGGGGGTGAGGGATGAGCAAGAATAATGTAGGACTGGGGAAATACAACTGAATGGGAATAGGCGAACGAATGATTCTGCTCAGAAAATCCTCTAAACAGCACTGAGACCTATTCTTGCCCCAGCTCTAATGGGCTGGCTGTCAAGAAGCTTGTCTTGTGTTGCAGAATCAAAAAATAAAAAGAGGAAAAAAAAATCTTTGGAAAGACAAAATATAAACCTCTGTTCTGGAAAAAGCCATCGGATCACTAACTCTACAGATAACCCAGGATTGTTTGGCAGTAGACTCATGGAAGGATGAAGGGTTGAGCTGACACTACCCAGGTTTGAATCCATAACATTTAGATATTTAACACCCAAGATTGGACCCACGACAAGCTTGTTGAGACTTGCTTTTAGTTTATTTATAAATCACTAAAATCATGTTTGTACTGTTTTCAGATTTGGTCGTGATGTTATCTCGAAGGCTAGTAAATCATTAATTCACCACTAGCTTATACTAGCATCATTCAGTTCTTTTAAATAAGCATTTTTCTTACTACTGCTCTGTGCATTAATGTTCATCATAGAACATGTACTGGTAGTTCAGTGTCTGGTACACTGTATGTAAATATCTTACATACTCTTCATTGAATACATAATGGCAACTTTATTAGAGTCCTGGTCCAACTTGAGCTGCTGGGTTATTACTTTTTGTCAGATCAAATCCAGTTACTGCATTAACTGGAATTAAACTGATATGCACCTAGTATTTGCTTCCAGTTTATTGACATTTAAATAGCCTATTCCCCCTCTCTTTTAAGAGTGTGATGGAAAGTTTTGACAGAGGCTCCGCATCCTCCATGTCTTCAGTCTTCACACCACCGACAAAAACCTTAGGCACACCGATGCAGCCTGCAAGTACTCCAAGGATTTCTACAATGAGACCTCTTGCAACAGCATATAGAGCTTCCACTAGTGACTATCAGGTATTTTGAGAGGGTAGAGAGCGACAAAGGTTACAAAATACATAAGCAGATTTCCAAAAAAGGAATTTGTATTGTTATTGACTTTCTCAAGGTAAACTGCAACAGAAATAACTAAGCAAAAAGACACGCTGAATGCATGTTTGTAGTTTCTGTACTACGTAGTGGGGACATCAGCACATCGTTCTAGACATAACTCATTTTTCATCTCCACCTGTACTTTGCTCCTTTCCCACTTGTCAAGGCAGTTTTTTTTTTTTCAAACTTGCCTACATAGCCTATCCATCTGTCAAAAAGCTTTCAGAATGACTTTTTTTTAAGAAGGCCAGCTTCTTACCTCATCTGTCCATTCCAAGAAGTTGAATTTGTGTTGAGACCCATAGATGCCCAATTTTACAGTCACAGTAATTCTAAGGGCTGGGGTGTGTAAATAGAATGAATGCATGCTGGCTGACCAAGTGTTTTTTGTTTCTTTTAGGTGGTTTCTGACAGACAAACCCCAAGGAAAGATGAAAGTATTGTATCTAAAGCTATGGAATACATGTTTGGCTGGTAATAAGCAATGCAAAGTATTACACTAAAACACAGGGCTACAAATAAACTGCCAGCTTCCTGGTTAGTTGTATAACCATTCATGGCAGTATTTCAGCTTCCCTTCATACCAGTTATGCCTTTGAGAGGAGAATTCAGCGTTCATTGTTTGCACTTTAAATGATGGCAATGTACACAGCGTTTTAAGATGTTAATCTTAAACTAATCAGTGTAAATACAAGTGGTCTCTTGCTGTTTGTGCTCTAGTGATTGCATGACTTCAGGAAAAAAGTCAGTACTGATTTGCTGTAAGTTATGGAATTGTTAATTATACTTTCCAGTAAAGTGAGAATGTATAAATAACACAGTTCACTGTTTCCCAGTAATATAACAATATTTCTTAATCTTTTCTGGAAAGATGGTAAGTGTTTTGCAGGATGAACACTATGTATTCTAGTAAAAAATGGGATTTTTCTTGGGCTACCAATTTTAAAATGAATGTTAAATTTTAATTTGGATGCTATTTAATGTTTCTCTGTTTATATTATATAATCATCTTGGAGTTCCATTCTAAATGTTCATAACAGCCTTTTAAACTTTTTAATTTACATTTTCCTAATAAAATTTAATTAAGAGTTTGCAAAGTTGAGTTCTTTTAAAAGCTTGAGTGACCCATGTGTTCATGAACTTCCCATTTGTCTCACAGGTTTGAGCCAGGCATATTGCATGTACCACCTGAACTTACATGGCACTGTGTCAGGGCTGAGGTAGCCAGTACACCAAATGGGTGAATTTAATTTGCCGGAATTAGTAACACTATTAAGATTTAAATTTGGAGCTACTAAGAAGCTAATATAGTGGTGCACTGTACCACTTATTAATACCTTATGCTTTATTTAGAAAAGATCAAAAATATGCTGCACAAACTGTTATGTTTCACCAGGACTAAAATACATCCTCCCCTTGAATGCACAAGACATGCCTGCTTTTCACCATATTCAGCACATTACCATTTGAAACAAGCAGTTAAAAATATCCAACAGCAATAGCAAGTAGAAAAAATTCCTAAACTCTAACTTGGCCAGAACAAGGACTAAACTAAGTACTGCAGGGGGCCAAAGCCTTTTTCATCCTAAGACTTTCTAAAGAAGAAGCTATTTCTGGTATGTTGGCAGAATAGTGAATAAAGGATAGAATGCTGTCTTTTTTGAATTACCAACATACTTTCCTTCAGTACCCAGGACTTTCCTGAGAGGTGGCCTATCTGGGACCGAGGAGGCTTCACCCTACATTATGTGAGATCCATAATCATAGATTGAGATGTGGTTAAATATAGCTTATTTTTTCTACATTTACTCAAAGGGAAAAATCTTGTCTCCGTACGCTACTACCCCTACACAAAGTTACAAACTTCATCCTCACTGTAAATTTCTCTTTCTCGAGGTGCTGGAGAGGAAACTTTTCTCTCCCCTCAATAACCTTCATATTTTTCAATTCATATTGGGCTCTAGTAATTCCTCAGAATTCAGTTCTACAGCTGATGGCAACCCCTTTAGCTTGGGGCAGCATGTGGCTCAGTGCACCACTGATATTGTATCCCAGCAGTTTGTACTTGGTTCCAGAATATATCAAAGAAGGTGCATGTGTCTTTGCTCCCAAATAGAAACCAACTATACATGGTACTTCTTAGAGCTTACACAAAGCTGGGAACATAAAACCATGTGGAACATATGCAGTCTTAAGCCTTGTCTAAATATGTATTGCACCAGTTTAAGATAAATTGGCTTTTAAACTGACTTAAACCAGTGCAAAACACAGCAGAGACTCTATTAGTTTAGGAGTAGCTTATGGTGGTTTAGTTTAAACTTGTTCTTAATTGACTCAAGCTAATTTGATATGAAAGGTTTATTGATTGAAGGGCCCACATAGCTTTATGCACTAGTTTAACTATATCTGTTTTAAATAACCTTTATACAAGCAGTTTCATCTGCTTAACTAGACCAGCCCTGTGCTCCTTTTGAGAGCTGTTATAAAGAGCTGTCCTTTTGTTGGAATCTAAACAGGGACAAGCAATCACCTGTTGTCTATTAATCAGTATGTTGGGTTCCAATTGCTCCTTAATTGCAGTCCCCAGTACACCTGTTCAAAATGCAATACCTTCTTCCTGGCCCCAGCTTCCAAACAGCCTGTTAAACAGATGAGCCCATGCAGAAAACAGGTAAGGAAACTTTTTTTCTGACAACTGGACAAGTACAATCTTTCCTCCTATAAACTCTCATGACTTCCACAGAATTCTTGGTGTACTGTATTTAGCTGCTCACTTTTGATCTCCTGAGTTCCACTCAGATCTATCTCCTTTCTTGCTCACTCTCCCTCCCTTCACTGAACTTAGAGCTCAAGATCATTTGTTCACTAACTAAACTGCTGAACAATTTGATGGCTCACACTGTTCCAAGCACCAGATTTTAGTTTCTTGACTGCTGCTATTTGTTTGTCTTGTTTCTCATGGAGTTTAGGATGACTTTTCTGTCCAGACTGGCACTTTCTCACACACTTTTCTCTTCCTCCCTCCCCGCCCCCATTGATGCTTTCTGTACATTAAAACTGCCTAGGAATGTTAGATATTGGTTCACTTCTCTCTGTAGGCACGGAGAAAACATGCTCAGGATCAAAGAATCAATACACTTTGCTTCTACTGTCTAACTTCTGCTGTTCTGTTGCTGATCTAGGTTCTTCCTGGACTGACTTGAAGTTGTATCACACACTTAATATAATATGTTTCTCCAAATAGTGTCTAATGGTGTGCTGAGTAGCTGTATTCATTTTATTTGTAGACTAGCTCACTTAAAATGGAATGCTCACCATGAATGTAGTAAGAATTATCTAATGTCTTACACACAACATTGCACGAAATGCTCATTTTTTAGAATATGTTGCTGGCAAAAGAAAGCATCTCTATTTTACAAATGAAGAAACTGAATGCTAAGGGGAGGCTTTTCAAAAATGCCTAGAGCATTTAGAGTGTTGTAGCCCTGTTGGTTCCAGGATGTTAAAGAGATGGTGGTGAGATAATCTTTTTCTGGACCAGCTTCTGTTGCTGAAAGATACAAGCTTTTGATATCAATGGGTCCTGTACATGCCTATCACTACATGTGTGCACTAAATGCCCCAACAATTACGTGGGTGAAAGCGGACAATCATCACATTCTTGAATGAACTCTCACAGAAAAATAAAAAATAAAACCCACCGTGTTACCTGTGGGTGAACACTTTTTTCACAAAACAATCACTCCATATCTGACCTCTGTCCTAGTCCTCAAAGGAAACCTGAACAACAACTTCAAAAGATGAGCCTGGGAGCGTAAATTGGTAACTTTGCTAGATTCTAAAAATAATGGTCTTTAATAAAACACAGAATTTATGGCTTATTAAAAGAATCTTTAACCCACTAGCTCTTCTTTTTTGGGTTCTGTTTTTGTCCTGCAGGGATGTTAATGGACCACTTTATCTTGAATGGTATGTGTATTAACTACGTATACTAAACATTTTGTTCCACCTTGTATTTAGGTGACATTCTGAAGAATGACCTGAAGAAATGTGTGTAAGCTCAAAAGGTTATGTCTTTCACCAACAGAAGTTGGTCCAATAGGAGAGTACCTCACCCACCTTCTCTCAAGTATTTAGAGATTTCCAGGGACTTGTGCTCCTAAATCCCATAGGTGCTTTTGAAAATCTCTAGCCTTCTTTTGTCAAGGCCAGAGGGTGAGTTACAGGAGAATTGGCATTAGAAATTTAGGAGTTGTTCCTGTCCTGTGCACTTAGTACTACTGCTTTATAATGGAAAAGTATAGGTACAGATAGCTGACTTGCATTGTACCCTGGAATTAAGGGGCCATTTTGTAAAACTGCTACAAGCTACTCTTAGTATGACCTCTTATGAGTGATGTACTTGAATATTTGGATGCTAATACTTTAACTGAACCACTGAATTTATTAACCTTAATCTTGGATATTGTGGATTATGTACTATACATATTTTATGATTTTTAAACCACACTTTGTACTTTAGGTTAACTTAAGCATTATACCCACATGTCCAGACACTCTCTCCTTAACATGTGTATTATAAAATGTTAACATTAGCTTTAATAAATTTTTTAAATCTGTTCTTATTCAATGTCAGGTTCCCCTAGGCCCCAGTCCTGCAAACTGAAATGTATTCGTCTCAATTGACTTTAATAGGACTTTGTGCAGACTGGGAGATCTACCCACATGGGACCAAGGCCATAATTTTAAACATTTTTTTCATAAACATTCAACATAGTTGTAGCAGGAAAGATTAAACGATTGTCATATCTACTATTATGTCCTAATTCTATACAATTTTAAACTCTTCATTAGTAGGGTCCTGTAGCCTCTGCTACTTCATACCCATTTCATGAACAATTTAGTTGGCAGTGTCCTTTTTGCAGGCAAGTTCATTCCTCGGTAATGGATGAGATCGTAACCACTTCTCATCCCAAAATTTACAACCTGCTTTTAGGTAACTTTCAATCTGGTAACTTTTTGCCCAGATGGACAACTATAGAACACAAATGTGAATGATCAAAAGTTATTTTAACTGTAGTATGTATGTGTTTATTTCTCTAACTGAAAATACAATTTCTACTTCATGTTGTAGACTATCTCCACCTTGTGGCAGCTTTTTAGAACTGTCTGGTTTGCAAGCTTTATAATTGAATTGGAGGTTAAACTTCACCCAACAGCAGTTAATTTTGATGTATCAGTGCATATGCCCTATTAAACCTATGTGAGTAAACAATACCAGAAGAAAAAAGCACATCTTTTAAAAAAGAAATGTAATAAGTTTTCCTCTAGACCAGCAGCGCGGTGGGCAAAAGAGAAGGAAAGTACAGAGCCAGTGTATATATAACAGAAATGTTCTTACCCTGTGTAGCAAACAAATTACAAGGGATGGCTTATGTGTCTAAATATTAGGCTTGAACTATATTGTGACCAGAACCTTACTTAAGTTCCATCAGTATTTACTCATTTATTAATTTTCCAGAGAGATTCTTATGCTCAGATGCTGTTTTTGTCTAGTGAACATTATTTATTTGTATTGTAGGAGTGCCTACAGCTACCACCCAGGGCCCCATTGTGCTAAGCACTGTTCCAACACATCAGCGTTCCCATGATTCCTTTTTGTAAGGGTATAAGGGGTTGTCCACTTCTAGTTCTTTCTTTTCTCTCCTCAGTACCTCTAGCTCAATAAAATAAACTGCCTTTGTGGTAGTGTATAGGGGTAGCTTGTAAAGTGCCTTGGGCGAAGAGTTTTTAGATAATGTAAAGTAGTATTGTCATAGTATAATTCCTCAATCTGGACCTTAGAGTTCAGATATGAGGTACTAGCATAAAGTCCTCTAAGCTTAATCTCCAGCTTAGATCTGATAGGCTGCCACCAGGTCAGGAATTGATAGGGCCTGACCCCCCTTTCCTCTCTCTGGTGTCCCCAACCCTTCCCTGGGGGGACCCCCAGATTCCAAATCCCTTGGAGTCTAAAAGCAGGAGAGATAACCCCTTCCCCCCTCCTTCCCAGGCTTGCCTCTTGGTCTAGCCTGCGAGTACCAAGAAACCTGTTTCTCTGCTTCCCAAGAGATAAGCGTTCTATTCCCTCAGGACAATTGAGATGCAAAATACCAACAGCTTGGCTTTGCCTTCCCTCTTCCTGTCTTCCCGTGAGGGAGACAGATACCTGGTACAGAGATTTCAATTTCTTTGCCTTACTAGAAAAAGAATCTTCCACAAGTTTTGAAAAAGAAAGCTTTATATAGAAAGAGAGAAAATACAGAAATAATAACTTGTATAAACATTAATACAGGCTCCTACTTAAGAAAATATGAATAACCCAGTCTGATTTAAAAAATAGCCAATTTAAATAGACCAGCAATCACACACAGTAAATACAACACAAAGCTCCTCATAGCCGAATTACTTTGCTTTCCTTTGTACTCACAGACTTTTAGTAGAATATCTTAGATAAGATGGAGTTAGAAGAAAAGCTTGTTTACCCATAGCCGAGGAAACAACAAAGACCCTGAGTATACAAATTCCCGCCCCTGACTTTTAAACAATCCAGTTCTCTGATTGGTCCTCCGGTCAGGTGTTTGGTTCCTCTTTACAGGCAAAAGAAAATTAACCCTTACCTTACCTATCTACTTATGACAAGTATAAGCACAGTTCTTGGTAAAAAGCCTTTTAGTTCTATAAAATTGTGTTTTAGGTACTAGAAAGGCCATTAATACAGATTTTGCCAGCATGTGCCGAGAGAGAAATAACGTTCATCAGGTGTACAAATGCACCTTGAGTGCTTTTACCTGCCCTCATAGTAGCTGCAACCAATTAAGAAAGACACTAACAGTGTCCCCCAAATTAGAACTGATGGCCTCGCACAAGAAGTGTGCGTGCAGTGATTTGAATGATGAGAGGGAAGCTGTTTGGTGCACGAGGGAGGGAGATGCGTGGGAGGAGGCACAAAAATGAGGGGAATGAATACAAAAGGGTACTCAGAAGAGGGAATGAGACAAGCATAGGCAACAACAGGAGGAAGAGGAATTCCACCTAAGCAGAAATATAGTCACGGCAGATCTAGTAGAGCCTTGAAGGTGAGGGTGGGAAACATAAATACCTATAGTGAGTGAACCTCAGTGAAAGGATTCAGAGGGGCAATTGTTAGAACATAGATATTCAGGCCTGCCTGTAAAGGCCTATGCTTTAAGAATTTAGATGTATTTTTATCACTTAGCTCAGGGGTGGGCAAACCTTTTGGCCCGAGGGCCACATCTGGGTGGGGAAATTGCATGCAGGGCCAAGAATGTAGGGCTGGGGCAGGAGCTTGGGGTGCAGGAAGGAGTGCAGTGTGTGGGAGGGGGTACAGTGTGCAGAAAGAGGCTCCTGGCAAGGTTGGGGCAGAGGAGAAGTGGGGGGTGTATGAGGGGCTCAGGGAAGGGAGTTGGAGTGCAGAAGGAGTATGGGATACATCAGGGTGGTTGGGTGCAGGGGGGTGCGAGATGCAGCAGGCGGCTGGGGTTCAAGAAGGGTCCGGCAGGGGGTTGGGGGGCAGGGTGCAGGAGGGGGCTCAGGGCAGAAGGTTGGGTACAGGAGGAGTGTGGGGTGCGGCAGGGGGCTAAGGGCAGGGGGTTGGGGTGCAGGCTCTGGGCTGGCGCCGCTTACGTGTAGTGGTTCTGGGGTGGCAGCAGCATGCACTGGGACCAGGGCAGGCTCTCTGCCTGCCTACCCTGGCCCCACGTCGCTCCCACAAGCAGCCTGCACCATGTCCCTGCGGTCCCTGCGGGAGAGGGGTCAGAGGGCTCCATGCGCTGCCTTCGCCTGTAGGTACCTCCCTGAAGCGCCCATTGGCCACGGTTCCCTGTTCCTGGCCAATGAGAGGTTTGAGAGAAGTACCCACGGGTGAGGGCAACACGCGGAGCCCTCTGTCCCCTCCACCAGGGGCCACAGGGATGTGGTGCTGTCTGCTTCCGGGAGTGGTGCAGGGGCCACGGGGGTGGCAATCCCGCAGGCCGGATTCAAAGCTCTGACAGGCCAGATCTGGCCCATGGGCCGTAGTTTGCCCACCCCTGACTTAGCTAGTTACAGGGGTATAAAAACAAATATTCAAAATCACAGTCTGCCTGTGTATGGGCCTTGTCTCACTAGGATAGTCTGAGGCCTTGTTCTTAGGCTAAGGCCTTTGGCTAAACAGCAGGGGAAGCCATAAGCTGGGAAGCATACCGTCACATCCTCACATCCCAAACCAGTCACATTGAAATAAGGTGATATTGGGCTGTTAGGAAGACGATCCTGTCCTGATAGTGCCCATTACCACCACTAGATAAAGAAAGAGATCTTCAGATGGTTAAAGAAAACTTAGTTTGATAGCATCCTGTCTGCTAACAAATCACTTATCAGTGATTATGGTTGTGAAACCCTCATTTCTGTATTGTTTTATCTTTATGGCCCCCACTTTTCTATTGTTAATCTGTCTGGTTCTCTAATTGTTTCTGTCTGCTGTATAATTAATTTTGCGAGGTGTAAGTTAATTAGGGTAGTGGTGTATAAATGGTTAGATAATTATGTTACAATACGTTAGGGTTGGTTAGTTAAATTTCAGTAAAATGATTGGGTAAGGTATAGCTGAGATTACTGTATAAATTGAGGACAAATAGGAAGTGGGTGAAAAAAAATTGGAATCATACTTGCTGGTAATTAACCCCAATAAACATCGCAGTGTCTGCACTTTGGACTTCTGGTCTCTTGCTGTCTGCATGACAAGAACCAGGGAAGTGGGAGGGAAAGCCCTCCAACAGCAGTGACAAAGTCAGAACAGCAGGAGAGGAAGATAATTTAACAGCAGCATTTTGTATGATGTGGATTAGGGCAAGATGATATGTGAAGACAAAGTTTCAGTAGATTAGAGGTGGCAAAGGCAAGGGCATGTATTTTAATGATAAAGTTGGAAAGTAAAGAAGAACTTCTAGAGATGACACATAGGATGAAGTGACCAGGTCAGGTAAGAGCCCAGAAATGTGGGAAGAAGAGGGACTGCCTGAATATGACACTGAAATTGCTAGTTTGTGTGATGGGGAAGCTGTTGAATATCATTATTGATATGGTTATAGGTCTGGATAGCTTAGCCTGAACTGTTTTGTTTGTTACTTACGAAAATACAATTTAAAAACCACTGTTAAAGAACTGACAATGAAGAATGAGGAAATTCCAAAGAAAGGTTTAAGTTTGGAATTTTTTGGGTTTAAATAAAATCTTAATATGCTTCTTACATGTAATTTATTTTTAAAAATATTGTTAATAGCACTAAACAAGTGTAACAACAACCAACCCTCCCGGCCCCCCCATACCTTTTGAAATATCTGTAGAATTTTTTGACTTGATAAGTGAGTAGGCCCATTCTGATGATTCTTTTGTCCCCCATTCAATGTAGCAGTTTTGCACAGCTGTTAAGCATTGACAACATACATAACCTGCAATGAGTGTTGTGGATCCATTATAATTTTATGACTGCCTCGCAGTATAGAGTGTATTGAAAAGTACTGCTGTGCATTAGCAGTTAGTGCTGCCCTAATGTGGATAAGTGCTGTTCAAATGTATACCTTTGTGCACACATTATTGATTAGTAGCATGCAAATGTTCGCTATTAAAATAGAGTAAAACTTTTTAGTAGGAGGGGATTTTATATGCTATCTACCTAGGAGTAGATAAAAATAGGCCAGTCTTATTTGAAGAAAAAAATTAAACTACTACTTCTAGTCTGCGAATTTATATTCCAAGTTTCAAAGTAAGGTCTGATCTACACAGTTTTTGTAATCCGTAACTATTCTAGTTAGCGGTGTGATTTATATTTTTACTGATATAGTTATGCCAGTACAACCCCTAATGTGGACACAGTGATGCTGTTATAGCAGAAATGCCAGTATAGGAACAGCTGTACCAGTATAAGCACATTTATGGCAATAAAATTGCATGCATACTGGTGTGTGTGTGGGGGGGGTGCGAGTTGGACCTCCTGTAACAATTCAAGCAGTACAACTTTATGTGTAGAAAAACTACATTAAAGCATAGATGGCACCTGTGCTATACTACGAGATTAGTCATGGAAGAAGAAACAAGAAATGCCATCAGGATGTTTATTTTTTCATACAGGCTGCCATTAGGCCATAGATTATGTGCTCTCCAAAAAATGTGCCTGTGATGCAAGGGACAGATAGCTCTGGCTGGATAAAGTAAACAGCGTTAGCTGGGCAAGGTAGGCCTCTCCGATTAGTGCTATGAAAGCACCTTAGACATGACCTGTAATGCCCTTGCTATTCCACTGTTGTTGTGTTTTGGGTTTCTTTTTTAATAAGCAGCAGTTATTCTATCTTGGAATGTGATCTCATATGCTAAGCAGGGGAAACTTGGTTAATAAGTGGATGGGAGACCTCCGAAAATCACCTAGTTTCTGCAGGAAGTAGTGTTGGTGATTAAGCAGGTGGCAGTTTTCTCTCCTAGGCAGTATCAAATTAATGTCCTAGGGAGCCCTATGCGACTGGTGCTGGTTTTTGGGTGAGCACTAAAACCAAGCTCCTGAGCACCTGTGGTAATTGAAGATCCCATAGAGTTGTTTGTTTGTTTTGTTTTTAATTTTTCAAAGCCTTAGGGATGTGTTAACCTCAGTATCCTGGAAAGTTCCGGTGTGGGTAGTCCATATCCTCCAAATGTTCTCTTTGTAGTTTCTGTTATATAAGATATTCTTCATATCCTCTCCTAAATAGTCGTGAAGTGTTTCTGTGCACTCTTAATTTGCAATCATTCCTACAGGTGGTAGCTGTGTTTCAGCGGTAGATGAAGTAATATATACACACATGCACACGTCACCATATTCTTCCATTGTTTTTCATGTAGAATTTCCATTGCAAACAGTGTAAGTTTAGCATAAAGACCAATGTTAGATTTGGCCTATGCAGTGCTTTGTAAATCAATTTGTAAAATGCGTTGTGATCCTTCTGGATGAATAATGCTCTATAAACTTAAGTCATAATTATGTGTGTAAAGTAGCCACAAAGGATTGGACTTCAGACCAACTGCATCATAAAAAAGTCTGGTTTGATACCAGATGTCCAGAGGAGAAAGACAAGTTTGCAGACATGGTGAGTTACTTAGCATCCAAATATATTTACAGTTAGACCTTACTTTAGTCCAGCCTATGCTTTGCTGCACATTGAGCTACCCACATTTGCCATCCTTGCCTGTCAACTGCCCTTCTCTCCAAATCTTCCCATCTCATGTTGAGGTGCTTGATGTTGTTCAGAACTGTTAGTTTCCATGTTATTCGTGGTCTTCCTCTCTTTCTTCTTGGGTTTTCAGGCTTCCATTCAAGGGTGATATTAAGTAAGCGTTCTTTTTCCATTCTCAGCACGTCTCAGCCACTGGTGTATTCTTTTGTAGATTGTTTGTTTGTTAGAGGGTGCCTTGTCCAATAATTTTTCTGACTTCTTTATTCGTCTTCCTATCTTGATATGTTATTCCCAGTATTCTTATCAGACATTTGTGATGAAATGCATCCAGCTTTTGTGAATCTGTCTTGGTAAATTGCCATGTATAAGTTTGAGATATAATTCAAAGAAGTGTAAAGTCATGTTAATGGGGACTACAGGGACAGAAATTAAAATTGGAGACTCTTGGAAGTACATATCTTGGAAGTACCATCAGCCAAGATGATACTAGTTCTGAGGAAATAAGAAGAGGAAGAATCGGAAAGGTAAACACTGCATTTGAAAGACTCCGAAACATCTGGCAACTCAAAAACATCTCCCTCAAGACCAAACTGAATGTGTGCAAAGCAATTGTTAACATATATCTGTAAGACGTATTTACAGTTAACAGGGAAAAATCCCAGGATTCCTCACCATGCTGTTCAGATTTAAGTAAAATGAATTGAACTACTTACAAACTTTACTACAAGATTAATGAACTAGGTTATAAACCTTGAACTGAATGGGAACAGTCAATGGAGTAAGCATTCTTTATCCATAAAGTAGAAATGTTAGCCCTCAGGCAAATTTGTGCATCTTTGGTAAAGCTGTATTTTTAGATGATCGGACAAGAGAAAAAGGCCTGCCTTCTATTGTAGTACATAATTATTAATAAGTGTAGCGAGGCGGTGTGGCTCCCCTCCTCCCCAGGGAGGGTTGAGCCCCGTCAATCATCCCCCAGGGCAGAACCGCTGGGCGGAAGTCCCGCCCCTCAGAGGGTCAGGCGGCAGCCCGGAAGGATAAAAGCCAGGCCACAGCCTTCAGTGAGAGCCCAGCCGCCGGCAGGAGCAGACGTGTCTGCTGATCCTTGTCTCTGGGAAGCTGCTGAGGCCAGAGGCCGGTACCAGGAGCTGCCAGAACTGCCTCGCAGTTGCTACGACGAGGAGCGGCCAGAGCTACCTCGGCCCTACTACGGCCCCGGGAAGCCCCCAGACCAAACCAGGCCTGCCGTCCTGGAGGTATTCCCGGACCTACCACCCAGCCCTGACTGGGAGGAACCCATGGTGCTGGATGCCCCAGTGGACCAGGTAGGAACAGAGGGGGATATTGGAAGCAGCCTGGGGGCAGCTGACTACAGTCAGGCTGCAGAGGGCCCCGTGCCTATGTCAGTGTGTTTCGGTGAGGATCCCCACTGATCGTCACTGGTGGCGACAGCCGCTACTAGGGCCCCGAGCTGGAACGCAGAGGAGTGGGTGGGCCTGCGTTCCCCCTGCCACCCATAACCGGGTGGCAGAATCCCCCTTCACCCTGACCTAAGGAGGCCATAGTAGTTGCCACTGCTCTGCCCTGCCCCAAAGGGCCAGAGCAGATAGACTACTGCTGTGTTTGTTGGTGCCCCGCCTGACCCAAGGGCTGGGCCCCCTATTGACTTTGCCACTGCTCTGCCCTGCCCAAAGGGCCAGAGCGGAACAAACCATTGTAACGGTTTGCCGGGTGCCCGCCTGAACCAGAGGCTGGGCCCTGTTTAACTGTGCCGCTGTTCGGTCCCACCCACAGGGCCCGAACCGCCGGAGCTGACTGCGGTCCCGAGGGCAAAGGCCCTCGGACAACGAGACGAGGCCGGTGTGGCTCCCCTTCTCCCCAGGGAGGGTTGAGCCCCGGCACCCACTTGTCCACAATAAGCATTGAAGTACTAACAGCACTGGCTGTCAGGCTTGTATGTATTAATGTTTATGAATGAGGTTTTTGCCTCCCAAGAGGAAAACAAGTTGTTACAAGTTCAGCAATGATGAGCCAAGTACTGGCAACAACAGTTTTGATAGAAAGTCTTTAGTTTAGTGAAGTGACCTTTAAAAATGAATGCATAAATAATATCAACATAATCAGTTGGTAAAACATTTTCAGTCTCCTGAACGCAGCTAAAATATATCATCGCCTGATGCATATGTACTGTGCTTCCTCAGATAAAGCTAAATCTGCCACCATGCTAGAGGCATACTGAAGCCAGCGGCAGTTTTGCCTGAGAAAGGACATCAGAATCCAACCTTATAAAATTGCCCTCAGCAGACTATATCTTGATATTATTTGAAAGCCACCAGAGAGGGGTTTTGTCATCGTTTCATAAATATATAAATGGATTTGTACCTTAAATAATCCAAATTCACTCCTGGCATAGTGATACAAAGACAATGAAGTAAGTGGAATTGCAAATTTGGCTTTTTGCAGGTGAAGTATATATTTTTTATAGCAAGGAAAGTCCCTTTTCTTTAAATCTTCAGATATCTTTTTTTTTTTTTTGGTTAGGAAAAAAAAAACCTGTTGCAATTATGCTGTCTCAGGAATAGTTTTGACTCTACTCCATGGGGACTGCCACTTTGAGCAGTTTTTAGTTTCATCCTGCTGTCTTTTCTTACATTCAGGTTTAGGGTTGTTTTCACTTCCCAACAACTCCAGCGTAGTTCTCCACAGAAACCCATTTACTCAGGCTTTGTTCATAGTAGGGGTGAATTTTATCCTTAGTAGGAAAAATTCTCCTTTGCAAGGACATTATCTTTTTCCTGTGTGTCTGCCATTTAAATAACATCTTGCTAGCAACCACCACAGCCTTCTATATTCTGTCAAAATCCATTCTTTGCTGCAGAATTGTGCTCCAGAATCTCAGCTTCCTTTGTAAATTAAAAAAAAAAGAAGTCTTTCCAGCCCATATGGTTGCAAAGGTAACCTTGCAAACACGAACCAAGGAAAAACTGATGCACTGATATTTGTCTAAGCCTGTAGAACGCCTAAAATAATAGCTCGGATGTGTGAACCACCTCATTAATCAAAATTGGTTATTCACCCTGAAACCTAACGATGACACTATATCGTCAATATTAACTATTTCACTGCTGATCATTTTAGTGGAAACATTCCACTAATGCACTTCTCACAAACCCAAGCTTCCTCATCAGATGACAGCCTCCTGCACAAATGCCAGTGCCACCAGTTTTCCTTACAACTACTAGAGTGCAACTATGCACTATCTCTACAAAACCTGTAGCACATTGAATGCCAATAATGTTGGACAAGGTAAAATAAATTGAATTTAATATGCAAACAACACAGCTACTCTTCAGGGTCCTACCTCTCATTTTCATTTTTAGTTTATTATGAAGCTGCATTTTTTAAATTAAATAATACCGCAGAATTTCTAGTCTGCTCCATGCATTCCAAAGACTGTTGCAGAGTTTAAGTGGCACCTCACTATGATTACAGCTGGTTGACATTATGGTTGCAAAATGGCCTGTTTGGAAAATTCATTTGCACAAAAGCAATTAGATATTTTCATTTTTTTCCCAATTTTTCAGAAACTTTTGACAAACTATTAGTAATAAAATGTAGTCTTTTGTTTTTTTGGTGCACAATATGCTAGTTGGAGAGGAAACATGTTGGCCTACTGGTTTCTTCCTTTCTTACTTTTATGAAAAGTGTCATGTGATCTTTAACGTCATTGCAGGGAAGAAAGGAACTTAGATTTTAGTTACATCTTGAACTACATCTTGAACATCACAGCAAACTGCCATAAACTGTATTTTCCACAGAAAGATGAAGGGCTAAGTTAAACTTGGTAGAATTGAAAATCCTGGCCTCAAAGAATCTAGGTAGAATAAACCTGGAGCCTCCTCCTGCTCCCACTAAAATCAGTGGAAGTTTTGCCACTGATTTCAGTGACAGCAGGCTTGCTCTGATCACTAGGCAACCTCCTCTTTTCAGTGCTCCCTTGTTGCACTTCTCTTTCAGTTTCAGTAAGATGTTCAGTTTTCCCCAAGCCTGATATACCTATTTTTAAAAAAGCTCTGCTGCCTTCTGTCTTGCCATAAAGAAGAATTAAATGAGGCATCTTTTTGCCATAAGTCTTAAATATTACTTACTGTATCTGATCAAAATTGATTTTCGTAAGACCATCCTATAATTTCCCACTGGAACTCTAAAAGTCTTCAAGAAACCCAGATGCAAAAAATCTTCTTGGCACTAAATCTGCTAAATAGGTATGTAAAACATCAAAATTGATCAGCAAACTGAGTTATGAAAAAATATATGATTGGAAATGTATATCTGTTTTGAGTTAAATGATGAGATTACATGAATGTACATATTCTTCTCTGTCATTTTGAATAAAATAGAAATAATGTTTGAAATCTAACTGGACATTTTCCTCCAATAGTGTTTTCATTATGATTATAGCTCATCCTACAATCACATTTAAAAATATCTTCAATATTTTTAACTCTATTATTTTTATATTGTGTCTCTCACTTCTTTTGAGTTTTACATGATTTTATCTCCATCCTCTGCATTCTAACCATCTGTCTCTATATTCTAAGCCCCTGAATGCTAAATGCGTGTCCTCCATACTTAGGATCCAACTAAACATCCTAAACTAAATGTAAGGGCAAGGAGAATTCAGGATGATCAGTGTCTCACTGGATTTGTCCCCTGGGGTTTTATCTTGCTCCTTTTGCAGTGAACAAGAGTATTGTCATAGATTTCAGTAGGAGCAGGCTGAAGCCCATATGAATTTCCAAGCACATAGTACAACAGCACATAGTCTCATATTTCAGTACATTAAAGGGAGCTGAAATTACCCATCATGGCGGTACTGTAATAGGCTATTGATTTTAGGGACCATTTTCTATTTCTTTGTAATTGAATTGTGCTCATGAACATAAGAACATGTTCATTTGCAGCCTGAAGATAGTGAAGTGAAAATTGCACATAGGGTCAGCTTCATTACGCACAGACTAGAGAACAGTCAAATAAACATTAATTACCCTATTGTTTTCAAATGACTACATTATTAAAAATGGAATTTCCATGCATATTGAATGGAACATTACTTCATGCTTACTAATGTCAAATTAGACACCTTCTTACACTCATTCAAATCCACACATTTATTTTTATGTTATTCATATACAGCAAATTCACATTTCTGTCAAGCCTTATGACTACTTCCAGCAAGTGCAAATCTCCTTTAGGCTAGGAAGAAATATCAGACCCTGAGGTTTGAAATTGTTACTTTCTCACTCAAGGTGTACTGTGTGCGGGGGCAGGGCACGCGACACAACAAGAAAAGCAAACAACCCAACACATCTAGGCCTACAGCATCTTTCTAAAAGTGAATCTAGGGGAAGGCAGGCACAAATCTAGATTTTGTATGTTGATTAAATCCATATACACTATCATGATAATGTATAGGTAAAATTACGCAGGAAGTTTAACTATGAAGCAACTAGTTTGTCTTAATAGCTATGCAATTATTATTAGTAATAGTACAATTTATTTATTTAGACTGATGTGCCAAAATGTGACCATGTGGCAATGAACTCAAAATGTGCCACACTCTTCTCAGCCACAGAAGAGGTTAGTCCCTGTCCAAAGATCATCAAGACAGGGAAAAATTAAAAAGACAAAACCAAGGGCTAGTGGGAGACACTAGGGGAAAGACTTAGGCATGGCTTCCCACCCTCATATTGTCATTTTGGTGATTTATAGCACAACTTACAGAGTATCATTGCTTTTCAGTAACAGAACCTCTTTTGAAGAGGTCTTCTCACTATGCAACTCACATTCACCATATCATTCCCTGCACAAATATCATCAGCAGGGTTTGACCCTCTTCCACTTTAGCTCTGTTCTGTACTAGTTGAGCTGCTGGAGTAATTGCTAGCCCTGCTGTATACCAGCCCCTGCAGGAAGTCTTGACAGACGCTTTTCCTGTACATCACACAACTATTTACTAGTTAGCAGTAGACTAAAAGTGATCAGGCATCTGGATTCTATCCTGGCTTTGGGAGAAGAGTGAGCTGTATCAGGTTTAAAGATATGATAATCTAACCGGCTTGTTGTTTGAAAGGCAGTGTGGTGTAGTAGTGAATAAGCTTGGGTTTATCATAATAATATGGGGGAAGGAGCATTGCATGAGAATTTAAACCCCATTAAGAAGAGGTGATATTTGAGCTCTTAGTTTCCTCTATTCCAGCTCAAGGAACTTTCCCCAAACTTACAGGAGTAGTTGACAAAAGTGCCTGTTTTGTTTTTTGGGGCCACTGGAAGCTAGTGAGGGTATTTGTACTATGGCAGGGTAAGCTTGGTGGGCATATTTTCCATTACGATGAAAAGTTATAAAATTCTCTATAGACAAAGGCTACCCTTCTATATTGGTGTGATATTCTGGGAATCAGCACATGAGCTGCAATGATATGGCCAAAGGACAGGTTCCATTCTTTCTCTTATTCTCTCTGTATCAATTCATTTATCATCAAACAACTATGAAAAATTCGAATAGCGCTCTGAGTTTATATTCCATTTTGATTTTTTGGCATTTCAGTATGATTTTTAATAAATAAAGGTTTAATGCTTTTAAAATTTAACTTTGTAATTAAACTTTAACTACGATACAGCTTGTCATAAACAGATAGCTAAGGGTTAATGTCTCTTTCACCTGGAAAGGGTTAACAAACAACACTTGACCAGAGGACCAATCAGAAAACAAGATACTTTAAAATCTCAAGGGAGGGAAGCCTTTGTTTGTGGTTTTTGGGTTTGGCTTTGTTCTCTCTGGGTCCTGGACAGGACTAGAGGTGCAACCAGGTTTCTGCAATCTCCTTGCTACACAGTCTCTTATCTATTCAGAAATAGTGTGTAGGTAAAAAAGGTGGTATAAGTCTTTTTTCTTTTGGGTTTCTTTATGTGCAAATGTGTAGTTTGCCTGGAAAATATTTTAGTAAAAATTGTATTTTTCCTTAAGATAAAGGCTGTTATCATTTGTTATAAGCCAACCTGTAATATTTCTACTGATTACAGAGACAATTTTATGTTTCCTTCTTTTATAAAGTTTTTCCTCTTTTTTTTAGAATCTATAATTGATCTTTTGGTTATCTTGTGACTCAGGATCTACACAACAGGGAATTTGTGGGAGGAAAGAAAAGGAGGAGGAGGGAAAACCGCTTGCTATCTCTTGTGTGACATAGGGATCTCTCCTATACGGCGAAGATTGGAGGAGGGGGTGAAGGGAAAGTGGGTTATTTCCCTTTGTTTGTGAGACTCAGGATCTGAAGTCTTGGTCCCCAGGGACAGGTTTTGGGGAGACTGGAGCTATAGGCGCTCTCACCCAGTCCTATTGGTGGCAGCACTTAGCAAGGATCCTAAGCTGTAATAAGCTTAAGGTATCATGCTGTACTCTCATTTCTGGACTAAGGTTCAGATTGGAAAGAAAACTATGACATGGCGGCAGTGTGTGGGATAGAGGATCCAAAGCCAGGAGGAAATATTATGTTTCTTTTTTCTAGCTACTTGTAAGCAGAGAGAAGGGTTTTTGTTTTAACTGCAAAAGCCAGACGAATTTTTTTCTCTCATGCTCCTTTCTGCTGTGCATAGAGATGCCTCAGGCAAGGAGCCATTAAGGTAACAAGGGTCTTTTGTTAAACAATTGAACTCCAGCTGTGAGTCAACTACACCAAGAGAACACACATGCAAATGAAGGGTTTTCTTTTGTTCTAGTTTTATCCAGGAAGACTGTTTAGAAAAGTTAGAAAGGCACTGTTGCTAGGCAACCCAAGAAGCAACAGAGAAGCCGCAGTTCAGGGAGTAAACACCAGAGGGCACCCCAACACAAAAAAGCAGAAACCATAACTACCAAGGATGCCCTGAAACAGGAACGAGCGAGACTGGAGGCAGAGGAACAAATCAAAGATGCAGACCACAAGCGAGACATGAAAAAAAAACTACAAAAGATGAAACTAAAAAAAAAAAAAGAAAAGGCTGTCCACAGAAAAAAGCTGAAACTCCTGAGGGAAGCCCACCGGCAGGCCCTGGCGTTAAAACAGGCTAAGCAACAGAACACAGCCAATTCTAACAACACTTCGCCAGTTGTTGTTCCACATCCCAAGAAATTTCCCACCTACAAGGCAGGTGATGACACTGAGGCCTTCTTAAAAATTTTTAAAAAAGCCTGCCTTGGGTACAGCATCCCTGAAGACCAGTACATAATAGAACTGAGGCCACAGCTCAGTGGACCCTTAGCAGAGGTGGCGGCTAAAATGCCTAAGGAGAACATGAACAACTATAAACTTTTTCAAACCAAGGCCAGATACAGAATGGGGATAATACCTGAACATGCCCGTCGGCGGTTCAGAGCCCTAAAATGGAAACCAGATGTGTCATTCCCCCGACACGCCTACCACATTGCAAAAAATTATGAGGCCTGAATATCAGGAACCAAGGTTAACAATATAAGCAAGCTGCACCTCCTAATACAAATAAAGCAGTTCTTAGATGGTGTTCCTGAAAGAATAGAAAGGTACATCCTAGATGGAAAACCCAAAACAATAATCGAGGCGGGGGAGATTGGAGCCAAATGGTTGGAAGTGACAGGAAAAAAAAAAACCTACTGTCAAGGGGAACGAATACCCCAGGGAGCACACCGACAATAAACCTTACAACCGAGGGCAACCCAAGACCCCACCTACAACTCAAGAAAAGCCCCAGGCTACCTATTATCCCACCTCACCAGTCTCCAGTAACCCACCTCGACCCAGTGACCAGTCAGCTGGAAGATGCTTTAAGTGTAATAAACTGGGACATATAAAGGCCAACTGCCCAAAAACCCCAAACCGAGTGCAAGTCATTACACCACCATCACACCAAAAATCCACAGGCCCAAATGCCTCTCAAATACCCTTGGAGCAAAAGGAAAGTTTAAGAGTGGGTGGAAAGAAGGTTATCGCGTAAAAAAAATACGGGGGCACAAGTGTCAGCTATCCACCAATCCTTAGTGGACCCCAAATTCATCAACCCAAAGGCCCAAGTAACAATTTACCCCTTCATGTCAAAAGCTGTAGACTTGCCTACAGCTGAACTGCCTGTCCAGTACAAAGGCTTGTCAGGAATGTGGACTTTTGCAGTCTATAACAATTATTCTATCCCCATGCTACTGGGGGAAGACTTGGCCAACCAGGTAAAGTGGGCCAAGAGAGTGGGAATGGTTACACGCAGCCAAGCTAGGCAAGCTTCCAAACCCATTCCTGTTCCTGAGCCGTCCACAAAAGCCCCGTCTGTATTACCAGAGACCCAGACAGAAGTAGTGGACCCGGATCCCCTGCCAATGACTGAAACAGCCACAGTACCTCCAGTCCCAGACCCGGAGCTAAAAAAGCAACCAGCATCAGCGCTAGCAATTGCAAACCCATCTTCAATGCCAGAGGGCGCCAGCGAGCCTAAACTGGCAGAAGCAGCAGACAACCATACCCAAGAGGCTCAGCCAGAGCCTGAAATACCACCCGGTGCCCCAGCGGAGAGTGGTTCACCAGCAACGGAGACAACCCCATCACCTACATCACTTCCAGAGGGACCAAGCCCAAGTCCACAGTCCAAGAAAGAACTGGTGTCTCCAGCCTCAAGGGAACAGTTCCAAATTGAGCAGGAAGCCAATGAATTGTCTATAAGCCAAAAGACTGTAATATTTCATCTTAATTACAGAGACAATTTTTATGTTTTTCCTTCTTTTATTAAAGTTTTCCTCTTTTTTAGAATCTAATTGATCTTTTGGTTATCTTGAGTAAGACTGCAGGGAAGGGAGTCTGCACTCACCAGGGAATTGGTGGGAGGAAGAAGACAGGGGGGAGGGAAAACCTGCTCTCTGCGTTTATCTCTTTGTGTTAGACAGATTCAAGCTCCGTGAATCTACCTCTCCTAGTGTACCCAGGGCGGGAAGAATCTGGGAGGAAGAAAGGAGGGGGAAGGGAAATGGTTTATTCCCCTTTGTTGTGAGACTCAAGGAATCTGAGTCTTGGGGTCCCCAGGGACGGTTTTTGGGGGAGACCAGAGCTTATCAGGCGCTCTACCCTAAGTCCTAATTGGTGGCAGCACTACAAAATCTAAGCTGGTAATAAAGCTTAAAGGATTCATGCTGGTACCCATATTTTGGACACTAAGGTTCAAATTTGGGAATTATACCATGACACAGCTACCATTAATATATATAATGACAGCTACCATTGTACCATAATACATATAATGAATGGGGTTGGACAATATTTTATTTGCTTTCAGACCTGCCATCGGTTGAAAGAGAGTAATGTTCTAAGCGGACAAACATGACATAACTGTATTCCCCCCAACTTTCTCTCTGTCCTCATTACTCTGCTTCATGTGCAATCAGAACCGCAACATGATTCAATCACTGAAGCACACTGTCTGTGTTGTGCCAAATGGGAACTGTTGGCAATCAGAGTGTTACAAATTATATTGCCTGGAATGGTACCATTGCTTTCCTCCTTCCCAATTTTCTCTCTGATAGGAGAAAAATCCCTGTTCTGCCTAGTGATGAACTGGAGGGGCATGGCAGCACAGCCAGTCTCTGTCAGCCAGAAAAGAGAGTTTCAGCTTTCATATAACAAAAACATACAGCATCTAGTCCTTTTCCTTTTGAAGATAGCTGTCAAGGCTTTGAGTGCAGAAGGTGGGTCCCGCAAGGATTCTAAAAATTAATACTGGCCACTCCAGGCTGGTTTTAAACTCCTAAGGTTACATCTTTTCTCTGACCTTGGATGGGTAGATGTTGCCACCACCCAAATGCAAAAAACCCCTTTGAGCCCAGGAAGGCGTGCTTGGGAATTCCTCCCTGTGGGGTACCCTCAAGCCCTTTCACCCCCACTCCTGGGAAGAAAACAAAAGAAATCAGCTGTTGCCACCAGCTAATTAAACAACATATGCACAAACCTCTTAGGACACAAAAACCCAATCTTGTTCTTAAAAAAGGTAAATTTTATTAAAGAACAAAATGAAAATACATCTGGGTTTTAGTTGTTTAGGGAAAGAAGCACCACTTTTTCCCAAGGACAGCAGCCTTAGACAAAGGCTTTACAAAGTCTCTTGGTAGCAGTGCTTCCTGTGAGCAGTATTTTAACCACCAAAGGTTGGGATATAGATCTGCTTAATATCTGTTGCTAGCTATGTCTTGTCTTCAGATGCCATTGCTGAAGATCAGTTCCTAGGAGCTAATTATCATGTAATGAAGCACAATTTTTTCTTGAATAAAATATTGTTATTAGGAAACACTTACATAGTGCCAGAAGTGTATACAGCAATTTACAGACATAGATTAAAAGATGTTCTCTGTCTTGAGGAACTTACACTCTAAGATAGACAAGACAGAGGACAAGACATCAGAGTGGCAGTTATCTTGCCGAGAGGAAGGTGTTCTTGAAGATAAAGGCCTTAAGGAAGGATTTGAAGGAACAGAGATAGGATGTTTAGTACATGTGCCAGGGAACTGTTCCACTCTTGGGAGAGGGCAACCATGGTGACTCAACTTCAACTTTTGCAAATGCAGAGCATGCAAACCATTTTGTTTATAGATATACTATATCTTTGTATCATTTGTTTGTGCAGTGCCTATAAAATGGGGCCCTGATCCCTGATTGGAGTCATTACATGTTAATTACAATAGAAATTATGACTACTACTAATATTTGTGACTATACTTTGAAGCTTTTAAGAACCAAAAAATTTCTTTGTGATGAAAAAAGCATTTGATTTCAATACATAAACCAAATTAATTCCTCCTTTAAAGTAATGAAATAATTTTCAGATGTTTAATAATGTATATTGTTATGGATTGATTACTCACCTATCATGCATTTAATTAGGGGACTGGCTTTCCTTTAAAGGCCTATCTCTAGAAAGGCTAAATTGTTTTTATCCACTCACCATAGGCCTTATCTGAATCCCATTGGAGAAGTCAATGGAAAGACTCTCTTTGACTTCAATGGCTTTGGATCAGGGCCCAAAATAGCTAGCGTTTGTGAACTTTGTAGGAAATTTAAAATGAATTGGGAATGTATATAACTGAGGAAAGTTATTAGTTCAATAACCAGCTAATAAACAAAAGTTTAAATGCTTTCAAAGGAAAAATTCAATAAGTAAAGCATAGGTTTTTATTGCAGTTCACAATCTAATGGAAAAAAAAGGCCCAGCATTTTTAGTTGTAAATTTGGGAACTTAATTTTAGCTTTAACACTGACACATAATTTCAGCAGCTGCAAAAAGAGTCTGGCACCACTGAACCTAATATAGCAAACTTTCCTTATATTATTGGAAACAAAGAAAGAAGAGTACCAATTGGTAGCTATTTAAAAGCAAAACCCGACAGGAATGAATCAGTTAAAGTGTTGAAAATTCTGCAGCAACACATTCTTGCACATTAAGTCCAATCAGAATTTGCTTCAGTCAGTTAGGTCTCTGTCTTTGACACATATATATCTATGAAATCTTAGAACTGAAAAGAGCTGCAGTAAGGCAAAGGTGTGACAGATTGTACCCCTGTATTCACATCTTATACTCTGTTGTAATAATCTTTGTACATAGTATGCCTTTAAATGTATCATTTGAAAATTCATAATTTGCTGATTGGTGTACTGATAAAATATGTGTGGCAACACTGTATGTGAAGTTGTAAGATTCCACTGCATGGTGTTATTAACACATTCTAAACTGAGGTTGGCAAACAGGTCTGTCTTACCAGGTACAGTGGAGACTGTGCTTTAGATTCATAATCAAAAGCCCCCTCAAAACACCCTCATAGTAATGGTCCATGGGTTGGCAGCTGATACCTTTTTCTTTTAATTTTTTAAATCTTTTTGTGACATACCAGGGTACAATCCAGACTAATGAGCAGCTGTGTCCATCACCCCTGGCTTGTAACTTTGGATGCCTTATGAATTTTCCACTGTACCTAGTGATTTCTTTCACAACCTGATCTCAATTAACGCTGGAAAGAAACAGTTTTACTTACTGGAACAAGTGTTTATTTATAGTCATCAAAATAGAAGAAGCCGACCACCAAGGCACTGACTGTTACTGTCCTTTTCATGGTCTTTTATGTGCATGTAAAGCTTTCCCCTTTGTGTTGTATCAGAGTATTCACGGACTTTCACTGATCACATCCACTTCCATTATGTCTCAGGCTGATCTTGGAGTAGTAAGCAAAGCCTACCTTGCTGTTTAAAGGGATCAGTACCTATAAATAGAACGTCAGACTATTTTCATCCTATATCACTGAATTATGGTAGATCTATGATCAAGCCAATATGGGGCCAGTAAAGGTAAGAAGATGCTACATGACCTTTACAACAGATGCAAAGAAAAGAGTGTACATAAGCAGCACATCATATGCAAACATGATGATTTGAGGAATATGTCTGGCCAATAGGGAGTGCAGATACATTTCTTTTACATTATATCCTGAGGACTTATAAATTTTAATAACAACAGGTCAGATCTTCTCTCTCTATGGAAATATCGATGTGGAGTTTCCTGTGAAATCTTCTGTGATCTAGGGGTTCTCCTTCCCAACAAAAGACACCAGGGCTGCATTCCACAATCCGTGCAGATCTCTCTAGAACAGTCCTCAGTACACCACAGAAATAAAAAATCAAAACTTTCCACTCTGAAAATGTTCAAACATCCCATACTGATATTTCTGAAATTTGTCTCCATTTTGTTTCGAGATGAATGGTCATTAAAATTGATAAGATTTCAGTTTAATCAGAATGGCATTTTCTGAATGAAAACTGTTTCGACTAAAATATTTTGAAAGATTCTCCTGCACAGTCTAGCTGCATCTCTCAATCCAGCTGAAACCATTTAGATACTTTTGTTGCTAGTTGCATTGGTGCTAAGCAGCACATAAACCAATGACTTTTCACACACTCCTGTCCTGCCCTGACAGACTACTGTGTGTCTGGCAGAGTTGAACAGTTGATTGGCATTGGAACAATTTACCAGTGGCCATGGTGGAGTCTCCATCACTGGCAATTTTAAAATCAGAATTGGATATTTTTTCTCTAGGAAAATTCTAGGAATTAACTCTAGAAATTATTCTAGGAAAGTTCTATGGCAGGGATTGGCAACTTTTGGCATGCGGCACATCCCTCGGCTGCGCCACTTCCCGCAGTCCCCATTGGCCTGGTTCAGTGAACCGCGGCCAGTGGGAGCTGCGATCAGCCAAACATGCAGATGTGGCAGGTAAACAAACCGGCCCGGCCTGCCAGGGTTTTCTGGCCTGTGTTTATGCAGGAGGTCAGACTAGAGGATCACAGTTGTCCCTTCTGGCCTTGGAATCTCTGAACTGCATGGAGCTCAGTGCCCTACTTGTGTAAAGGCTCAGTGTTTCCAGATTGCCTCTAGGTCCCTATTATTATTAATATTATGGGAGTACCTAGAAGACCACACCAAGATCAGGGCTCCATTGTGCAAGGCACTGTACAAACACATAACAAGAGGCAGATACTGCCCTGAAAAGCTTGCAATCTAAATACACAAGATAGAGGATGAGAGAAGGGATAATAATATAACCTCATTTTACAGATGGAGGACTAAGACACAGACAGCTTAAGTGACTTGTGCAAGGGCACACAGGGACTCTGCAGTAGAGCTCAGAATTACATCCCACTTCTCAGAATCACAGTCCAGTAATTACACAACTATACTTCCTCGGTTCTGCCCCAGCTCCCTCGTGAATCTCTCCAGTTGGCATTTCCCTCTCTTAGGGAATTCCTCAGTGCAGACAAGCCTGGAAAGTTAATGTGGCATATGGCTATGGTAAGTATCCTATTTATCCTTTAGCTGCTGTATGTAGAGAGGGAGGTGGGATGCATATACCCCCATTGCACTTCTACTCACTCCTTGTTTGCAGCTAATAGGAGTCATGGAGTGCCCTCCACAGGGTCTGCGGAGTGTGGGGAGTGGGACTTAAGTCCTGTCTGTGTGGGGTGAGGGGGTTCTGTACATAAGTCTAGTCCAATAGTCTTACATTGATATAGCATCTTTTAGCTTAGAGAAATCATGAGCTGTATACATACAGCACCACTGAAAATGCAGGAGAATAGTAGCCAGGTGGTGCTCAGCACACTGCACAATAATGTCATTATTGATCCAGGACACAGGGGCAAATGCCCACTCTTATGAAAAGTGCCACAGGGCTTTTTAAAGTTCACAAAATAGAGAAAGAATCTCAGTGGTTAACCCCCAGTAAACCGCATGATACTCAGTTATCAACAGTTTGTCAGAAAATGTCTGAGGGGAGTCAATTGTTCCAGAGCATCCAGGTATTCCCAGTCTTAGATTTAAATGTGGAAGGTCCCCTCCTCCATATTTGTATTTGTAAACTAGCTGGACATTGGAGATTATTAACATGGTCAGAATATTCTGATGAACTGAAATTTCAATGAAAAGCAGAAATGAAATTCCATGAACATTTTTGCATTCCTCTCACCTTTTTACAACAATCTCTAGGGATCATTTTATATATTTACCATCCCTCTCCCTGGGATGATGCTTAAAGTAAAGCAGCAGCAGCTGACAAGAGCAAATCTTCTCTTTTGTACCATCTGTACCTGAGGAAAGTTTATCGCACCAAAGACTTTGCAGGACTTGATCGCTGGAAGGGACTTGCATTTTGAAAAGATGGCAAAGATGATTGCAAAGAGTAATGAGCTCATGACCCAAGGTTTTGATGCTTTGCAGGAGACTGTCTTGGATATTGATCAAAAATCTGTAGTATTTTATATCTCAAGTGTCTGCTGCAGATGAGAAATTTGCCAGGTTTCGAATTATGCTTGGTGGCAATTTAGTTTTGATCACAGACCTAAGAAAATGAAAATGAGATTCTCAGGGGCAAAATGGGCATTGACAAAGGTAAATGCAAGGTGAAAGCATGGAATTCCAGCAGTGACTGGAATAGGTTCTTTATAAAGTGTTTACTTAAATTTGGGTGTTTGCCCTAGCCTTTTTCTGTCACTATATGACCCCATCTAACCTCTCTCTGTTAAGAATGTGGAAGACTCGTCACTTTCTGACTGATCCTGACCTCACTAACTCCAGGCTTCTTCCACTGACTTTAGTAGTTACAGCAGTGGTATTAAATTGATATTCAATTGTCTGATCATCCACTGTTTAGGTAAAAGTAAAAAAGATTGAAATAAACAGGTCAGAATTTGGTGGTAAAAAGTTTGAATAGTATAGGAAGGATATAGGTGAACATAATTAATATTCCTGCTATTGTTCCAATAGAGCCTTTAATGGTTCTTATTTACTCACAGAATGCATTAATCATTCACTATGTATACACATAACACTCTATAATGTAATCAGTATAATAATGAAACTCGGCTTTATATTTCCTCTCGTTAGACTTTAGCAGTGTGTGTTCTTCCTTTGCTTATCCAGGGGCATGAGGGGGACTCAGGATCAAATTCTTCAAGACACTTAGCATTTCACAGGATCAGGCCCCCAGTAAGGGTGCAATAGAAAATATAAATCTCCCAGTCAGTATCTCATAGGGAACAAATATCTATGAAATCAAGTCACAAAACTGTCTTCACTAAACTCTAACATTTGAGGCTTGTAAAAAAACCAATATTCAATTTGCTTTAGTCCTCAGCAACTCACAATGACATTCACTATTTTTGCTGCATTCTTAGAAAAGTCCAGACATATTGTCTTAGTGAAACAGTTACAGTAATACTGGAAACTGAAGTACAAAATAGATGGTGTCTCTTTGGAAACAGAAAATCCACTATTGTTTATAAAGTGTATTGGTCCAAATCAGAGTCTAGCCATCCATGGTGAATTTATCATCAATTGTTGTGCTGATTATGGTTCCTAGATATATATCCTTCACTATTATGAGCCAAATCCTGCAATTTATTACTCCTATGCTTATGCTTTCTCTGGGTGTATAATCCCATTTACTTTAACAGGATTCTGTGCATCATTGCTTGCAAGGCGTGACCCTATGGCTCATTGAGTTGTGCAAAATATTGAACAGTAAAAGCTGTTTCTTCTTCAAGGAAAATTCCTGTAAGCATTAGAAGAACATTTTGCTTTCCTCTGTTCTGGGTCCCAGAAGAAGCAGAATTTTCAAACTGTTGACAAAATGGAACAGATTCTGATCTTAGTTACATCAAAGTAGAAAATTACTTTAGATTTCTACTGGTGTTCTGGAGGTTGGAATCTGACCCATTGTCTTTCTTGATTCATACAGTGGTTACAGTTCCCTGTCTTGCATGTCAGTTAAAAAAAAAGTTTGCTTCCTATACCAGGTGTTTGCTTGGAATCCTAAGTACATATTCAATTCTCAACAGGCCTTATTCTAATGTTGCTTACATAAGTATAACTGAAATAAGTACTAGTTTTCAAAATATAACATTGACTATTGCACAGCTTCAACAAGCACTTCAGTTCTGTGACACTGCAAGAGGAAATTTTGTAAACAGGGAGGTTTTTCTTTCTTTTGCAGTATATGGGGTGGGTGTAGGCTGAGTGTGGGATTGCCCTATTTTGTAGCATGTCTCAGTGATACGTAAGGCTTGTGTCACACCTGCTGGGAAACTCGTCCTCATAGAGTCATTAAACAATGCTGGCTGTTGCCCAGTAATCTGTCTCTTTTATTTCTTCTTTCCCTCTTCCCTCATTTTAGACTGCAAGAGTCAGAGAAACTAATTATTGATTGGAACACATGGCATCATCCTGCTTATGTGGACATCAGCTATGTTTAAAATAAAATAAATTGATACTTTCTTTTGATTAAATGTTTCTATTATATTCAGAAAAATCAACAGACCTATGCATTACAATATAAAAAATACCACAGTAAGTGAAATATAATGCCAACAGCACATTGCACCATCATATTTTATATTTGTGCTCAGATTTATATGACAAAAATCAGGGGAAAGGAACCAAAGCAAAGAGAAAAGAGAAACAAGCTTTAGAAAACAAGGGAAAGATGACACTCATATGCTGACAGAGCGTATCAGAACAGGCAATGCCATATAAAGGCAGCAAACTGTCCTCATTTAGCGGGGACATGAGTCTGTATAATATCTATAGAAGGTGACTTGTATTTAAAAAAGTCAAATTACAGCTTTTAAAAAAACAGCAGCACTTTTTATGTTTTCATATTTTGAATACTTTCTGGATTTTCTCCTACTGTATTTTAATATTAATGAATAAAATAATTGGTGTATTTTATTACTCAGCTCCCTTGAAATGAATTGTTGGCTACTGTAGTTTATTTCCTACATAAAAGGCTTTAAATGTCATTAGTGTTATAGAATAGTCTGACAATGCCACTAAATAACATTGTCTTGGTGACCACCAATTGGGATTTGTGTTCAACTATAAGCAGCCACTTTGGGGACAAGGGCCTAATTCAGGGAAGCAAATAAATACATGGTTAAATCCATCCCTGTTCAGCAAAACATTTATGTACATGCTTCACTTCAGCTATGTGCTTAAGTCCCATTGTCTTTGCTGCATGGCAATGCTTTGCTGAATCAGGGCTTAGATCTTGTTGGCTGAACCGGTTTTACACATAGGACTAGATCTTCATCTATGTTGAGTTTATATTTAGGATAGCTGAGGTAGGGCTGGGAAAAGGTGGATCTGAGATATCTTTCCATTCTCTTGATCCTGGTCGGGGCCAAAATGGCCACTGTGTAACCTAAAACAGCACAAAGGCCATAGGGAATTCTTCACTAGCTGAAGATTGGCCATTAAAGCAGAAGGCACAGAAGTTAAGTGACTTGTCCAAGGTCACAAAACAAGTCCATTTCACAGCTGTTATTGGAATGCATAAATTCCTGACACCAGTCCTATGCTAAGACCACTAGACCTTGCCTTTTTCTGAACAGATGACTTTGTGCCTTACTCAGCTACCCTTGAAATCAATGGGAGACTGGATCAGACCATGTAAGAATAGTGAAAATATGAAATGAGTGGAGTTTTTAAAATCAAGGCTAGAGCTTGAGATTTTCTAAAAACTGAAACAAAGATTTTTTTGCAATATAGACTATAAATAAAATAAAACCTTTTTTTTTCTATTTCCATTTTTGTTTCCTATTGCCAGCCATAAAAAAAAGGGCTTGATCTTCAGATGTTAGCTTCTTGGGTGCATGCATCCTTACATGTGCATGAACCTACATGTGTGCTTTTCCTGCAATAACACATCCAGATGCAGAGGATAGATTCCAACACCTGTGTATGTGCAGGTAATAGAATTTTTATGTGCCAAACCCACTTGTGAAAATGTTATCTTCTATGCATAGAGGTGTTAGTGCTTTGTAAGTGTGGGATGATATGTGTGTGCAAAATTACAAATGCAGAGATGGAGTTGAAAGACCACTGAAAATCAATCTGAACATAAATTCATTTCATGTAGCACTTCACTTGTCTCCTATTGCACACTGAACATGCTGTAACAGAGAGAAGCTATGATATAATTGTGTTATCAAAGTGATGTGATGACAAGACCCAGTATATACAGAATAGGGTGCGTTCTCAAGGAAAATTTTAAAAATGTGTTGGGTGACAGTTTAAACCAAACAAGCTTTACGTCTGTAAAAATCTAGTCTATCATTAGCTCTTTATGGTTCATTAGTCGTAATATTTGGAAGTTGAATGCCACCTGGGTAAGAATGCATTAGATTATTTTCTGCAGTGCTGTCTCTTTTGATATAGTGCTGACTCTGTTATTCTTGCATCTAATGTATTCAAGTTGGCATGGACGTGAAAGACATAATTCTCATTACATGTGCTAAGCCAGGCAGCAAGGGAAACAAGCCTGACTAAATGCTTGGATTTCACCCAAGGATGCAGTAAACTAATGTTGATTCTGAAAATGAAAGCTATTATTGTATTCTTCACTTGAAAATGTCCTGAGCTTTACAGTTAAACTATAAGCTGAGGCCACTGTTGAGTGAGTAAACCCTCTTCAGTTTGAAAGCACTGAAACAAAGATCTCTGTGAATAATAAGGGTGCTTGTTGCTAGTATCACAGAACAGTTTTTGGTGATCTAATGCTGAAGAGCATATTGTGTGACATTTTTATTTTGAGCTGATGTACTCCTTAGCAGCAGCAGACAATAAAAGTGGGTAGAAAATTTTCAGTCCTACTAGCTGTTCAAAGAACTCGTGTAGGTCAGTTTTGTAGAATGTGCTTTATAGCTAAGAGAGTTGTATCAGCAAAGTTCTAGTTGTCCTTGTGAGCTTGATGCACACTTTGAACTTTTTCACTGCAGCGCATAATTGTCCCACTGTGTTTGTGGGCTGGCATTACTCTTATTTAGAGAACTGGCCTGTTCCTTGAAACAAGCTATTCCCAGTTAGACAGCTCGGCTTCCTCCATAGCTTAAAAGCTTTCTTGTCTTTGTTGTTGGGTTTTTTCTTTTTCCAAGAGCCTGCAGAGTGCATGGCTATTTACTAGAATGTGTGACAGCTTAAATGGCTCTTGTCAACAATTACCCATTTAGAAAAGTGGCAGGCTTCATTTATGATGCTATAATGAAAACTGATCTCCAAAGAAAAGTCTCTTGTGTTTTTCAAAATACAAAGCAATGGCTCTATTGTGTATTATGTAGGAAGCTGACAATCATTCAAAGAATAATTTGTGCTGTATAACAGGTCAATATGGAATACAACGTTAAGATTTTCTCAACGTATCTCTTCAGACTAAGTTTTTCTGTTTTCACCACCTAAGTTATGAATAATGTGGCCTCAGATGAATTCTACTGGTTTTAGAGATGGTTTCCTTGCAAGTGTACTGATGTCATGGGGGGGGGGGGAGGGAGGCAGATACAATCCATAGAAGGGAGAGGGAGAAAGAGAGAGAGACTTCTGAATATATTCGAAGTGTTCCAACATATTTATCTCTCAGTGGCAGTTCTCAAACTACTTCTCAGCCTTTCTTAAAATCCTGGCCCCGTTGAAATCAATGGGAAGTTTGATATTGACTTTAAACGTGACCATTGTTCCATTCCTTTGGACTGAGCCTCCACTCTGTTACACTATTACACACAGAGTGGAGACTCAGGCCAGGTCTACACTACAGATTTATAGTGGTGTAACTATGTTGCTTAGGGGTGCCCCAAATCCACCCCTTATAATGACATAACTCCTGGTGTAGACAGCACTATGTCAGCAGGAGGGCTTCTCCCATCAACATAACTACTGCCTCTTGCAGAGGGGGATTTACTACGCCCAAGGGAGAAGCTGACCCATCAGCGTAGGAGCGTCTTCACTTAAGCGCTACAGCGACTCAGCCTTATCAGTGTGGCTGCGTTGATGCAGTGTTTTAAGTGTGACCTGTCCTTAGACCCCTAAACTAGGTGCAGAGTTTCACCTTTAATGTCACTAAAAGTCCATGGAAACCCCTAAATATAGAACAGATTCAAGATGGCAAGTTATTCAGTAAAACAGACCGAGACAGACAAGTAAAATGATGTCAAGTATCAGAGGGGTAGTTGTGTTAGTCTCGAACTGTAAAAGTAGCAAAGAGTCCTGTGGCACCTTATAGACTAACAGATGTATTGGAGCATGAGCTTTCATGCATGAATACCCACTTCGTCGGATGCATGATATAATTCCAAAATGTTTAATGGGTATAGGAATGGGAAGAACTTATTATTTGGGAAATACATCTAAAGACAATTGTATATTCAGTCATGACATTCTGATATTTGTAGGCATGGGAGACAGATAACTCTGGCCCTAAACGTGGTAACAAAGAGCACAAAGTCAATTATCAAGGTGCTATTACATGATCCTGCAGGGCTTTACACAGGCAAGTCTTTCACCTATTCTCTGAGTAGGAATATCTAAACTGAGCCGAAAATGCTCCATGAGTGGTGGTTATTTTGTATTTCCACATACAAATACCAAATAATTAATTTCATCCTGGATAACTTTTATTATTGATTAAAGAAAACACCAAACAGAGAAAGAACAAACAAAGTCTCCAATGAGAGCAGAGGGCCTCTCACTCTGTAAGAGTGACCATAGTGAACTACCTCACGGTATGTTTTGCTCACAGTTAAATCTGTGTAATTCCAAAGGTGGAAATGGAACGAAGACAGAATTTGCCCCATAATTCAAAACATGGAAAATTAAAGATATTAGTCCAGATTTTGCATTCACCCACTGTGACGGGTTGAGTGACAGAAACTCCTTCAAGACTGTCACTAGATGTGCTGGGATACCACTGAGAACAAACCCCCCTACCAGAAGAGCCTTCCCTCCACTCCTGTTTTGCTGAGTTAGACACTTCAGTCAGCTTCAGCACAGACCCCTCTCTGTACTTCTCTGCAGTTCACTGAAACTGGGATTCACTCAGCTCAGGGACCTCTTAGTTAACAATGACTTTCCCATCACCCAGTATTCAGTCTTTCTGGAAGCCTAAACCCAGAATAAATTTGTTTTACTCTGTATAAAGTTTATACAGGGTAAACTCATAAATTGTCCACCCTCTATAACACTAGAGAGATATGCACAGCTGTTTGCTCCCCCAGGTATTAATTACTTACTCTGGGTTAATTAATAAGCAAAAGTGATTTTATTAAATATAAAAAGTAGGATTTAAGTGGTTCCAAGTAATAACAGACAGAACAAAGTAAGTTACCAAGAAAAATAAAACAAAACACACAAGTCTAAGCCTAATACATTTAAGAAACTGATTACAGATGAAATCTCACTCTCAGAGATGTTCCAATAAACTTTCACAGACTGGACTCCTTCCTAGTCTGGGCCCAGTCCTTTTCTGACCAACGTTGTGGTGTATGGCCTGGGTCCAGCAATCACTCACACCCCCATAGTTAAATCCTTTATTCCAGTTTCTTTCAGGCTTCTCTCTGGGGTGAGAGACCATCTCTTGAGCCAGCAGAAGACAAAATGGAGTGGCTTTTAGCGCCTTTTATATTCTCTGTCTTGTGGATGGAAACCCCTTTGTTCTTCTGCGCAAAATCACAGCAACAAGATGGAGTTTGTAGCCACCTGGGCAAGTCACATGTCCATGAATGATTCAGCTTTTTGCAGGCCGACGCCATTGTTTATATGTTAGTTTGAACAGTCCCAGGAAAGCTCAGATGTGGATTGGCATCTCCCAAAGTCCATTGTCAGTTATTTCTTGATTGGGCACTTACTGAGAATAGTCCTTTCTCAAGAAGCTGACCAAATGCTGCACTGAGCCTACTTAGAATCAAATACATTGAGCTACAAGTACATAGCCAATATTCATAATTTCAAATACAAAAATGATACACGCACACAGACAGCATAATCATAACTAGCAAATTACAACCTTTCTATAGACACCTTACTTGACCTCCTTTGTACACGATTTGGTGCAACTATATGACCTTAGTTGCAACAATGATCCATACGGTCACAGTTCATGTCAATAACATCACACCCACACCCTGTAAAAATCAAGAGTTATTCTGGTGTAAATGAAATCAGGATCAGGCCTATTACATTTCTCTCACTCCCTCTTCCCCTCTCTGTTACAAGTCACCTAACTCAAAGCTTTCTGCAGCTATTTGTTTGGGTCTGGTAACAAATACTTGCTCTACATGCAAGTAGAGTGGTGCTTCCCACATTTAGTGGATCTCCATCTTTTGGATTCAGGTTTAGCATTTTTAACAATTTGTATTTTTTTACTATTATTATTTATGTAGTGCCAAATGATACTAGATTTTGTTTTACAGACAAATAAAAGAAAAAAGATGCCTGCTTTGAAGATCTAGTTATCTAAACAGGTCACATATATAAGAAAGAGAGAAGGATGGGATGCACTAAAGAACACAAGAACTAGTTGCAAAATCGCCTTTTGTGAGTTCCACATTTATTACTATTTTAATTGTTGTTAATTTATGGACACATCTTTTATGAGAAGAACTGTGTTTTGAGGAGGACCTGGAAAGAGAAAATGGAAGCACAATGGACTATGTCAAGGAAGAGCATTTCAGAGTGCATTTCAACTATGAACAAAAGTTATGAGTCCCATGTAGTATCTAATGATTAGATATTTAAAAGCTTTATTACAAGGAAAAATCATTGACCATGTCTTCCTAACCCACCTCTATCACAAACAATTAATAAGAGAATCATAGACTTTAAGGTCAGAAGGGACCATTATGATTGTCTAGTCTGACCTCCTGCACGATGCAGGCCACAGAATCTCACCCACTTACTCCTGTATCAAACCCCTAACCTATGTCTGAGCTATTGAAGTCCTCAAATTGTGGTTTAAAGACTTCAAGGTGCAGAGAATCCTCCAGCAAGCCACACGCTGCAGAGGAAGGTGAAAAAAACCCAGGGCCTCTCCCAATCTGCCCTGGAGGAAAATTCCTTCCCGACCCCAAATATGGTGATCAGCTAAATCCTGGGCATGTGGGCAAGACTCTTTAGCCAGACACCCAGTGTTAATAATAAGAGTGAGGGGGAAAAAAAAGACATTTATGGAATAAAATAGCTTTATTACAGCTTCTACAAGAATATTCCTGTCCTGTGACCTTCATAACCGGACACATTCTTGATAAATAAGCCTTCGTGGCAGTCATAAATTAACTGTCTATTAAGGTCTGTTCCATGGAAAAAATGTGTGGCCTACTTCATAAATAACGAATGGACTGCATTGATCAACCTGAAAACAAAGCTGGAGATGAATTGTCAGTATGTTTATTTTTTAATTGTGTCGGAGTGATGCCCTCTATTGCTGCTTGAGGCTATACTAGCACCCCAGGCCTGGTACAGTGTGTTATTATAAGCACTTTTGTTCTTTTTTAACAAATAAAAATTTATAATTTTCATGGTCTTTCAAACAACCCAAAATTGGCATTAATGTAAGCAAACAATGTGAAGCCACACTTCACAATCAATACCTGGATCAAGCAAAACACTTAAACACATATGTATCTTAAAATCCTTGGATTATTTACATGCTTTAGTGCCTTTTCTGCATCAGGGCCTAAATTATGATAAATATCTTCTAAATGCTGAGAAGTGTTTCATTGTGCCATTTTACTTGCAAGCAAGTTTGATTTAAAATGTCACACTCGGCAGCGTGGAGTGTTCCCATTTGTTATGTTTTAAAGGGACCCTGAGAAAGAAAAGTTGCTAGTTTAGTTATAATAAAAAGACAGTGCAAGAAAACAATGTACAATTTTCTGCTTTTGCGGATCTGTTGCAACAGTTAACAAAGAAACCTGTGGGTAGGGCTTAGGACCCACATTTTAAAAATTGGACCCTGGATGTCACTGGAATTTTTGAAGATGATTAAAAGTTAATCAGTGTACTCAGCTTTTGGGCTAACAATCATTAATGTATTTTATTTCTAATGAAGCAGACACTCATAAGGTTCTGTTTTGCTTCTTTCCTTCTTTGTGCCTGTGCATAATTTAAGAGCACGCTCTGTTGGCTGTCAGCTGAGGAACACTTCACGGGGGCTCAAAAAACTACCATGAAAACTGCACATTTAATTTCTGTTGCCAGCTGACTACAAATAATTTGATTATATATTAGAAATCAAATATATTAGCAGATTTATGCCTCAAAAGCACACACAGATTATATCAATAGAGAAAAATATTCATGACTGAGTGATTATAAACCTCCAACATTTCACTCTTAAATCTTTTCAATAACTATTCCTGCCCCATGATTTAATGCACTTGGATTTAGAAATGGTGTCTCCTTCAAGCCAATAGGATAAATAGATTATTATCTCCATGCTTATATGGTCTTTGGTTGGCAGTGCTTACTTTATGGAAGAACTCAAAATAAATGGAAGTACCACTGTCAAACTGGAGGATGTGTTAGTATTTTGAATGGATTCAACGATAGGCTGAATTGGAAACACACAAATCCTAGGAACATCATTCCTTTTTTTTGGGCTGTGAAAGAAAGAAAAAGAAAGTTGAATATGTATTGTAAAACTTACAAGAGTTAAGGTCACTTTCCTCCTCACGTATATGTGAAAGACCCCTCACTTCATACAACCCATTGGTACATATACTCTTGGAAAAATGAAGAGAAGTTAAGGTAGATCATAATGAAGGGACATCAGCATGTTGTTAGAAATTGGAGATTAGTGGCCAGATCCTCAGCTGGTGGGAATCAAAGTAACCTCATTAAATTGACTGGAATTATGCTGATATACACCAGTTGAGAATCTGGCCCAAAGATTCCTGTTGTAAATGAGGGATGAGAGGGGGGAAACCTTCTTTTTGTTTTAAATAATAGAGCAAACTTCTTAGAATGTTATGGAAACACAAACTAGAAACAGAAAACAAACAGGACTGATCACCGTATTTCTCTGAAGATGCTCGTGAGAAACAAAAACCTTGATATGGCCATGACCTGCCATGTATTTGAGAGGAGGATAGAGCCCTAATGGTGACTGAAAGATGGCACTGTATGAGATAAAAGATTCACATGTGAGTGACCTAATTATTTTAGTGAATTTTCTGCTGCATTGCCATTCATGAATGATGAAATCCTCTGTTCTCAGAACAGATATAGTATGAGCAGCAGCAGTGTAACCCTCTTAGTGCATCCCTGATGAGGTACGTCAGCACTGTTCTGCAAGGACTAGGGGAGAGAGGATAGTTCAGTCTTCATGACCATTTCCATCTGTGCTGTCTCTGCTGAGAATACCAATTCTGTGGAAGGTTCTTGTAGTGTACATACTTCTTAGCTGTAAACTGAACTGAAACTATAATGCTCACTTCACATTAGGGCTGCTGGAAAATAAAGTTTTCATTTAAAAAAGGGAAAATATTGCAAAAAAATGAGGTGAAGTATGTTGCAGTTTTGAAATTTGTTTCTGTTCTGCACTGGAACGAAAATGAGACCTTTTGAGGAAAAAACAAGAGTCCCACCCCACAATAGCCAGCAGCTTAGTGGACTTGAAGCTGGATCTCCCACATCTGAAGCAAGTACCTTAATTATCAGGCTGTGGCCTATTCAGGGCTGGGGGAGGGTCTGTCTTATTGGACAAATAAATCTCTGTAAAATATTCTGTTTTGACAAATTGTCATTTTCTAGCAAAGGTGTACTGTACTGTACCTGTCTGAGGCAAAACAACAGAGGTGATTTTCTAGACTAAAGTGATTAGTTTACAGGTCTGTTGCATCTTACGCACATTTAACATGCACAATTTCAGCTTTAAGCAGTTGGTAAAAACAAGAAAAAAAAACAACAATTTTAATAATATACATGTAGTGCGGATGATTCCGCCCGCCAATCAACTCAACGTAATTTTGATTATATGCAGTTTTTGCTTTAGGTGCTAACCGCGAAATGGAACCCCCGCATAAGATGAGACTCACCTGTATAAGTATTGGGGCCAGGGGAACAATCCATTTTAAAACTGGGGCCCTGTGCTCCCTTGCTTCTTGGATCATTTGATGTTTGATGAAGACTAGTTGATTCACCCTGTACTGTGTGGGAAATATACAGGCTGCTAACCTTTCCATTAATCGATGCCTGGAAGAACTATTGCTATGCTGCAATTGAAAGTGCAGTGCCCTGTCACCAAACAGATAACTAGCCTCCATCTTCTTCTTCTTCAGTTCATAACTCCAATTGCACCATTCCCATGTGCTTAACAACTAGTCAAGTAGTTTGGCACACTACTTTGCTTACTGAGCAGGGCCCCATATAGTCTAGATTCTCCATGCTGCAGAATTGTCTTCCATTTACTATGGACTATACAGGGCCTTGTTAATAAACGCAGCAGCAGAGGCAGCAGTTTGAGAAATGTGAGAGGCAGGTGGAGAGGAGAAAAGAGCTTTGCACCCCTCCCCCACAAAATATTACACGGTAATAATCTACGGGGTAGGTTAGTAGTCTAAATGTATGGTTTTAAATACCTAAGGATAAATTAACTCCCTGGAGTAGGGGGTATCACTCAGGGGCGGCTCCAGGCACCAGCATGCCAAGCGCATGCCTGGGGTGGCAAGCTGTGGGGGGCACTCTGCCGGTCGCAGTGAAGGCAGCAGGCAGGTTGCCTTTGGTGGCATGCCTGCGGAGGATCCGCTAGTCCTGTGGCTTTGGTGGACCTCCCGCAGGCGTGCCACCGAACCCGTGGGACTGAGGATCTCCCGCAGGCAAACTGCCGAAGGCAGCCTGCCTGCTGTGCTTGGGGCGGCAAAATACCTAGAGCCGTCCCTGGTGTCACTTCACTGAAGCCAGTAGAGTGATGCCTGCTTTCCTCCCCGGGTGGACTATTTTTTGTCCTTAGATTTTCTAGAACCACATGTTGAAATCCTAGCAGTGTTGGTTCAGCTCCTCTTCCATGCAAACACAGGTAAAAGGAGAACCCAGGTTCTGTCTGGTCTTTGTAGAGACTGAACATCCCCTATGGCACTTTGGTAAAATGAAGGATCTGTCCCAATGTCCTTGGCAAGGGATTATCCCTCTCCTCAGTGCTGCTTGAATGCTGCTGTCCATCCCAGGCCTGCCGCTTCCTGCAGTTCCGATTGGCTGGGAGTGACGAACTGCAGCCACTGTGAGCTGAGGGGGATTATGCCTGCGGACGGTCAACGTCCGCAGAATGTCCTGTGGCCCAAAATCAGCTTACCCTGATGGGCCACATGCTGCCCGCGGGCTGCAGGTTGCCCATCACCGCACTAGGGCCTTGTGTAGACTACAAAGTTTTGTCAGCAAAAGTTATGGTGCTTAATTAGAGCGCTTTAATTAAAACTGCTGTTGCATGTCCACACTAGCTCCTTGTGTCAGCAGAGCGCATTCACACGAACAGTTCTTGTATCGACACTGAGAGCAGTGCACTGTGCAACTGGCCACAGGGTTTTTTGGGCAGGGTTTGCAATGCCTCATTGGACAGGTTCAGCATCACGTGAGTTCCAGGGGCATCCTAGTAGATTGTCAGCGGCTTTTTCCACTGAAGTGTGTGTGTGTGGTAGGGTCTGTGGGAGGGAGAGGAGAGTGGTGTGCCTGGGGCGGGGGAGACAGCAGGCTGGCTGACTTATCCTGAGGCAGGGAGGTCAGCCCCCCAGCTCTGCTCGGCACAGTAGTCTCTCCTAAAGCAGCCCACTCTGACTGCCTGAGTATGGTTCTGTGATTCCCTTCGAGTTCTCCCACAGCCTCCTCAGGTGCCAGGAGCATCATCCTGAGCAGCTCTGTGAGCTCGCCATGCTGAGGAACGGCAAAGCAGCAGGGCAGACCCCCCTACACTGCCCACAGCACCAGTCTGCCTGCACTGCGTTTCTAGTGCAGAGCAGAACAGGAGCATTTCACCGTAATGATTGGCTCTTTGTTCCCCAAATGGAGCAGCAAGCTCAGCTGCCAGATAGTTCAGGGAGCTTTGAAAGGGGAGGGGTGCATGCCTGCAGGGCAGCAGAGATCAAAACAGTGAGCAGAGCGGTCACAGCAGGCATTGTGGGATACTGGCGGGACCGGTTATGTCAACAGAACAAACAGCAGTGTCTGCACTTTGTTGCTTTAACTTTGCTGCAATAAGCTCTATGCCTCTCGTTGAGGTGGTTTTGTTTCAACCAAAAGTAGCTTTGTAGTGTGTACCCCTCCCCTGTTTTGTCCACAAAAGGCAGCTTTTGCCGACAAAGCTTTGTAGTGTAGACAAGGCCTTAGTTGGCAATGGGACCATGTGTTTCTGCACCTATTTAAGGGAAAAAAGAGGCATTGGCTACTGAAAGACTGCAGGAGAGAGCAATCATTGGCAAACTGGAATATTTCCCCCCTGTTTTGTGTTTAAAGGAGATCTTGAGATGGTTTATATTAAGTCTCTTGCCCCTTCAGGACAGGATAATAATAATCATATTTATTTATGAGTGTTCAAAAACAAGGAGAGAGAAACAGAGAGTGTCACACTGGCATCTTAGCAAAATCTGAGAAGAAACTGGTTCATTTACTGTGTATTTAAAGAGCCTGAAGCTTCAGTCTCTTTCTTTTGAAAGTGACATATTAGTAGCTGTGAGTTTTAGAGGAAGACAATTACCAGTCAGTAACCCATTTCTTTTTGCTTCTATGTATATGTAAGGAAAAAGACACACTAGCTATTGCCTGGGTCAAAATGAGGTCCCCCCCACCCTCTGATTTTGAAATCAGGAACACACACAGGGATATCTTTGGGGAAACCGCTCTGTGTTGTGCTGTGAATGTAATACTGTTTAGTGAAGGGGAATCCTCTCAGTGAAAAAAAACAAAACAAAAACATTTTGTCACTACTAAGGACTCCGTACTAGAGCCCTTAAAAGAGAGGGTTTAATGTGGGGACAAATGCTCTGGTGGAATTCTGCTCTCAGATATGTAGCCATAATACTCAGTGGCCATTGTGGTCATTCATCTGAGGCTCAAACAAGTTTTTGGACAGAAAATGATTATAATGCATTCAGAAAGTAAATGAAGCAATTATTGGTGCCTCTGACTAATAGAAATGTGAATGAATGGACACTTTAACCACCCCTGAAAGTTAACCGCGTCCAAAACTTTGAACTGATGAGAATTCTTAGAAATGCCTAATGAAAGCCTGACTGAGAATCTCATTCCTGCTAATAAGCTGTTCCCTCAGGAAACTTGTTTCTGGCCCACACCTATAAGCTTCAGGAGCTGACTTTTCAATGGGAGCTCCGTGCACAGACAGTTTGTAGCCATGGGCTCTCTGTTGGTAATCCAGCAGGCAGTTTGATCAAACAATATGATTTAGTATGATATACTTTCTGGGTTTTGTGGTAACAATATTTTATATATAGATGTCCTCCTTTCCTTCCTGGGCTAGTAATTCATTTTGGTGTTTGCATAATTGTTTTTATTATTGATAGTTTATGTATTACAGTAGTGCCTAAAGGCTCCAACTGGGAGTGGGTGTCCATTATGGTAAGCACTGTACAAACAAGCAATGAGAGATGTCTCTCCTCAGAGAGCTTAGAGACAAAAGGCATGACAGTGAAAGGGTAGAAACAGGAAACAAAGACATTGAGATGAAGTGACTTGCCCAAAGTTATGCAATAGATCAGTGTTAAAGCCAGGACTGGTACCCATGTCTCCTAAGTCCCAGGCCAGTGCCTTATTCACTAGACCTCATTTCCTCTCTAAGGACCCCCAAATGGAGGCTGTTGTGAATGTGATGATGGCATGTTTCACCCAGCATGGTTCTGATGGTAATATGAGGCAGACATGATAGGAACCAGAAAGAAAGTGATTAAAGAAGCTGTTATGTGGTATTTCAAAGGCTTGCTGGTTAGGTTTTGGATGGCAGTTAGATCAGGGTTCCATTTTGTTCTAAGCCTCAGGTCTGGGTGAGAGAAGGAGGAGCAAGTGGTAGTTCAAATAAGACAATCCTATTTTGTGTTCTTTTTTCTAACCGTGACCATTTAAGCCTGTTGAGTGGAAAAAGGTTTTGCTCTAGGGGGCCCTGCTCTGAATTTAATCCTTCAGGCTGTATCCTTTCTACTCCTTGTGCATGCTTGGCTACAGTACAACAGTCTGGGTTTTATTCACCTGCAAAGTTCCATGCACAAATCAACAGGTTAATGTAAATGTCTGTTTTTTCATGGTACAAAACTCTCAGCCACTTTGACTTTGCTATCATTATTGTAATTAAGGGCCAAATTCTGCCCTTCAATATTCCACTACAAATCACTAGAGTTCCACTGGATTTACACCCAGCTAAATGAGAAGTCTCTTGGTTGTTTCACAGCTCAGTGCACCTGATTGATTTTAGTGGAGTTGCTCTCTGTTTACACAGTTGTAAATTAGAACAGAATCAGTCCTGCTATCTGAAGAATAAAGCATACCTCAAAACTGGCTTTTCTGTGATCTCACACTGCAACTAGGGGCCAATTTCTGCCCATAGATCAATGCATAAACATCAAGACAGTAGGAGCAGGGTGTACATATATGAAGACAGACTAGATCCTTACGGTGTCCATATCTGTGCTCAGTTTCTAGATACAGTACTTACTCAGAAGACTGTCAAAGGTTAACAATTCAAGATCATGTCCATGGGGTGAGAGTAGGTACCTCACTTACATCTTATGTCATCTTCTAGGCACAACTCTGTGGTCTGGTTCTGTGATACAGAATAGAACCCTCTGGCTGTACTTTTTAATGAGTCCACCTCCTTTGGGGGAATATAAAGTAACCTAAACAAAACAAAAATATTTCACCTCCTATTCCTTGGGCTAGGGAGAGGGAAGCAGTCTCTCAAGCCCCACAGGCAGTCTCAATTTCCTCTCCTTATTGCAAGTAAAGGTTGGGGCTTAATCCTAGGTGAACTTCCACAGAAAAGAATCAGCCCAGCCTGTCTTCTTCCTCATGGGGCTTAGGGGCAGGTGGTGTTTACAAGCCATGGGTTAATTAGTGCCACAGATCCCTCAGTCTGAGAGCTTTGACTGTTTCTGAGGGCTATATCCATTGGCACATAGTTCCTCCTTTTTTTTTTTAAGGGCCTGCCTCCATGCCTGACAAGCCTCACAGGTGTGGCTTATTGGTGCTGATTGTGACCATAGGAATTCCTTAACCTTTGCCCAGCTGTTGCAGGTGTCACCTGCCCCATCACAGACTATATGATTGATTTTTTATGTTTTTATTTATGTTAAAATACTGTGGAAAGGAAGAAAGACATTCCCATGATTAAAGAGGTAGCAAGTGCTGCTTTGTTGGCTAGCACGTGCTGCTATACACACTAACTGTATATAAAATGCTAATAACCTTTAATGTGTAAAGGGTAATTTCACTTCAAGATAACTCTGGATATGTACAGAAGGATGCTCCTTCTACATTTTGTACGAGTCTGCCATACTTTGCAGCAATAACTAAAGTTAGCGTGCATATTCTTTTGTCTTCCACAATGAGGGAACGATATAATCAAGTTCAAGCGGTAGGCAGAGCAATGTATGTGCACAACAAGCTCCCATCTGTCAATACCTTCTTTATATTGGAACCATTGTCACCACCAATCAAACAAATCCTCTGTTGTAAGACAATATTGAATCTCTGTTTTTGTTCACTCAGAATAGTGTATGAAGTGTGATCAACAAGGAAGTGTCCTGGAGGGAAGCCAGCTTCCAGAGTTTCTTCTACATATGAAAGAGTTCCATCATGCTGTTTAAAGATGAAGGTGCCAAATGCAACTCCTGTATGAGTGAGTGCAACACAGAATCAGTGAAGCTGAACTTGCTTACATTAAGGCCTTAGATATCTAAGCTCACCTCCCTAAAATATTTCCAGATAATTCTTATTGACATTAATGGAACTGCCAGCCAAGTGTATGGATTCATAGTGGGGCTGATGCTGATTCCACTGAAGTCAATGAGAAGTTCCTATTGATGTCATTGGGAACAGTACTGGGCCCCAAAGGAAGTTCTGGCTGGTAACTAATCTAGAGTGCCAAGGGTCAGACTCCAGTTTCAATGTCACTACTGTAAACATACAGCAACTCCATTGGCTCCTTTTTGAGGTTTGTGGTTCATCGTGCACTCCTATGCTGCTGACCTTCAGCTGATGCAAGGGTGAGGGAGTAGAAGGCTGGGGCTCAGCCATATTCTCAAGGACAAGTCACGACTCTGGCTGCATAGTGCCTCTGCAGTATGTGGGTGCGGTCATTTATCAGGCTTATCTGGGTATATCTCTCTTAATCATTTTCCTGCCATTGCAGGGGCCTTGAGCACTGGTGCATCTTGGTCCCTCCTATTCTCTGCCTGTGGCACACAATCTAGTCTCCTGTGGGCTGTGATACTTCGGTCTCAATTTGATTGTTGGGTTTAGCGTGCAGATGTTGCTAACCTATGATATACAGGAGGACAGACTAGATGATCTAGTGGTCCCTTCTGGCCTTAAACTCTATGACTCTGATGCTATACAAGGAACACAAACACAGCACTTCCAGTTCGGGTCTGCACAGGGCTTCTGGTATTCCCTTTCTCTCCTTGTGTTCCCACAGGAAGGGCAGTCTTCCAAATGTTGTAACAAACCAAATGTTAATTATCGTTACAAAATCATTGCCTGTCAATTGCATCAACAACTCCATTTGAAAACTGAGAATTTTAAACACTGTTTGGCAGGTGCAAATGAGCCCAAATCAACTCACACAGCTTCAGAAATGTTCAGCAGCTAGGATAGTTTTCACTGGGTCATTTAAAACACTAAAGAAGGGAGCTAAAGAATACAGACGAACAGTATGTTGTGAAGAGATTGTGTTGGTTCCTCTAAAAATAGAACTACAATATATTTTAAAAATAACCTCAGCAAGTGAGACCATGAGTTTTTTTATTTGTTACCCTGGTCTACTTCTGGGATAAGAAATGTTTGGACATGATGGTTAATTAAACTGCTCTGGGAATTTCTGAACTGATTTATCATCCCCAGCACACTCTCCACAAAAATCATAGGCATTATCACATTCTTTAATCTGTAGTTTAGCTGGAAACAGTAGGTGGTTCTAATACAATGAAAAACTCCTTCTGCTAAGGGAAGAGAGGGAAATTACTTTGTGCACAGCACTCTGGGGCAGGGCAGTAAGATTGGGTTCATTTACCTTTTTGTTTTGTTTCCTTTTGCTTGATCTGCCAGCAATAGTCTGCCCTTGTCCTTAATGTCCATGAGTCTCAGGATAACAGCATGTCCCATATCTGAGTTATTTTTATTCTTACCTCCTGGTAATCTGTAGGCACTCTCAGCCAAAACTAGGTCACACTGAATATTAAATACTAGAAGTTTGGGAATAGATTTAAAAAAAAAAGTCATTTGGTTTATTACCTTTTTGCCCCATACCAGGCCCTTGACTGAGACGAAGTCTTTACCATCCCAGAGATGATTCTCGATTAGCCTATCTTCAGTACTTTTAAACTAAACCAAAATTCTACAATGTTTATCATGTTTTGCAGGATAACAGGATAATGAATTCTGTCACATCAGCTGTTTAACCACATTTTTATGAGTAAATGGTTAGAATTGGTGCAACATTATGAGACAGAATAACAGTTTTTATACCATTTTTATTCTGGTTTACAAAAATTACCTACCATTTGGTAAGCTAGAGTTACTCCAGAGTTATACTTGTGTAACTAAGAGCAAAATCTGAGTTCATGACTTTTTCATTAGTGTACTGATATATAGAATTTTCTCTTGTGGGAACCCTAGATTTATCACAATAAGTTCGTTATCTTACCCTAGGGACAACCAAAGTGTGACCGAAAGGGTCCTAAATATGGCCTTTGATTGTAGAGCATTTGTCTGTAACAAGGGCCAGGTCTACGTTAGGGAGGGGGATCGATCTAAGTTATGCAACTTCAGCTATGTGAATAATGCAGCTGCAGTTGATGTACTTAGACGTATTCACCGCAATGTCTTCACTGCGATGAGTCAAATGCTGCCGCTCCCCCATCACCTCTGCCCGCGCCTCTCACAGTGTTGGAGTACAGGAGTAGACAGAAGAGTGCTCGGGGGTCGATTTATTGCCGTCTAGACTAGACACGATAAATCGATCCCTACTGGATTGATTGCTGCCCACTGATCCGGGAGGTAGTGTAAACATACACTCAGAAATAGAGGTATGTTCCAAGGAGTGTAGATAGTAATGCAATACAGTCCAAGTCTGTTATTTCCCGCAGCACCTTGGGTCCTGATCCAGCACAAGTTTAAGTCAGTTTGAGATTTTCTGTGATTTCAGTGAGTGTTGGATCCCTTGGAAAACATGATTTTTTTTCCTTTGAAGGATAACTCTGCCAACAAAAGCAATTTCTTGTTCTCTAAGGCAGGTATAAGAATAAAAAAATGCACCCAACCAAAATATTTCTAAGTATGGAAATATATTTGCAAACCTATGTTACCAGGCATTGCTTGGCATTGGTTAGTGTCACAGTTGATGGGCAGGCTGCCCCTTCTGAGATCCTTTCCCAGTCCCTTGAGTGAACCCTTTTGTAAGAATTTGATTAAAAATAGACAATCTGTAAAAATATAAAAAATTAAAATGATTAGCAATATTAACAATGCCTTTTAATGTCTAAAGGCTATACTGGCAAGCATGCTAGGTCGCACACTCCCCCAGTGTTCCTAAACTAAAATATCTTCCGCTTTTAGTTCTCTGTCCCTCAATGTCTCTGGTGCCCAGGCAGTGGGCATGGAGACATAGAATCATAAGACTGGAAGGGACTTTGTGAGGTCATGTAGTCCAGTCCCCTGCACTCATGGCAGGACTAAGTATTATCTAGACCATTCCTGAAAGGTGTTTGTCCAACCTGCTCTTAATAATCTCCATTGATGGTGATTCCACAACCTCCCTAGGCAATTTATTCCAGTGCTTAACCATCCTGACAGGAAGCTTTTCCTAAAGTCCAACCTAAACCTCCCTTGCTGCAATTTAAGACCATTGCTTCTTGTCCTATCCTCAGAGATTAAGAAGAACAATTTTTCTCTCTCCTTCTTGTAACAACTTTTTATGTACTTGAAAACTGTCATCATGTCCCCTCTCAGTCTTCTCTTTTCCAGACTAAACAAACCCAATTTTTTAAATCTTCCCTCACAGGTCATGTTTTCTAGACCTTTAATTATTTTGTTGCTCTTCTCTGGACTTTCTCCAATTTGTCGACATCTTTCCTGAAATGTGGTGCCCAGAACTGGACACAATACTCCAGCTGAGGCTAATCAGCACGGAGTAGAGTGAAAGAATTACTTTTTATGTCTTGCTTACAACATTCCTGCTAATACATCCCAAAATGATGTTTGCTTTTTTTGCAGTAGTGTTAAACTGTTGACTTATATTTAGCTTGTGGTCCATTATGATCCCCAGATCCTTTTCATCTGTATTCCTTCTAGGAAGTATTTCCCATTTTCTATGTGTGCAACTAAATGTTCCTTCTTAACTGGGCCGGTGCAAGGATGTTTCATGCCCTAGGCGAAACTTCCGTCTTGCGCCGTCCCACCTCCGTGCCCCTGCCCTGAGGTGCACCCCCCGCGGCAGCTCTCCCCCTCCTCCCTGAGGTGCCCCCTTGCGGCAGCTCCCCACCCTCTGCCCTGAGGCACCCCCCCCCACCCCAGCTCACCCCTGCTCCGAGCACGAGCACCCCGAGCATGCCGCTGCTGCTTCACTTCTCCCACCTCCCAGGCTTGTGGCGCCATTCAGCTTAGGTGCTGCAAGCCTGGGAGGTGGGAGAAGTGAAGCAGCCACGGCATGCTTGGGGAGGAGGCAGGGCAGAGGTGAGCTGGGGCGGGGAGTTCCACAGCATGCGCCCTCCCCCCCCTTACTTGCTGCAGGTGGCCTTCCCTGCGCTCAACTGCCCCAGCTTCCTCCGCCTAAATGCCAGCAGCAACCAGGGCAGCCGAAGATCCGGCCGCCGCAGTTGCTGCCGAAGAAAATGCCGCCCCCCAAATGCCAGCGCCCTGGGCGACCACCTAGGTTGCCTAAATGGTTGCACCGGCCCTTCCTAAGTGGAGTACTTTGCATTTGTCCTTATTGAATTTCATCCTATTTACTTCAGACCATTTCTCCAGTTTGTCCAGATTATTTTGAATTATAATCCTATCCTCCAAAGCACTTGCAATCCCTCCCATTTTAGTATCATCTGCAAACTTTATAAGTGTACTGTCTATGCCATTATCTAAATCATTGATGAAGATATTGAACAGAATTGGACCCAGAACTGAACCCTGCAGGACCCCCCCTGTTATGCCATTCCAGCATGACCGTGAACCACTGATTACTCTCTAGGAACAAAGTAGGGTGACCAGATGTCCCGATTTTATAGGGACAGCCCCGATTTTTGAGTCTTTTTCTTATATGGGCTCCTATTACTCCCCATCCCCATCCTGATTTTTCATGCTTGCTGTCTGGTAATCCTAGAACAAAGTGATGCATCTGAAGAGTGAGATTTTTTACTCACAAAAGCTTATGCCCAAATAAATCTGCTAGTCTTTAAGGTGCCACCCAACTCCTTATTGTTTCCCTGAGAACGGTTTTCCAACCAGTTATACACTCACCGTACAGTAGCTACATCTAAGTTGAATTTCCCTAGTTTATTTATGAGAAGGTCAAGAGAGACAGTATCAAAAGCTTTACTGAAGTCAAGAAATACCACGTCTACCACAAGACTTGTTACCCTGTCAAAGAAAGCTATCAGGTTGGTTTGAAACATCACCATTGGTCATCAGAGTTAACACTTCATTAATATAAAATGGGAACATTCACGCCTCTCTTAGAGCTGGTGTTTCAGGCTCCAAGTCACAAATACATCTGTATATATTTGGAAGGGTTTCTTTGGAACTAGAGCTAGCATTGCCTCTAAACAGAAAGTCTGCATTTTGCAGAGTGCAGAGGCTGGATGAATACTTTATGGAGTTTTGGCCATGGGCTGTGCTCTCTGACACCTCTGCTGCAGTCTTATGGTCACTTGAAAGTCTGGCATTTTAGTCAGGGACATTAGTGAGTAACCACAAGCAGAGACAGTAGGACAGGGAAAATAAAAGATTTGAGACATTCTCAGGTTTCTTCAGGTACATTAGCAACAAGAAGAAAGTCAAGGAAAGTGTGGGCCCTTTACTGAATGAGGGAAGCAACCTAGTGACAGAGGATGTAGAAAAAGCTAATGTACTCAATTATTTTTTTGCCTCTGTCTCCATAAACAGCAGCACAGTATGGGGAGAAGATGACCAGCCCTCTGTGGAGAAAGAAGTGGTTTGGGACTATTTAGAAAAACTGAATGAGCACAAGTCTGTGGGGCCAGATGCGCTGCATCTGAGGGTGCTAAAGGAGTTGGCGGATGTGATTGCAGAGCTGTTGGCCATTATCTTTGAAAACTCATGGCTAACGAGGGAGGTCTTGGATAACTGGAAAAAAGCTACTGTAGTGCCCATCTTTAAAAAAGGGAAGAAGGAGGATCCGGGGAACTACAGGCCAGTCAGCCTAACCTCAGTCTCTGGAAAAATCATGGAGCAGGTCCTCAAGGAATCAATTCTGAAGCACTTAGAGGAGAGGAAAGTGATCAGGAACAGTCAGCATGGATTCACCAAGGCCAAGTCATGCCTGGACTACCTAATTGCCTTCTTATGACGAGATAACTGGGTCTGTGGATAAGGGGAAAGAAGTGGATGTGTTATTCCTTGACTTTAGCAAAGCTTTGATACGGTCTCCCACAGTATTCTTGCCAGGCAAGTTTAAAGAAGTATGGCCTGGATGATTGGACTAAAAGATGGATAGAAAAGCTGGCTGATTGTCGGGGCTCAGCGGGTAGTGATCAAATGTCCATGTTCTAGTTGGCACAGCCGGTTCAGTGGAGTGCCCCAAGGGTCGGTCCTGGGGCCTGTTTTGTTCAGTATCTTCATTAATGATCTGGAGGATTGGCGGTGAACTGCACTCTCAGCAATTTGCAGATGACACTAAACTGGGAGGGTGGGTAGATACACTGGAGGGTAGGGATAGGATACAGAGAGACCTAGACAAATTAGAGGGTTGGGCCAAAAGGAAACCTGATGAGGTTAACAAGGGACACGTGCAGAGTCCTGCACTTAGGATGAAGAATCCCATTCACTGTTACAGACTAGGGACCGAGTGGCTAGGCAGCAGTTCTGCAGAAAAGGACCTAGGAGTTACAGTGGATGAGAAGCTGTTATGAGTCAACAGTGTGCCCTTGTTGCCAAGAAGGCTAACAGCATTTTGGGTTGTTAAGTAGGGGCATCACAGCAGATTGGAGGGATGTGCTCATCCCCTCTATTCGACATTGGTAGGCCTCATCTGGAGTTACTGTGTCGCTGTTGGGCCCCACACCTACAAGAAGGATGTGGAAAAATTGGAAAGAGTCCAGCAGAGGGCAACAAAAATGATTAGGGGGCTGGAACACATGACTTATGAGGAGAGGCTGAGGGAACTGGGATTGTTTAGTCTGTGGAAGAGAAGAATGAGGGGGGATTTGATAGCTGCTTTCAACTACCTGAAAGGGGGTTTCAAAAAGGATGGATCTAGACTGTTCTCAGTGGTACCCGATGACAGAACAAGGAGTAATGGTCTCAAGTTGCAGTGGAGGAGGCTTAAGTTGGATATTAGGAAAAACTTTTTCACTCAGAAAGTGCTGAAGCATTGCAATGGTTACCTAAGGAGGTGGTGGAATCTCCTTCCTTAGAAGTTTTTAAGGTCAGGCTTGACAAAACCCTGGTTGGGATGATTTAGTTGGGAATTGGTCCTGCTTTGAGCAGGGAGTTGGACTAGATGACCTCCTGAGGTCCCTTCCAACCCTGATATTTTATGATTCTATGATTCTGTGAAAAGGAACTAGAAAACTAAAATAAAAATTTTACTCTACAGATAACAGGTCAGGCATCTTAAAGTACTTTGGTTCCTGAGAGATTAAGCAGGTTTGCCAACATTCATTGACAAACGCATTTGTCCAGGATTGTTACTCGCAGTTAAGTCACCGCTGTGGGATTTCACAGCCAGCATTAAAGTTGGAATTTTTTGAAAGATGAGTTTATTTTCCCTTAACAAGATACAAACTACTTTAATACTCTGTAATAGGACAAGAAAAATTATTCTGGCTTGGAACAAGAAAAGTAAATGGGGAAAAAAAATACAGAAACCCCCTAACCTCTCAACAATCTATAATCTGCCTTCAGTTTTTATAGCACTTGTCACTATAGTGCTGAAGCACTTTCCAGGTAAACTAAATCTACATGGTGATGTCTTTGGTGGATTAGTCTCTAAGGTGCCACAAGTACTCCTGTTCTTTTTAAGGAGTTTTCTGCTCCTCTTACCATCCTTGGTTACAGGAGACCCTGCTGTTCCCTCCTTGTAGAGGCAATGAGGGAGAGGGTGGGATGCATGCGGGGGTCACGTGCCCCCATTTGCTGCTTGGCTTGTACTGACCATGCTCACATGGACTGCCCATGTTCAGTAACACTGCTGAAGCTGGCTGCCCTCACTCTGCTCCCCTCCCCCCTCACTATTGGCATGCACCAATCGTCTCTGCTTCCTTGGTTAAACGTTTCCTGTAATATCTGCTTCCCAAAAGCATGTGGCAATATAAGAAAGGAGGACACAGTATAAGTAGCTTATTCATGCCAAGCTGGCATCTCATTTTTGAGTCTTTTCAGACCCAATGAGAAAGCATTTTAGCCATGGTAATGGGGAGGTGACAAAATGCACAGGCACTTACAGATACATTTTTCAGAGTTAGAGGGGCTACGGTGACTTACATTTCTGGTAAAAGTTTGTGTACTGGGGCCAGACCTACAACTGATGTAACAGCCAAACAAGTTGAAAATAACAATCTGTTTCCATTCTGCCTTATTTAAAACTGGGTGATTGAGCACCTCAGATGAACTTGATGGATGAAATGGAAAAGAAGTGTTTTTTGAGCAGCTGAGAGCCAAGTCATTTAAAGCTTTATCAGGTCTGTGTTTGGAGCCCATCTCTATTCAGTGTCTGCAAACTCTAGCAAAACTTTTGGTAAACTTCAGCAAAGTTTTGAATCTGTTATAAAACCAGAGGAAGAGTTGAATGGTTTCAGGTTTCATAACCAAAGTTTTGCTTATAACTGTTGTCAAAAGGACACCCAAAGGCAGCAGTAAGAGTAGCAGTCATGAACCTGTTAAAGAAGGAGCTAGAGAAGCACTGGTGGTGGATGGGGGGAACGGAACCACTACAAAATACAACTGCTGAACAGAAAGGTTAACTGGCCAGCTGCAGATGGGCCTCATAGGCTCCTGCTCTACCAAGATGTTACCAGTGAGCATGGGTTGTACCATTTGCCTATCCCTACCTACACTAGGCTATACCAGACTAGTCTTGAGAGGAGTAACACCTGTGCATGACTGCTTGGGTGAACTCTAGCTTTAAGTCTATTTGTGGCAGTGCTAACTACATGAATCCCAAAACAAAGGGGACAGTTTTCCTCTCAGATTGATCTCAGATTCCTCTCAGAAGATCACAAATACTGTATTTCAGGAGAGTGCTGTATTTGACTTCTGGATTCAGAGAAGAGGGCTGAGTATATTTGTGGGTATGATGAGTTAGTTTCTATATCCCTTCTGAAGAAATGTCCAGCAGATGGTGCAATTTACTTTATCATTCTCTTCAACCTCTCTGACCACCCCCTCTCACAGAAGTCGTGAGGAGATTTCCTTTCTATTTCAGTTATTTTACATGGTCAGCTCTAAGTGTACCATTCTAAAGAATTTATTCAAATGATTTGTAATCATATTAGTGAATATAAATGTAAACAATTTGTGCTTTTTTGCAAGCAAATTTAATTCGGTTTGGATATATTTTAAAAAGGCCTTAGTATTATAAATACTTCTGAAATCATGGCACCTGAAGCCCTGGAAAGGCCATGGGTTTGATTCACCACTGTGGGTGCAGGAAACGCAATTTGTAACCACCTGTACCTCTGGGCTGCACCCACAGAAGTGCTTTCCCTCCAGGGAATCTGCTGCCCCTCCTGGGATCTGCTAGGGAAAGCTGCTTTATTCTCTGTGTGGGCACTGATCTGAAGAGACTGTCCAGGGGATGCACTGAATCCATGGAATGAACTGGTTCCTAACAGAATACAATAATGGGAGTTTAGTACTGGCCACTCTTTCAACCCACAGGGCAATAGTGTCCTATTATAAGCATCAGTTCCCACCAAGAGCTTTCTGAGCTGGGGAATAAGGATTGTCATACAAGAATGCAAGATTGCTTTTGATGCAAGCCACTACCTGCTGTTCTATTCTCCCTATCCCTGCCCTGTACACCCATGCATATATTGTAGCTACGTTTTATAGCAGAAACATGGAATTTTAGGGATAGATAGATATATGAGCAAAAAGAACAGGAATACTTATGGCACCTTAGAGACTAACAAATTTAACAGAACTAACAAGTTAACAAAATTAATAAGTACTCCTGTTCTTTTTGCTGATACAGACTAACATGGCTGTTACTCTGAAACCATAGATATATGAGACTTCCTTACATCTTAGACTCCTTTAAATTGATGTACATCAAATCCACACCCCCGAGCGACATAGTTATACCGACCTAACCCCCAGTGTAGACAGCACTATATCTATGGGAGGACTTCTCCTGTCGACATAGCTATCGCCTCTCGGGGAGGTGGAGTATCTTCACCGATGGGAGAAGCTCTCTTGTTGGCACAGAAAGCATCTTCATTAAGCACTGCAGCTGTGCCATTGCAATGCTATAAGTGTTGAGAAGCCCTGAGATTTCTTTGAGCTCAGTGGGGCAAATCAGGGGTGATATGTAAAGAGATGAGAATGTAAATTATATATTGGTTGGTGAGTGCGAGTCCAAGTTAGTGCAACAAACATTCCTTGCTACACTTAGACTCATCGCTGAATTTTGCCCAGTACATTTAAAAGACCCATTAGATCATCCAGCCCATCCCTTGATAATACAGAAAATTCCTGATAGAACCAAAGGATTGGACAATGGAGATCAATTGTGCAATCTAAAGGGCAACACATTTTTTTGCAATCCTGAAACAAGTCTATAAATATTTTATTAAATCCTTTTAAAATGTTGTGTTTTCTAACTCCCCATTGTGAGCTCCCAAACCCAGCACTAATGGAGGTGAAGTGCTTCTGGGAAACCCAGGAAAATGCAATCAGATTCAATTTAATACCTGCACTGCTTGCCTATATCTTTTGGTTTTTTGAAGTGCATCACGGACTGGCTTCTTACTGGTAAAATATGAATGCAAGTATCAAGACCAAATCCTGAAATCAAAAACTAACTTCCCAAGGGGAAGACTGTATAGTCAGGGTGCTTAGTGTTTCTAGGAGGAAACATAGCTCTTACTGTCATTTTCCAGAAACCTTCTGTGGCTGCTTAGGGGTCCAATCCAGCTCCCTTTGCTATAACTGATAAGCTACTCAGAGAGAGGTATCCTCATTGGAAGCATTCGCAGTATGCCACAGGCCTTATGGGTGGGTAAGGATGGGGGATCCCAATAGACCTGCCACTTTTCTTGTGGCAAAAAACCAAAACGGAATATGTTATAGTATTCAATTTTTAGTCAGTGTTTGGGGTTGTCTATTCAGTAGTTGTCCTAATGGTCTTAAATAAATAGCCAATATCTTTTAATCTCTTACATTAAAGCCACTGTTATTTTCATAAATATAATCAGATTATTTGCCTGTTTGATTTAAAGGTTTATAAAATAATGTTGCTGCTGTGTGTATTGAGTGAATAGGAAGCATGTGCACAAAACTCATTATTTTCTAATAGGTTTGGTGTGTATGGAACATTTTGTTTACTTTGCCAAGCCTGGCAGATCAGCCGCAATCCTTCTCCTGCCCTCTCCCCCCCAGTATAACAGATAAAAACATCAGCTTAGATGTGACTGACTTCTTACTTAGATGAGAAAGAATTTATTTAAAATTGTCCCATTTGGTTATAGATGTCAGCCTGAAACAATTGACTTATTATGCTAGAAAACTGTGCATACCAAAAATTAGCATTACTATATATTTACCCTTTTAGTTTTAATTATGGAGGCATCAGCAATGACTCCATAGTCAGGGGTGCATTGAAATTTTCTCCTCCTCCTTTGTTTCATACTTGATTGATTGAATTTTGTCTTTAAATTTGGCATAAAAACTCTTCAGAGGACAATCGAGGTGGCATTATAATTTTTAAAATGAATATTAACTAACTTTTTGTAGAGGGAATGTTTTAAAATGTTCTTTGTGAAGTTTTGCCATGTTTCCTTATATTCTTCGAGTACTTCTAGCTAAACATACATAGTCCTCACACACTCCACCCTCCCACTGCTTTGGGCCATTCTGGCAACACAAAGCAGCCATCATCCTGGCTGTACTGGTCACATAACCTGGGTTTACAGCTCTTGCATCACTGGAATGGCTCAAAGCAGCTACAATGCACTTGAAAGTGTTATTCCCCTTACTAGCGTAACTGGAATGAGATTTGCCAAGATAAGCTGACAGAGCTGTCAGGCTCCAGCAGCTACTTTTGCTTCAACCTTCCTTCCTGACTCACTAGATCCACTGGTGAGCCAGAGAGGCAGGTTGGCCAGCAGGAGGTGTGAAACAGGGAGCTTGGAGAGGCATGAAGGAGAGATGGCGCTGTCTGGAGAAAATGAGGGTCCTGAGAGGAGTTCTGAGAGTACAGAGGAATAAGGGGGTTTGGAGGAGAGACCAGCAGAGCAAGAGAGGAGCCCAGTCTGTATACATTGCTATCTCAGCACATACAGCCTGGGCTCCCCACAACAGTGCTGTATTGTGCAGCATATATATTCCCACTACCTCTCTGGGAGGTTTTTACCCTTCACAGATGTAGTTCAAATGTGACAGACCTGCTCAGGTGGCATGTGTTAGGCCAGAACTTCCCTCTAGGGAACAGGGCAGCTCTAGATTTTTTGCCGCCTCAAGCAAAAAATATTTGGCTGCTCCCCTACCCCAGCTCTGGGCTCTCACCCCCCCACTGGTGCCCTCCCCGACCTGCACCCCCTGCTGCCCCATCCCTGGGTTTTCTTCCTCCCCCACCCGTACCCCCTGCTGCCCCAGTGCTGGGCTCCCCCTCCCGTCCCACTTGCACCCCCTGCTGCCCCAGCCCTGGGCTCCCCCCAACCAGTGCTGAATCTGCCCACTCCCTCCTTGCCTCCAGCCAGTCCGGCGCTGGGGGGTCCTGGTAAGCAGTGGAGCTCTTGAGTCGCACCTCAGCCCAGGGTCCCTCCAGCCAGGGCTCCCGTCTCCAGGACTGGTTGGGACCTGGGAGGGCAGAGCTGGAGGACTGCCCTGGCAGGGGGCTGAGGAGCCGGGGCAGGATAGCTCCAGAGGGAGCAGAACCCTGGAGAGTGGGATACAGCCCCACGTGGCAGCGCCCCGCCCTGTATGGCCCCACTGCTACTGCTGCTTCTGGCCACCCTGCCACAGTCCCTGGACGGCTCGGGCCACTTTGTCCAGGCCTCTCTGGGGTGCTAGGGGGCAGACGCCCTGCGGCACCTGCAGGCAGCTCCATGTGCCCTGTGGGGCAGCCTCCAGCCCCGAGTGTCCCCCGCTCGGAGCCTGCCGGCCCAGCCACGAGGTGCGGGCACTGCTCCCCCACGGTGCAAACTGCAGTGGCCCCAGGCTGCCCCCCACACATGACACACTGCTGCTGCCAGGGCTGGCTCTAGGCTTTTGCCACCGAAAGCAAAAGGAAAAAAAAGGGCCGGAATGCCGCCCCTGAAAATGTGCTGCCCCAAGCACGTGCTTGGTTTGCTGGTGCCTAGAGCTGATCCTCCTAGGGAAACAGGAGGGAGAGGCTACCTTAGGAGTGGAGCTGAAAACTCTTTTCCTGAAAGCCCTTCAGCTGTAAGTCTCCCTATCCCTGTCTCCTCCCATCATAACGGGGGAGACTTGCTGCTAAACATGCCTCAGGAGTGGATGTTATGAAAGCTGCACAAGCCCCCTATTAACCATCCAAATAGAAGACTACATCCACCATGAGTAAAGATGATTGGAGTCCAAGGGGAGGGGCACTCCTTGCTCAGAATGCGGGTAGACATATCGGGGGTAGAAGGCAGATAGCTGAGGTTGAGAAGGGAACTGATGAGTAAAGTGGTAGGCTGTTGAATGATGTAATTGCTCATTTCCTTGCTTATTTTTTTTTTTACAGAGTGCATTGATAGCTTATGCAATTCAGCACCTTGAACACAAAGTTAATATTTTTTTATTTTTGCGGGGGCAAAGGGGATATGGTTATAGCAGGATTTCAATCTGCTAGATAACATTTGGACATTGTCTGTCTCCTTCCAGAAAGGCGTTTGTTGTGGCTCATATTAATGGAAAAAAGGTACACAGGGCTGTTAACATAAAAACATTTTATTATGCTATCTGCCAAATTTCCTCTGTATAATTGCCCACTTTGTTCCCATTGTCATACACTTTGGTTAACATTAGTAACTGCCAGGGCACTAGAGAACTCCCAAGGAATTGAAACCCATGTTTGTTGTAGTTGTTAGGATCTTTCCATAGATTTTTCGTTTTTTTCCGTAATGTCAAAACTTTCCTTAAAAGCCCCCAACAAATAACAAGAGGCGTCTCACCCTTTCTGTAGCAAAGGAAACTGCAATATGTCACTGTTGCAAAGGTAACCTTTATGTCTCTACATTAATACACTGCTACACTGTAAACCCAATGATGCAGAAAACTGTCCCCAGCTAAACAATAGCAACAGCAGAGGTCTGAACTATATCTTGATCCTTCCCCAGGCCTTAAAGATCTGAACATATTTTACATGGTTCACATTTCAGACAGTTTTAACTGAGAACGGGGGACAAACTCCTCAAACTCCTTCACTACTGTGGCATCACCATCCACATAAAATGTAAGTTCTTTGGGCCAGATTCTGAGCTGATGTAAATGGATGTAACTTCATTCAGTGGATTTACACCAGGTGAGAAGCTGGACGCTTATCTTTGCCTCCAAGGCCCTGCAGAACTTAGCTCCTGTGCATTCTTCAGCTCTTATATTTTCCCTTTCTCCCTTTGTCCCTTTCACTCTGCCCAATTTGCGTGACCAACCCAATCCTCTCCCCACTCTGTGTCATCCTTTCTCTCTTACTTACATGTCACTGTCATTTATGCCCTGATGGAGTATGCCATACCTGCACACTATTCTCCTTTGAGTCCCACCTTAAAACTTACTCAGAAAGGCCTATAAACCCTATTCTTTCTCAAATGAAATATGAGCATAATAGATTATAAGGTAGCAAAACTAAATAATGAAGTGGTAATTAATATTTTACTAAAATCTCTCGATACAAATTGTGCAACTAACAAGATACATGCCAAATTTCAACACTGTCATCTTAGGATGTAACAAAGAAACCTTCTCCACATTGCTTGCATATTAGTTGTCTATTAATTAATTAGTAACGATTGTTAATAATACATTTTTTAAGTACTGACTGTGTACTCAGCCCCTGTAAAACATCATTTACCATGAATAGTTCACAGTACAAAGAGAGAGAGAGAGAGAGTAGACAAGATATACTGGGAAGGCCGGAGGAGGGGAAACTAGCATTTTCCTTATATTATTAAGACATTAATTCACTTTGTGTGGGTTTCAGAGACATTTGTAAACCCTTTGAGACAGGGGCCTTTCTGTTATCTGAATCCCAGCATTGCACTGAGAGAGACTCCTGGGCACAGCCAACCTGTTTCCAGTGTTAGAATGGCCAAGTGGTCATAGGGCTTCAGACTCAAGACTCTGTCTTCTCTTAGGTGTTCAGATACCAGGCTGATGGGCATGTTATCAGAAGCTGAATAAAACAGAGCAGAACATATTTATAGGTAAAACTTATCATTGTGACTACAAAGATTAGGGTAATAATTGTTATAAAATGGTGCACTATGGTATTTAGAGAAAAGAGCAAACATTTAATCAAAATAGCATTGGATCCTGAAGTGAAGGTAGGAGTCTCCTGGTTTGATTTTTCAAAATGCATGTGTAACTCATTCACTCTGCCTGGAGAAGGGTTAAATCCACAGCTCAATTAGAGCCAAGTAAGTGCTGATATAATTAAGCAACATCTTCCTTAGAAACAAACACTCAACGAACATCAAGGAAACAACTAGGTACGTTTCTCCTTTCCAATCTGCATGCCAACTCCCGATCTCTGCTGCACTCTACTCTGCATTTGTGCTGCTTGAGTAATTCCCAGTGGCAGTTGTATGTGTAAAAGAAGTGCAGAATATGTAGTGGAGCTCTGTCATGAAGTGAAGAGATACACACGGCTACATTTTCGAAAGCGCCAGTTTGTATCTGCAGATGTGTGATTGGAAGCCACAGTCTGTGTACACATCTGGTGTCCTTGTAAAGGACAGACCCTGCTTAGTGTTCAAGTTAGGAGGTGCTGTTGCCCTCAGCTCCCATAAAGAAGTGCTCATAACCTGACTGGACCAGGCTCTAGGTGACAACAGAAGTGAACATCATCATGTCCCCCACCTCCTGCCATTCATCAGCAAGCCCAACAGCAACATATATGGGGCTGCTCTCAGTTCCATCTCACTTCATTTAACAAGTGCAGATAAAACAAACTGTTAATAAAAATTACAATTAAAAAAATGAACAGAAGGTGCTTTGTGGCCCTAGTTGGTGGTTCTTTCTCTCTTCCTCTTGGGCTTTTCTTTGGGGCTAGATGGCCATGTATGGGTCCAGCTAGTGTCAATGGGCCATTCTGAGGCCAAGCTTTTGCCTCAGTATCCTCCCACACTTTCCTGTTCAATGGTGGTGGGATATTGAGTATATGCCAAGTTTGATAACATTTCAGTGGTAAGGGGCGGGGTGGAGGGTACTTGTGATGTGCTAGTGGATTTGGAGTGTGTTAGGTGTGTAGTTTTCTCTAGTAAAGTCAACAATCTCTTTGTTTGGTTTCAAAGTAGCATAGCAATCTACTTAATTCTGCACTCGATTTCTGATGAGGAGCAGGCAATTAAAGCATTGTCCTTCCCTGTTTCTCCTCCAGTCTCACCCTGTCTTGTCTTATAGTAGACTCTAGTGTATTATACTCTTTCCCTATTAACTTCCTTAATGTTCCTTTTCAGAAACTAGTTGTTCCTTTATGTTTCACGAATGTGTTTCTTACTTATATTGTTGTTTTTGTGGGCTTTATTATTACAGTTGTAAATATTGCATAGTAAAAGTTGTTATTAATTGCTACACCTCTAAAGAGCTGACAGTGACTTGCTTTATGTGGAATACTCTTGGGCTAGCTGGGAGGGAAGGGGATCTTGCTAAGGATTGCTGGTCTTCACTTCAGACCATATTGCATATGTGAATTTTATCTCAGAAGTTGGCTTTTAAACAACGAAGTGAGAAAGTGGGCGTAGTTTCAAGAACATTCCTCAAACTGATGAATTCTTCCTTGTAGTTGAAAAGTGCTTTCCGAACAGTTGTTCCAGTTTAGCTAAATTCTTAGCTGAATAAAGCTGTATTAGTTCATGCTTACAATTTTGTTAAAAGCAGCCACAAATCACGGTTTCCCCCAATGTAGGAAAAATAGGACGCTTATTTATGTCTTATAAAGGATTCTGATCTGCACTTCTCTCTCCTTTGTTCTGCTCACTTCAGTAGGGCATTGTTTTTCTTGGGATTGATGCTGATCTGATAGCGCCACCACCAGCCAAAATATAGTGTTTGGCACACTTTCTGTTCCCCCAAAACCTTCCCTGGGGAACCCAAGACCCAAATCTCTTTGGTCTTAAAACCAGGAGAAATAAACCATCCCCCCTCCTTTCCCCCCTCCCAGACTTTCCCTTCCCTGGGCTACCCTGAGAGGCTCTACTGATCCAAACTCCTTGGATCTTAAAACAGAGAGGAATTAACCCTCCCCCCTAGCTTGATATTCCAAGTTACAGCAAACAGAGGTAAAACTCCTTCCAGCAAAATACACATTTGCAAGTTAAGAAAACAAACATAAGACTAATCCACCTTTTCTAGCTAGTACTTACTATTTTGAACTTGAAAGACTGTTTCAGAAAGATTGGAGAAACCTGGGTTGCACATCTGGTCCCTCTCAGCCCCAAGAGCGAACAACGAACAAAACAAACAGCACAAACAAAGACTTCCCTCCATTGGTCCCCCCATTGGTCCTCTGGTCAGGTGTCAGCCAGGTTTACTGAGCTTCTTAACCCTTTACAGGTAAGAGAGACATTAACCCTTAACCATCTGTTTATGACAACTTGTTTCAGGAAGAACTGTAGACCAAGACGCTGTAACTAAGCAGTCACTAGGGCTGTCAGTAATCTCAGTAATGTTTTCTTAAATAGGAGACTGAGGTTTTTCAGAGAAGGATGTTTATTTTCCTTCAAAATTTCATTCTGTCCTTGCTCTTGTGTAATATTTTACTCTGCAGGAAGGATGCAAAATATCAGTATTTCTACTTTCTAATTAAAAAAACCCCAAAGGTGATATTTACTTTGAAATAGAATCTTTGTTTCTGAGAGTTAATTTTGTTTGCATTCACTAGATTTAGAAGTTAATTTGTTAATTTGCCTAATGTTGTATTTGTGGCATCATGCTTTCTAGGGCTCTCTTCTCTGATCAGTCCCTACTCAGAACTATAGGTGACTGCAGGGAGAGTTCTGTGCACAGCCTCAGGCTCATGGCTCAGCCAAACCAATCAAATGCAACATCGCATACAGAATTTTCTAAAAAGATTGTTTCCATGCCAAGTGTTTAGTAATACCAAAGCAGAATTTAGAAAATACTTGATGGATCAGCAAATTGTCCCCAGTGAAATCTTTTTTCAAAATTCTATAAGATAGTACTGGATTTTTAAGGCATCAGCATACAGATTCAATACTTGATGGTGTAACTATTGCAATATCTGGTATCCATGCCTACCCATAGATATCAATATCTTCCATGAAGATAGAAGCATAGGCAAAGCTTAAGCATATGCTTAATTCCGTAGTGGTTAATGTTTATGTAATTTGCTGAATAGGGATATGTGGATAAAGATACGAAGGTCACTGTCTCTCCCAGGAAGAGCCAGGGTAGCACTGTGCTGGTGAACTGCTTCCTCATGATCATCACTGATGATCGAGTGAGGTGGAGCCTTGGACTCTAACAATGGCAGAAGGCAGTGTTTGGCAAATGTGTTAGTACTACACAGCCATTGCTAAGGGGATTTGATTAGGGATGTGTGACTGCTAAGACAGGTAAAGCCAGAGCTTGTATTGCTAACATATTACAATGTCCTTGTAAATATTTTCCTGATAGCACTTTCATTGCTACCCGAATCAAGATAGCACTCTGAGCTCTGAATTGTGAACTCTGAGCATTTTTATCAAGTTCTGCTCAACCCCACTATTTCTAGTTACCGAGTAATATCACATAGACTAGCTCCCCTGGTTACGCTTGTCTGTTTCACCAGGCAGTCACAGATCTGATCTTTAATTGACCTTAAAGTTACAGAGGGAAAGCAACAGTTACATAACCAAATGAAGGGAGAGAGAGGGGGAGGGAGGGGCAGTACAATCCTGAATGAATTAAACAAAGTGGTGTGTTTCAGTTATCTTCTGCACTATGCAAATGCTTCTCTGCATTATGGTGTATCACAAGGACAACTAATTTATTTTTCCAGCTAAAAGTCATTCTCTTAGTCTCCTGAAGATTGTAATACTTTGGTCTATTTTGATTGTTGGGTTTAGTAGCTAGGTGATTATGGTGACCTGTGATATACAGAAGGTCAGACTAGATGATCTAATGGTCCTTCTGGCTTGAGACTCTGTGAATGTCTGAATCCTCAGTTCACGTTAATGGACACACCTCTATTGCCTTCAGACGCATTGTGCTTATTCGCATCAGCTCTGTATCTGGCCAGTAAAAGCAAGGCAGCCATCTTTCTATGGAGTGCAAGCTTGTTGAATTATGTAAGCAGAGGATTCAGTCACAAGGAAATAAACTATTGATTGCTGATCCCATTACATAAGGCTCTTGTTAGGATTCCTTTGTACTAACGTGTACAGTTTTGGTCATCAGGCTGAAGAAAGGACATTTTAGTGTTGGAAAGAGTCCAGAAGCCATAGTCATTGAGAATGGAATACATTTACTCCTGAAAAACTGAGACTATAAGGACCAAATTATGGTACACAAAAAACTTAGCAAAGCATATATTGAGCTTGGAATAATTCTGTTCAGGCTAAAGACAAAGGCATAACATGAACTTGAGCAAGGAGAGATTCAGATTAAAAATAAACAAGACTCGTTATGAGTGTTGCAGTACCACTTTGAATTTATATAGCACCTTCTACCCAAGGATCTCAAAGTACTTTTTGAACATTAACCAATTAAGCCTCACAGTAATTAAGAATTATTACTGCCATATTCTTCTTCTTAGCATATGCACAATGTACCTCAGGTGGCATGTGATCAGGATTCATCACTGAATTTGGTCCATCAGTTGGATCATTAGCTTCCTTGACCTGGGCTGGGTACTGACGGGGAGTGCGATGTGAATGCTGATCCATGAGCTGCATACCCATATTACAGATGTGTAAACTGAGGGATGGAGAGGTTGAATGAGTCACCCAAGGCAACACTGTGAGCCACTGAGTATTCAAAGAATAGAAATTGGATATCAAATTTAGCCCTTTATATAGGTGGGTAGAACTCTCACCTGGCTTTTCCTCCCTCACTTCATATACATTCTGCTTCCAGGTATTATTATATGGCTTGATAATTGGCTACCCACACACAAAAAGTAATGAATGGTAAATGACAATGGGTGGAGCTGAGGAGATGCATTTAGTAGGGTGCTCCAGGGATTCATTTTATGTCTGGTTTTATTTCACTTCTTGATTAATGGGCTAGAAGGAGAATAAACAGCACATTTAATTAATTTCCAAAAGATGCTACAATAAGAGTTGTGGTGAACAGCAGAGAGGACAGAATAGTATAAAGGGATCTTGGTAAATTAATGTATGGGCAGAAAAAAAGAGATTTAGCTTGGAAAATCTACTAGTAATCAAACTCAGAGGGAGACGCTGGGAAAGCAGGATGCTGCAAGAGGCCTTTGGTTTGAGAGTAGGTGAGTTTGCCACGTGATATGGTAGCATAAAAGGCCAATGCAATTTCATGCTGCCTATTTATTTGTTTGGATTTATAATAAATTGTTTTAAAGTGCCTATCCTATGCTCAGTGCCGTTTATATACATTAAACATACATTTCCTGCAGAAGCTGGACAAAAACCTGCACTCCCCTCCCATCCTATAAATTAAGCAAACAAAAGTACTCATTCTCCGTTAAATACAAACCTTGGGTGCCTTCTCCCTCGCACAGAGCCCATGAAAATAGCTGGCTTTGCAGCATGCTCTCCAGGTAAATTTTTTTGTCTATTTCAGACTAAAGTCATAGACCCCTTATAAAGAACATTCTGCCAGCAGCCTCCCTCTCTGTTCAGATAAGGGCACTCCAGCTCAAGTATCTACACTAGTGTTAATTGCAGTAGTACTGCATGGAGAGTAAGGTGGGTCAGATCCCAACCATTTAAGAATTGATAGGTGAAATGAATAACTTTACCTAGGGACACATTCATATGTACAGACATGCAGTATTTCTGATCCAAAATCCATTGCAGTCAATGGGAGTAGTTCCATTCCATTTAGATCAGGCCCTTTCTGTGAAAGATAAAGGATACCCTCTCTACATTTTTGATGAAGTTGCACCTGGAATACGCGTTAACTTCTAGGCATTTCGTTACTAGAAAGATATTAAAAACAGAGGGAGGTCAGAGAAGAGTAACAAAAATGATTAGGAGGCTGGAGGGATCTCTCTCTGTTAGTTCTCTTCTAGATATTTGCATTTGTAGAGACCTATGAAGAAAGCCCAAAGATCTGCACCACAATTAAACAGCTCCATAGCCCAAGCCTGAGTCAGCTTACACGGAACAGCTGTGGGTGTTTAATGGCAGTGAAGACATACTCGTTGTGCTAGCTGCTACAGGAAGACAAATGTACAGTATAGGTGTTGGGGTCAGAAGAGATATTCTGGTACTCCAGTGTTAGGTATTTCTGATAACCCAATAGTGTGTTGCAGCAAAGTATGCTGAATTATTCAGAAATGTTACATTGCTGGGAAAAGTTATAATGGTGAATAAAATTCTGCTGGGAAACAAAAAGGGTACTAGTGATTTTGGGAGCAAAACTAGAAAGGCAGCAATGAGCTTATTATTATGTGCTAAAGAAGTTATTTGAATGCAAGAATCTGAAGTTCATGTTCAGTATGCAGGGTCTCCAGAGTGCTATTTAAAGTGTATGTGTGTGTGTGCGGCGGGTGAGGGTGTGGGTGAGGGGGCACAGATTTGCCAATGAGCCCATATACTCACTCCCTCTAGACCTGAGTGGTGCTGCGACCCTGTTTGCACCCCTCTGTCATGACAGGGGCTGATCAGGCTAAATTAGAGTGAATGGCATTTCAACCTGGCATAGGGGGTGCAGCACCACTCAGGTTTGGCCCAGCCAAAATGCGGTGAAAATGATTAAGAATTAGAGATTCTAGAATTGTTTGTACTTCAGGGGAAACCAAGGACAAGTCAATATAACTAGTCTTGTCTGGAACTTTTGAACAGAAAGCCCCTAAATTATCAATGTTAGTGTGATGTGCATTATTTCTTAAAGTTTAAGTATATAGGACCAACACCTGCAGTCCCTATTAAGTCCTTTCTTAGGCAAACTAGTTGAGTAAATAAGAGTGAATGCCAATTGGCTGGATCCTCCAATGCAGTGTGCCTGCTTTGTGCCACATTATCTGCATAATCCTGCCTAAAGTCAAGTTTTGCTCTAGTAAAAGGACTCCTCCAGGGGATCTGGCCAGCATCTGGGCTCTTAAAACTTAAAACATACACCCACCTTGTTCCTGGCATATCAGGGCAATGACATGTGGTCAGAGGAAAAGGGAAATGGCCAAGATGGTCCTGCACTATGCTGGTCCTTGGTTGCATTTTTGTCCCCAAGACCATTGCAGGACAGCACAAGTTAGAACAGGCACAACATAATGCTGGGAAGCTGGGCAATCAGAGAAAACCCCCGATTAGTGAAGTGCAAAGGTGAACTTTAAGCCACCTTTGTATAATGTCCACTTGACTTGTGATCTGTGTAGTTAGGGCCAATCCTTGGCTATGGCTAATGTGCTTTGTCGAATAAATGAGGGACTGAGCAGGCCCTTGTGGGCTTGATCCATATTTTCTAAAGTAGAGCTACGGATAAAATATGACTGGAGGAACTGCTCACTTTTTTCTGAGGGAATCTAAAAGTCAAACATAAAACAGATTTTTATGTCCTAGCACAGTAATCAGAAGCTACAGTCTTGATGGGTGGGGGGATAGCTCAGTGGTTTGAGCATTGGCCTGCTAAACCCAGGGCTGTGGGAGCTCAATCCTTGAAGGGGCCATTTGGGGAACTGGGGTAAAGATCTGAGGATTGGTCCTGCTTTGAGCAGGGAGTTGGACTAGATGACCTCCTGAGGTCCCTTCCAACCCTAATATTCTATGATTCCTGCCAACATTCCTTTGTCCTGAGGATGAGTCAAAAACATTACCTATCCAGAATACTTGTTATCAAAAAGGTAACACTAAGTGCCAGGGGAAGGGTGTTCATTATAAATTCAGCACCACACAGTTTCAGCGTTGCGATACACCTAGACTTTCTGCAGCCTAACTGGGAAAGTGTACTAATTGGTCCATAATTCACACAGAAACATGGAAAGGGGAAAGTGAGATAAGATGAAAAACTGTTAAGGGAAGCAGTTAGATTTGCTGGGGGCTTTGTATAGGAAGTTCAGGGAATGGAGTAGTTCCCCAAGTGAGTTGTTTGCAAAAGAGATGTAATATAAAATCCCTTTACTTGCATTATTTGTATTCAGTAGGGCTTAGAGACCACGTCAGGTTTGTGTCCCTTTGTGCTGAACCCTGTATCAGCATACAAGAAAAAGACAGTCCCTCCCCTAAAAAGCTCACAGTTTAAATATCAAGGAAGTACAATAACCTGTCCCCTTTTACTTCCATTGTATTTCATCCTCTTGCCTTTTGTCAGTTGATTCAAGTGTGTCCATCCTCTCCTGCACTCTGGCACCAGATGCCTGAATTTCCTTCCTAGAGACAGTGATGGTGGTGATGTGCTATTTTGGCTGGGATGGTTTTGTTCTTTTCTTGTATTCTACCTCTTTTAAAAATTTTCTTTTCTCTATCTGCTTCCCTTTTCCATCTTTGTTTGTCCTCTTCTCCTGTCTCCTCTTGTCCTCTGTTTTGCCCTGTCTATTCCATTGTCTCAGCCCTCCTCTACTAAATTATCTTTACCCCTCCCATTCTCTATTTTCTCTTCTCATCTCACATTCAGTCTTCTCTGACCCTCTCCAGATTATGTCTCTTCATCTAAATCCTCATTGTTTTTCCCACCCTCCTCCCGCTTAACTATTCACACTTTCTCTTGTGAGTTGCTCCACCTATCTCTATATTTTCCATCTGTCTGTCCTGCTGCAGTGTGTGTCCCTGAAATAGCCTAGCTGCACACAGCACCCTTTAAACAGAGGAGGAAATGTTGCATCAGGATGCAGGGCAGTGCTCCCAGTCACTGATTGATGAGAGGTCCAGCTGGGAGTCCATCTTCAATGAAGTGCAGCAGTACAACAGACAATTAGACCAAGGCCTCTCATGTTATAGCCCTGGAGATATAGTTTTTATGACACATCAAGTCTACTTCATGAGCTAATCTGGCTAAGTTCCAACACTGCCTATTGGCTCATAGTGAGGAAATAGCAGGGACTGAGGAGAAAAGAAAAGGCCAAAGTTAGCTGTCTGCAGCTCATCTTTCTGTTCTGCTATTACTGTGGCTTGCCATAGTTTGTTTGTAATAATTACAGTTATACTACCAAAGTAGCCTTTAAACTGGATTGTTGTTGTTACAACAGCTATTGTTCAAGAATTAAAATGTTCAATTAGGGGAAATACTTTAGGTACATTATCTGTAACAATCTCTTTTAATGATAACAACGGATATGGAAATTAGTCCAGAGGATAAAATAAAGCTATTTGAATAATTGTAGTGTAATCAAGTCAGAATTACTGATGCCTTTATTTGAGACTAGATTATGTGACAAGAAGCACGAGAACATACGTGCTTTGAAATCTGAAATGCTGCAGCATTTGACAGCATGTTTGCATATATTGTACCAAATAATAATTTTGTTTGTTTTTCACAGACCTCCATAAAATTAAATTTAAATAAGAGTCCCTAGAACTGGTTTGTAGCTGGTTGGCTGAGGAGATTGAGAGGAGCTCCTTGAGGTCTCCCCATCCACCTGGGATGTTTAGGGAGGCGTCTTTGTGTAGCAAATTTACAGGATGAGGGCAAGTTTAATTAAGTTCACTAAGGAAGTTGAGAAATTTCTGCACAGTAAATGCTTTATTTCTGAGATTTTTCTTGGCAAAAATGTATCGGGGGAGAGGTAGCAAATTTGGTTCATTTCCTCCCCCTTTTATGTGAGGATATATATATTGTCTCTTTAAATCTGTAGCAGGAAGCCAGGCAGGAGGGGCTGAGGAAGGAGTTAAGCAGAAACTCTTGGGTTAATACTATTTTTCTTATCCTAGTAAACTTTGTTCAGTATTAGAAAAAAGTGACACTGTCTCTGATTGTTTACAGCTGTCAGAAACTGACTCATTTTGTTGGGGAAAGGAAAGGCCAAAGTTCACACCTCTGCAATTGAATAAGGCTTAATTTCGAGAGCAGTGAAAGCCAAGTCAGTCCATTAATCTATGCAATATTTTATTTTAAAAAATTGGCTGTTTCATTCCAAAATGGAATGTAATATGTCAATGGCAGAGCAGCAGCCCAGAGAAAGTGTGGGAACCTTTAAAGGGCCCTAAATGAACAGGCAGAGCACTGTGTGTTTGGTGTCATTAGGAAAGGATACATGTGAGATCATCTTTGAATGGCGGAACTTTCAGAAAACACTGTCTGAACTATGGAAAGGCAAGTCACCTTGCAAAAAAATGTGTGGGAACACAGAGGCATTTGTAATGGTGCTTCTTTTTTTCCCCACTGGAGTTTTTTTGGGGTTTTCAGGGCAGAAATGTGCTAGATGTGGCAAGAGAGAAAACAGGAGAGAGGAAGTCTGCACAGTCAGCAGGAGCACATACCGGACAAGTAAGAGTGAAAGGAGATTGGGATCCATGGCTGTTGAAGAAAAAGAAGCAGGGAGACAGCATAAGTGGTCCACATGATGATTTAGTGCATGCCAGGCTACTGAACCACACCCTAAGTCATTGTGTAGACAAGATCTAAAAATGAGTGACATCTGTTTCCTGGAATCTGTTTTCAAGATGGAGTTAATGAACTAGCATAGACTGGGAGGGTTGGAATCTTCAGTCCACTACCTCCACTTCATGCAATGGATGACAAATTGCCATCATAGCCAGAAGAGAATTCCCATGTACCAATAAAATATCAGTTGGTGAAAAAACTGTCAGATACAGTTTCAGAGTGGTAGCCGTGTTAGTCTGTATCAGCAAAAAGAACAGGAGTACTTGTGGCACCTAAGAGACTAATAAATTTATTTGGGCATAAGCTTTCATGGGCTACAGCCCACTTCATCAGAAAAAACAGACTCCAACGAGAAACTGCAGAATTGGAATTAATTTGCAAACTGGACACCATTAAATTAGTCTTGAATAAGGACTGGGAGTGGATGGGCCATTACACAAAGTAAAAACTATTTCCTCATGTTAATTTTCCCCCTACTGTTACTCACACCGTCTTGTCAACTGTTTGAAATGGGCCATTCTGACTATCATTACAAAAGTTTTTTTTCTCCTGCTGATAATAGCCCACCTTAATTGATTAGGCTCGTTAGAGTTGGTACGGCAACACCCGTTTTTTCATGTTCTCTCTCTCTACTGTGTTTTCCATTGCATGCATCTTTTGTCAGATACAGTGTAGATGCCTCCTATGTCAGTCACCACCTTGTCTCAGTGGTCAGATGTGGGAAGTAGGTTAGAGTTTCTCCTTTAGCTTACAGTGAGGTTGGGTCTCTCACTGCTACTGGGCAGAACTTGCACAGAGATAAGAATCTGATTTGTAATCTCCAGCTTTTCAGTACTGTTGTCAAATTTAAAATCAGGGGAGTCAAGGCAGAGGTGACTAAGTGATTTTAAGGAACTGAGCATCTAAAATGAAGAAATCTAATAGCTTATGGTGACATAAGTCACTTGAGTCAGTTCAAAGCATGTACTAGCTACAATGACGAGGTACATGTTTGATTACCTGGACATTATGTAAAACCAGTGAAAATAACTTCCGAGAGAGAACCCTAAATACTGAGATGGGCCTCATAAAATGCAGTTTGGAATCATGCAAGTCTTGTAAATGATTATAGAGAAACAATTGAATGTACCTCTCCTACTCATGTTGTTACCTGATAGGCCTTGGAAAGAACAGACTAAGTCAGTGTAAAGAAACATAGCCTACTAACTGGTAGCTTTGGCCTACTTTTATACATTTCTTGAAAGTTTGCTTCTTACTAGATTTACAAGTCAACAGTTCATAGCAAGTTAAAAGGTATCTTCTCTCCTTTGGTATTCCGGAAGAGATACCACTAACAATGGACTGCAGCATACTAGCTCTGAATACCAAGCTTTTGGAATCCAGTAGAATTTAAAGGAAATTACATCCAGCCTCCACCACCCATACAGAAATTAACTGGTAAAGAGTGCAGCAGATTTCTGGAGAAATACTCTGTAGTAGCTAATAAAACAACCTCCTACATCAGAGTTCGGCAAACTATGACCCGCGGGCCACATCCAGCCCATGGGACTCTCCTGCCTGGCCCGTGATCTCCTGGCCTGGGAGGCTCGTCGCCGGCCCCTCCACTGCTGTTCCCCCTCCCTCGCAGCCTCAGCTCACTGTGCCGCCGGTGCAAGGCTCTGGGCAGCGGGGCTGTGAGCCCTTGATGGGCAGCGCAGCTGCAGAGCCGTGACCTGATCCGGTGCTCTGTGCTGCGTGGTGGTGTGATGGCTCCAGCCGGGCGTCATGGCTGCCTGTCCTGGTGCTCTGGGTGGTGCGGCTGTAATGCCGCCAGCCACCAGTGCTCCAGGCAGCGCGGTAAGGGGGCGTGGAACAGGGGGGTTGAATCGGGGCAGAGGTTCCAGGGAGGTGGTCAGAAAGGAGGAAGGATTGGATAGGATGGTGGGGGGCAGTCAGGGGACAGGGACAAGGGGTGGTTGGATGGGGCAGGGATCCTGGGGCGTGGCAGTCAGGTATGAGAGGAAGGGTTGGATGGGTGAGACTGGGGAGTCCAAGGGCCAGGGGAGACTCTAGGCATTTTCCCCCCCCAAGTATGGCAGGCTAGCTGCCTTCAGCGGTTTGCCTGTGGGAGGTCCGCTGAAGCCGCGGGACCAGCGGACTCTCTGCAGGCAGGCCCTAGTAGCTTGCCGTCCCAAGCACGCACTTGGCATGCTGATGCCTGGAGCCGCCCCAGCCAGGGGCAGTCAGGGGATAGGGAGGGGTGGATGGGGCAGGAGTCCCAGGGGGGCTGTCAGGGGGCAAGAAGTGGGGGGGCGGTCAGAATGGGGGCATTGGCTGGGCCACGCCTGACTGTTTAGGGAGGCACAGCCTCCCCTAACTGGCCCTCTACACAATTTTGGAAACCCAATGTGGCCCTCAGGCCAAAAAGTTTGCCCGCTCCTGTCCTACATCAATCTCCAGAATAAGCATGTTGCTATTTTTAATTTTAATCATTAGTAAATAATTTTGTACGAATTTAAAAATAAATAAATACATAGAATAAACTGTCTTGAGTGGATATCTCTTTACAGGCTGACAGATTAGAACAATGCCACCAACTTCAGAGTAAATCTTTGTTTTAAATGGGTCTGATTAAAATGATGGGAAATGAAGAGATGCCAAATGTGTGTCAGGATTTCTTCTTTAATCCTTGGAATACAGCCCAAATTTTAGCTATATTTAAACCGAGACACCGAGCCCAGATCCAGGAAAAATGAAATATGCTATGTTACAGGATTGAGGCCATAATTCTAAAAGGTTTGTGCTGGTTGTGAAAGCACAGATATTATTTCTTCAGTAGTGGGGAAATAAAAGTTATTGACTGTAGGAGGTGAGAGGAGGAAGTGTTTTCACTGACAGTTAAAATTACTCTGAATTACAATTATACTCAATATAATGCTGCCCAATGAAGATTTCGAAACCTGATGTACAGTAACCTCCCCACTGCTTGCCACAATGGCAGCAAGCTGCAGGGAGGGTTCCACTGTAGCAATGCATCATAATTTTTAATGTAGACTCCTCACGTGCCCATCCCATGAGGCTTTTATTGCAAATAAATAGGAAACCTTTCCTGCAGTAGTAAATTGCATAAGCTATTTTAATTGGAACTCAACACACTTGCCAAAAGACTAAGTGGTAAGTATTGGGTAACAGCCAGGAAACTTAAATGAGGCAGAGTGGCACCTTGCTCCGGGTGAACTAGCTAACTTAGAGAGTTACAGCAGCAGAGAATCCTGTGGCACCTTATAGACTAACAGACGTTTTGGAGCATGAGCTTTCGTGGGTGAATACCCACTTCGT